>NC_091822.1:112217607-112558107 GCF_038994185.2 Dermacentor albipictus | reverse complement strand
ATTCTACATAACACTGCCATGCAATAATGTTTATAGTGTATTCCAGCATCATGCAGAACTGTTTACTTACCAGATTAGAATATGTATAAGTGTTGGAAGTAACAGAACTGGAAGAAGCCAGCAGATAATGAGGCCAAGGAAAGCATACAGGAACATGTGTTAAGTTTTTTTATATGAAGTATAGAAATGATAAATTCTGGGTAAGTGAAAGTGGATTAAAAGATATCCACCTGTGGGTGGAGAACGGACCCATAACCTTCACATTACACATGTGATATACTAACCACTGTGGTACTACTGCCGTGTTCGAGCGTCGACAATCTTAGGGGCCATTGTGGACGGTTGAATGCTGCCTCGGTGGCACAGTGGTTAGTGCATCGCATGCCTAATGCAAAGGCTGTAGGTTCGTTCTCCCCCCATGCCTGGTTGTTTTTTTTTACCATTTTCATTTCCCTTTATCATTTCTACATTTAAATAGAAAATTACAAATAAGTTTCCACGTGCCTTCCCTGGCATCTTCCAGCTGTGATTCAGAAAAATTTTGACCCTCAGTATCCTTTCTTCTCCTTTGGAAGAACAGGAGCTTCATTTTAAAAATAATGAATTCACCTTGTTCAGTATCTCAATGTGGTCTCAAATCTTATCATAGCATGTGTATTACTAAGTGAAGTTTTTGTTAAGATGATATAGCATGGGACCTAATTAGTAGCCTTTGTGTACAGATATATGACTAGTCTAATAAATAGGAGGATTTTAAGAAGCACTTCTAACATGGTCTGAGCATGTGTTTAAAAAAACGAATCTAGCATGATTTCAGGCATAACTGTTGCCCCTGAAAAATATTTGGATAATATGCATTGGCATTGTTTTTAGAGAGCACCAATACTGCTTTGATAGAGGTAGCCTCGTGGAACATGAAGCATCGCTTCTTGCTGAGTCAAGGAAATATTTGCATATCTGAGGTGCATGTGTCATAAGCTCGAATGCTGTTTAGAGGCTGCTAATAAGAAAATTACTTGACTTGCCTTCCAGAGATTGCTTCAGTAGTCTATGCTACTCCATCATAAACAATTTACCAGGGTGAACATTCACCACAGTTGGCTTTGCAATGTTTATGCAAAATAACACAATTGGTTACTAGACATGTGACTGCACTAAAACTTGGAATTAATGACCAGTAAGATTTATGGGACCAGCAAAACTTAGTTTATTACTCCAGAACAAAATGCGAGGCACTTCGGTTATTTCTGCCATAGAGTTTCTTACAGTAATTACTAGAGGGAACTCTGGCGCTGCAGTCGTACCACCATGGGAATGATGGGAAGCACATGGATTTGTCGGATAATCGTGCTTGTGAATTCAGACGTTCTTGTGGCTTCGTATATTATACGCTATATAAATCTCATTGCCGTAAATTTCAGCGCAGTCTATACTCTTCGAAGTGCAGAAGACGGCGTCAACACGCACAATTGCTATTAATTGCAACGATTGAGCTTGTCCAGGTAGCCAAATCGAAGGGCGCCAAGCGTCTCAAGGCATTGGTATGCCCGCGATAAATTCATCAGGGCGTTGCACTCGCTTGTCGTTACATGCCTCCGTGGCTTAATGGTTTCAATATCAGACTTCTGTTCTAGAGTTCCTGTGTCTGAATCCTGTCGTCGGACGATTTTCATGTTTATTTATTTATTACACAGTATATTGTTGAGAATGACTAGTTTACAAAGTCACAAAGCCGCTTGAAGCCAAACAGATGAAGTTTAGGCAAATCCATGTACTTCCCATAATTTCCATGCTGCTACAGCCGTTCTTGTTTGATCTCCTGTGGACACTAACGTCAGAGTTCCCTCTAGTAATTATTGTATGAAACTCTGATTTCTGCGCCTCACTCGTGCAGAAGCGGCACCAACACCTGCTGCGTAAACATGCACTACCTTTCGGCCAAGTGCAGGGAATGCTGTGAACTCGCCCTGTACAAAGCCTGCACTAAGTAAAACGAATCACAACGTGCAGGTGCTGCCACGTTGAACTGGTGGAATGAGGAGTGAAATTCAGCACCTCCTGAACTAGTTCAGAAAGTGCAGGTTAATCTAGTGGAGATTATATAGTAACAGAAGTTGAGTTATTCTGCGTTACATTCACGAAATATACTTCATGATACTTTTCCATTTATTTCATCAGTTATTAAGAATCCCTTTTGCATTGTTGGACAAGACTACAGAATGCCAACATATTTTCTAGCATTCACTGGTAACAAACATGTCAAAACTTGTTCTAGTGTCTGGATTGCCGCTTTAGCCGTTAACCCCCAAGTTAATTCCGGAAAAATGCACCAAATTTTTTACGTACTCAATTTTTTGGCGTCATTCTCATTCTAAAAATATATTACTTCATTGGTCTCTGGTTAGAAATAACACAAAAATAAGAGCTGCTCTTGAGGGCAGCTTTCCCTCAATGCCGACTGTAACTCATCTTTGACAATACGAGCAGCATAACATCGGGCAGAAAGAGTGCAACTCGTCATTGGCGATATTGGTACTACCTCCAGTCACTAGTACAGCTTGGGATCAATGGTTAAATGTTGTGACTTTGTTGATGCCCAATTTTAATTCTGCAGCTGTTACACTTGGGTGTAGCATGTGTATGTACGTGTGCATGCATTAAAATGACTTCACGCTAGAGCAAAGCAACTGTAGTGCAGAGAGGCATTAGTCATCTTTATATATTTGCTTTGTAAAGATGCACTAAGTTTATTTTTTGCAGTATAGGCTTGGCGCTAATTGGCCAAAGATGCCCTTGTGCTACTAAAACCTATCAATTAATTCGCTTTTTGCAGTAGCAGGTGCTTATTCCTTTTTCAGGATCGGTCTGTGAGTTTTAATTTGTTTTTCTTGAACTGTGCAATTTCCACTCACAGGACTGCATGTCATGTGAAGTGTTCCTTTTTCAATCAAGAATGTTGAGGTTGTGTTTGTGAAACTCGATTGCTTGCCTCAAACGAGCTTGTACAAACTGACCAAGCTGATAATTCTACCTGCTTATATATTAAATGTGTTGCGGTTATGAACCCTCATAATGAATGACACAGAGTATAAAAATTTTATCTAATAAAACGATTTAATGAAATTTTTCATGTTTTTCGCGTTCGTGTTCACTTCTCTACTCTCGTGTCCTGTCTGCATGTCTCGCCTCTTTTTTTTGCATATTAAATATCGTATAAACTTAACCATGCTTTTTTACCACAATGCAGGGGGAAAAAGCTCCGGTAACACCATGCATTCAGTATGGTGGCCCAGACGTGTATCCAAGCAACCTCCTTCATGTGGACCAAGAACTACTCTGCAGTGTCTCACAGTCTTCCATGCGAAGCCCTCAACATTCTCGTCTCAGTGGAATGGCTGCCCATCTATCTGCGTGTCCATCACCAAGACGGCTAGTTGTAAAGCTCCTGTACCCGTTTAAGAAAGCTTAATGATTTTTTTTATTTAGTTTTCACGGTTGGCCGTAGAATCTTAACATTTTTGATGTTTCTAACGTTTTTACCTGGCACAAAGTGGCGCAATAACTTTAAACCAGTGTAATGTATTTAAGTGATGCTCACTCTAATGCCTATCTGGTTTTGTTTGTGTTTAAGAAATTTGAATGTCTGATGAGGTAACAGCATTTAAATTTGTCATCGTGGCTTGGTTCAATGAGCTGCTAGGAAATACGATGCAAAACTTATCACATGCCAGTTGTAGCATTTTTGTATTCATGACTAAAGTATACACGTTTCAAAAGATGGAAAGTGGGGAAAAAAAGCCGCAAGAACATAATCATCCTAGGATTGTCATGTCCTTACAACTCTGCAATGACTAATGCCTCATGCATCTTGGGAGCACAATGGTCGCAATGCCTACAGGTATACTTTATAAGAGACTAGCTTGCAAAAATTTAGTTGAGAGTTAGCGCTCATCCTGTCTGCTTCTAGTCTGTGTCCATGCCACTTCGCGCTACAATCCAAGATCATGTTACTGTATCAACTCGCCCAACTTTTTATCCTTGTGTTAAAGACACACTCAGACTTGTTCTTACTTATGTGACCGGTTATTTTTGTGCTTTATAATAAGATGCAGTGCTTTTCGAATGAAAACGTGATATTTAGTAGTGAGGTTATTTAAAAAAACTGTTCTGCTTAAAATTTAATTGAGCAAGCCTGTGCCATTATTCAGTGCTTATGTCTTTGTATTGGTATGGTTTTACTCATCTTCCTTTTTACTTTTAAAATGTGCAAACATTATTATGTAACCATTTCTCTTGAATGAAATAAATACTTCTGACATTTCGTCACAAATTTTACAATGATGTTGTTCAATTACGTAACCTTAGACTAGCTGATTGTTGTTCTGGTAGCTTAACTTACAATGCCTTTGCAATATTCAATGCAAGCACATGGTGAAAAATAAACTAAGTTATTGGGTATAAGCAGGTATCTTTCAGTAAATGGAGCATACATATATTTCAGGAAATAGTGCATGCTTATATATTGAACAGCAAGGACAGCTACACATGCTGTTTTGTTCGTAAATGCTGAAACATGATTCGACGTGGAAGCACTTTGTTCTTTGGCTTTGAGTGCTACCTTTAAGTCATGTGTCAAAGTAGTAGTAGAAGCATCCCGTGGCGATAAATGACAACTTTGATGAATAGAGGTGTAAAATGTGTGCTTAAAACGGCAAAAAACTGTTTGACAGGCAAACATATGCTTCTGTAGTACTGTACTTGTTACCGTCGCCAATCCATGCATTGCTTGTGCTCTATTGCATTCAATATGAGCTACAACAACGAGCTGTGGTGTCTTTCCCTCCTGGTCGAGCTGGTGTTGCGAAAATGTTTGACCAAGAAAAGTGGAGGTTTTTAATTATTTCTGAAATGCATGTAACTATGCTTTTGGCTGTGTGCTGTTTCCACGGGGTTATAAGTACTGGTGCACCAAGGTGCGGGAGATCCTGTGTCCTTAGTGCAGCGCGCATTGTTATTGCGCTCTGCATCTGACCGGCAGTGTACTATCACTGCAGAGGAAGATTACGAAAAGCATGGCCTGTGTGCCTTGCTGCAATGGTGAAACCTTCAATTGTTTGCCTGAAAGGGTCGCACGTTATGCTACCACATGACGGACCAGAAGCGCAATATGACGACGCCTCACAGATTCTGGCTCATACTGAACAAGGTAGTACCGTAGCTAAGGCTAGGCAGCATTCACAACAGCTAGTCTGCCCATTAACTACATGGCTGTAGTGAACGCTAAAATACTTGCAGGGATAACACCCTTTTGGAAGCGTGTTGTCCATGCTACACCCATATTGAAAGGGTGGTGTCTCTGTTACACCCCATATAGAAAGGGTGTTGTTAGCTTTACACCCATAGGCGAGGTGACGTCATATTAACACCCCTTCTCTTGTAGGGTGTTAATTTGCACCCTTTGCTTGAGGTGTAGCAATACACCCAAAAAGGGTGTCACCCATGGGACAAGTCATTTACACCCTTAAGGGTGTTAAAATTTTTAGAGTGTATAATCGTTTGTTTTTTCACATTTCAAAGACAAATAGCGCGTTTTGTCAAACGCGGGAAAGCTAAAATGAATGAAGTTCCGTGTTAGCGAAGGCTTTACGCCCAACACACGCCTTGCGCGGAAAAGGCTATCCGAATCTGCAAGAGCTCAGGGCAAGCCATTTATACTACGTCACAACAGATGGATAATCTATAAAACCACATATGTGTACGATCACTGCTAAAAAAAAGCATTTCTTCTCCGCATTAGCCATCACCCTGTCGTCCTGTCTGAGCCCAGTTAAACACCACCCCAATTTCCGTCACCTATAGAAACGTCCCTAAGTGCCGCCAACTTACAAGTATTATTGAATCTACTGAGCGTAAACTTGCTCTTCTCGCTGAAACGTGGCTAAATTCGACAGTTTATGACAGACAACTGTCGTCCTGTTTTCCAGAGTTTGACATATTCCGCCGGGGCCGCAAAGGCAGGCGCGGTGGTGGTGTGCTCATATCTACCCGCAAGAATTTACGCTGCTCTATTATTAATGGTCAGTAAGCACTTGAGTTATCGTTTGTACTGTGCGGCGTTTGTACACAACTGCGCATTGTGTCGAAGAATTTTACAATCTTCTGAATACAATTTATTACAATCACCATAATGCTAAAATCAATATTTTTGGAGATTTCACTTTTGCTAATATTTGCTGGGCCGAATTGGCGTTATTTTGTTGTCGCGTGCCTAACATTTGGACTAACACAATTTGTTTCAGCGCCTAGAAGAGTGACCGAACATTCGTCAAACATTCTTGATCTTCTACTTACATCCCACCCTGATAGTTTATTGACCCTTTCATTCCTTACCGGTTTAGGTGACCATGTAATGCATGCTTCATTTATAGTTATGCTACCCAAAACTACAAAGGAAAAGAAAACATTAATGCTTTACGACAGAGGGAATCACGAAGCTATCAATGACGAACTTTCTACTTTTTTCACTAGTTCTTGTTGATTTTTCTGAGCGCAGTGTTGAAACTAACTGCTCTCTCTTTAAAGACAAGCTGCACCACCTAAGAAAAGCCCATATTCCTACCATAATCATTGCAGAACGATCTCATTCCACGTGGTTTAGTACAACATTAAAACGACTTAACAACAAAAAGAAACGTAAATTCCCGCACGCAAAGCTGGTGGACACAACACGTGCTTGGGAAGCTCATCGCGACACCGAGAATCTCTTCCTCTAACCCACTGCTGATGCACAACAACCATCTCTTACTTCAACTTTACCTTATATGATACGAAATAACTCCAAGTTCTGGAATTCCATAAAATCCACCATCTCTAACACTCTATATTTGCCTGACGAGCAAGATCATGAAACTCCTGCGCAGAACGTTTCGCATGTACTTAATACCACGTTTTGTTCAGTATTCACCCATGAACCACCTGACACCTTGTTTCCCCTGCCCCAACAGATCATTCACTGATGCCAGAAATTACGTTCGGCGCTCCTGGCATTTCTAAATCGACTCTCTAAAACTGTCATCATCCGCCATGATTGATGGCATAAACTCGAACATATTGAAAAATACTAGGCACGTTTCAAGCGTTATCTTGTCGTAGATATTCCAGCAGTCCCACTCCTCTTGCGTGGTCTCATTGGATTGCAAAGTGGGCAAGATCATCCTAGTTCCGAAAAAAGGTAAGCCATCATCACCTAAAAATTACCCTCAAATATCCGTGACAAGTGTTTGTTTTAAACTCATGGAACACGTTCTTTATTCTGAAATTGTAAATTTTCTTCTTTCAGTGAGTGAGTGAGTGAGTGAGTGACGAAACTTTGTTCTGAACGCCTGCAGAACGGTTAGCCTTCCCCTGTTAGGGAGGCGTTACCGTGACGCGGCCATGACGTCTTCGCGGCGTGTGGCGCCTCTACTTCGGCCGCGGCCGCACTATTCCCTTTGGTCGACCGCGCCTGCCCCTCCTTTGGGGTGGCAGCCTCCCTCCGGTTTCGCTCGGTCGTTGCCTTTCGAGGGCCGCCGAGATCTGCTGGACGGCCTGGGTTTGAACATCTTGGTCATAGCATCTCGTTGCGGCCTCGAGCCGCGGCGGGATCGTTGTTAGTGTTGCAGCTTCATGCGGATTCTTAGCACAGTCCCAAAGGATGTGAGCTGCAGTGGCTCTTTCCTTTCGGCACACACAACACAGATCACTTTCATAAACACTTGGACACACGTGCCTCATCAGCACCGGGGTGAATAACGACCCCGTTTGAAGTTGTCGGTATAAAACCGCCTCCTTACGGGTCAAGCCCGGATGAGGTGGCGGCATAGTCCTGCGCTCTAGTCGGTACCATTTCACAATTTCATTGTACGAAGTCATTTTGTCCTTGGTTTCCCACCACCACGACGGGTCGGCTGTAGTAGCAGCGGCGCGGTTGGTTAGTCCTCGCGCCGCCGCGTTCGCCGTCTCGTTGTGGTTAGCGTTGCCGCGATCCGACACATCACTGCCCATGTGGGCCGGAAACCACTTTATCACCACACACCGACTTTCACTCGCGAGATCGACCACACGCAGCACACGCGCGGCTTCACCACACACCCTTGCTCTGGCGTAATTTTTCACTGCCGTCCTAGAATCACAGAGCACAGTCGTGCACTCGGGGTCGGCGATGGCCAAAGCAATGGCCACCTCCTCGGCTTGATGCGCCCCTCGAGTCCGCACACTCGCCGCTGTTCTAGTTGCACCGGTCGATGCCCCGACGACTGCAGCGGCGAATGCCTTTCTGTCATGGGGATACTCTGCCGCGTCCACAAACACGGCACCCCTGTCTTTGGCATGGAGATCGATGAGCGCCTTGGCCCTCGCCGCCCGCCGCTCTTTGTGGAACTCAGGGTTCATATTTCTTGGCACCGGACATACCCGTAGCCGTCTACTAATTGCGTCCGGTACAGGCACCTCTGTATTTTCGGGTCCCAGTTCCTTTGGTCCCAGGCCTAGGTCACGCAGCACTTGTCTGCCCGTTCTTGTTTCTGATAGCCGCGCGAGCTGAGCGGTCCTCTGCGCCTCGGCGATTTCCTCCAGGGTGTTATGCACTCCCAAGGCCAGGAACTTGCCGGTGCTTGTGCAGTCGAGAAGTCCGAGTGCAGCCTTGTACGCTTTGCGTATGAGCGCATTTATCTTATTGCGTTCGCACTGCCTCCAGTTGTGGAAAGCAGCAACGTATCTAATGTGGCTTATAGCGAAGGATTCCACTAGCCGGGTGAGGCTTTCTTCCTTCATGCCTGCTGTTCTGTGCGACACCCTCTTAATGAGGCGGATGGCCGTGGTGACTTTGGCCGCCAGACGGTTGACCGTCTCGCCGTTGACTCGTTTGCGCTCAATCAGCATCCCCAGCACTCGGATCTTCTCGACAGCCGGGATCATGTGACCACCGCTCGTCTTGATCTTTATTGTGTCTTGCTCTCTCGTAGGCTCGTTGCCTTTCGTCTTCCTAGCTGTCCTTTTCGGAGGAACCACCAACAGCTCAGACTTGCTTGGGGAGCAGACGAGCCCAGACCCGTCCAGCTGCTCCTCGATAGCGTCAACCGCCTCTTGCAATGTATTCTCGATGTGTCCGTCGCTTCCTCCTGGGACCCAGAGCGTTATGTCGTCGGCATAGATGGTGTGTCGGACCCGCGCGACTCGTGAGAGGCGCTCGGCCACCCCTATCATTACAAGGTTGAAAAGCAATGGCGAGATGACTGAGCCCTGGGGGGTCCCGACACTGCCGAGCTTCTTCTTTTGGAGCCGCAGGTCACCGGCGATGATTTCAGTAGTCCGCTCCGTCAAAAATCCTTGATGTACGCATAAGTTCTCTTGCCCATGTTTAGCCGTGACACCTGGGCCAGAATCGCAGAGTGTCTTACTTTGTCAAAAGCGCTCTGCAGGTCCAAACCCAAGATGGCTCGCTTGTCTTTCGTGTTGGTAGTGTCATCGAGGATGTCATTTTTCAGTTGTATCATGGCGTCCTGAGTTCCGAGCTTCTTGCGGAACCCGATGATGGTGTTTGGGTAGAGCCCCGAATCTTCCAGGTACCTCTGCCACCTGTTCATGAGTACATGCTCCAACGCTTTGCCCACACAGGACGTAAGCGAGATCGGCCGGAGGTTCTCAATGTTGGGTGGCTTGCCCGGCTTGGGAATCAAGATGGTCTTGGCTGCTTTCCACTGCCGAGGTAATGATCCGGCTCGCCAGCAAGTGTTGAAGTATGCCGTGAGGTTCTCTATCGCCGCTTCGTTTAGATTTTTCAGCGCTCTGTTCGTAACGCGGTCGGGACCAGCGGCGGAGTTGCTGTTGAGATCGTGCAGGGCAACCCGTACTTCCCATACTTCAATGTCTCGATCTAGCCACTCGTTTGCTTCGCCTAGGTAGTCCGGGTGCGTGTCTGTGGGAGTGACCGGGAGGTACTTGTCGTCGAGGCGTTTCTTCACTTCGTCTTCCCCGTGCTCGGTCAGCGCCCTGTGGATGATCTTGGCCAAGTTGTGGTGCTGGTGAGACTTGGTCGTGGTCGCATCCAAAAGATGCCTCAGCATACTCCACGTCTTGCCGCAGTGCATCTGGCCGTCCGCTGCGTTACAAACCTCATTCCATTGCTGTGTGCATAGCACTCGGCTGTGGGACTCGATCTCGCGGTTGAGTTCGGCGACCTTCTTGCGTAGCTTTCTGTTTGTCCTCTGCGTCTTCCACCTTGACAGGATGGACTGCTTGGCTTCGATGAGGTGGGCGAGGCGGCTGTCGACCCTGTGGACACGCTCGTCCGTCTCGACTTCCTTGGTGGCCTTTTCTACCTTGTTTACAATCTCGGTGGACCACTTCTCAATGTCCGTAATTTCGGTTTGCTCCTCGGGTAACAATCCCCGAAACACGTCCCAGTCAGTAATTCTATGTTTCCGAAGGCTTCTGCCAACTTCGTCGGTACCACCGAGCGGGACAGCGACCTCCACAATGTAATGGTCACTTCCCAATTCGTGTCCCGTGTTGCGCCATTCGAAGTCCGCCATACCACCGCCATTACTCCTGACGAAAGTGAGATCGGGCGTTGTGTCTCGGGTGATCGAGTTGCCGATTCTTGTAGGGTATGCTGGGTCGGTAATTAGATTTAGTCCCAAGTCGGTAGCATCTTGCATTAGGTCCCTGCCCTTTGCCAATGTTTTGGGGTAACCCCAGGCTTGATTCGGCGCGTTGAAGTCCCCGCAGATCACCAGCGTGTTGTCGGGCCCCGCGACGTTGCACGCTTTGTGTAACAGTGCTTTGAATTTCTGCTTTCCGTGTGAGGGGCTACTGTACACGTTTACCAGAAAAGAGCTTTCCTTCTGCTTTTTCCCGGTAACCACCTCTACCATGGTGTGCTCGATTGGGCTTTTGCTCAATAACTCGTGCTCGACGTACGTGATGCCTTTCCTCACCAAGGTGCAAACTCCCCTGCCGCTACTGCCGGCCGCGGTCCGGAAGCTTGGTGGGCTGGCGTGGGACCGGTAACCTGAGAGCTTTACTTCCTCAATGAGGGTCTCTTGCAACATGATAATATCTGGCTTTCTTGATACTTGTTCTAAGTGTTGCTGAAGTGCAGCCTTTTTCCCAGCAAAACCGTTGCAATTCCAATGCCAGACCAGGAGGCCTTTCACTGCTGTTGTGGTTGCGGTGGTTGATGTCCTATCCATGTTTGCTGAAAGTTAGCCATTTGCGTTGCCAAATTCTGTACTGTCGTCGTTAATTGCTGGCACGTCTGTTCAATTGCTATGAAACGGTCGGTAATTGTCTTGGTGAATGTCGTGCGAATATACTCTTCAAAGTGGGTGAGCCTATCTTCAAGGTTGTCTACCCTATCGCTGAGTCTCCGCTCTTTAAGATTTTCAATTGCTCTTCTCTTGGGTGCCGGACCCGCCGAGGCCGCGTTCTCTGTCCTCGGGTTCACCGCTACTTCGGGTTCATCCTCGGTCATTGCCATCTGCTGTGGTTGTGGCGATAAAGGCTGTGCGTGCTGCTGTTGTAGCTGGACCGTCATCATTCTCTTGATCTCTGCCATTTCCTTGCTGAGCTTATTGACTGTCGCCTCTAGTTCAGTGTTCTTCTTCCGCAACGCCTCGTTTGCTTCTCTTAGCGCCTTCATTGCCTCACTTTCGTCTTTAAATTTCCCTCCACCACCTCGAAATGGCGGTGACTGCTGCTGCTGTCGCTGCTGCTGCTGCTGTTGCTGCTGCTCTTTCTTGTCTACCCCCGACTTTACTACGTCTGCCCAGGCTACTCTGTCTTTGGATTGGGATCGGCGGTGGCGGCTCATGCTTCGGTTTTGACTTTCGCTGTTGTTCCCGCGCGAGCGTGACTCGTGGCGACCAGCTGTGCCGCTCACTCCTGCTGACGTCATCAACGGTGGAAACTCTCCGGATGCTAGTTGTTGCTGTACGCGCTCTTCCGCCATCTTGCGCTCCCACTGCCTTTTCGTTACTACGTAGGGAGTTTTGTATTTGTTCTTGCATTCTCTATCGGCCGTTGGGTGTTGTCCCCCACATAGTTTGCATTTAGGCGTACACTCGTGGCCATCGACAGGGTTATTGACCCCACAATCGAAGCACACTTTCATATGGGGGTTAGGACAAACGTCTCTTCTGTGGCCTATTTTGCCGCACTGTTTGCAGACATCGAAATGCTTGCGGTACAGACTGCACCTCGTTAATACAGGGCCATAACATACATAATTTGGAACCTTTTGGCCTTCAAAGGCTACAATTACGGTAGTCGTATTGCCAATTCTTTGCGTCCCTCTTGCTAATGGATTTCTTGAGTTAACAACGTTCCGGTCAATATCCGCCGGAGTATCTTCAATGGGAATGCCTCGAATGATCCCCTTGACCGTGCCATATGGTGTGGTTTGGTACGCGCCTACTTCGTGTATCTTGTCCCCGATTCGGATGGCCTGAATCTTGGCATAGGTCAAAGCACGCCCCTTATCGGGGGTACTCACCACCATGATATTCTGGTGTAGGTTGGGGCAGAAGGTATCCGCCGCACCGTCTTCTCTCGAAACCCTCGCCGCAGCCATGATGGCCGAGGCAACGATCCCAGTCTGCGTTCTTGCGATGTTTAGGCCTCCCCGCGGCCTCACGATCACTTTGGTGTCCTCTCTCGGCAGCACGTCTGGCATTCTCGCTGCCCTTGTTGTCGTTGCGATCACTTTTCTGTTGACGTGGTCTCTTGTTTTAGGCCTCGACTGGCGAGCGGCGGAGCCCTCGCTCGCCGGGGCTGTTATGCGCTGGCCCACTTGCCACCAGCCTATCCCAGTGTGGAACTCCTCAGGAGAAATCTCTTGCCCTTGCACCTCGACGGACATCTGGCCGGAGCCAGGGCTCGATGTCGTCGGAGACGTGGCCGTCTCCATCTCGGACGCCATGTCGTATGGTTCCACGCCGGGGTCAGGCCCAATCCCGGCGGCCACGAAGCAAGCCTAGGCTTAGCACACCACTGCACCGACGACTGCGAACAAGTTCCAGAAAACGGCGAAAAACTTGCCTTACGTTGAAAGTTGGGTATCGGGCGATTCCTAGCGCCTTCACAAATACACTAGTAACAACGAAACTGCGATTTGAGTCAAAAGACACTGTCAAATCGGTCATCGAAGACGGAGCCAGTGCCAGCGTTCAACTAGAGAATCACTTCGTCGTCCTTCTTTCAGTAATTTTTTTTCGCCCAAGCCACCATGGTTTCCAAAAAGGTCTCTCGTGCGACACCCAACATGCGCTCTTTATTAATGATATCAGTTCTAGTCCTGCCACTAACACTCCCGTTGATGCGTTATTCCTTGACTTCGACAATGTAACGAGCATATGACGTCCCCTCGCGCATAATCTTCATTGGCCCGCCAGGATCGGTGGCCTGCCAGGCTCGGTAGGCAACATTGGTCACCGCACCCAATAAACACCGACGAGCACAGCTGCTCGGCGGTCAGTCATCGTTCCTCACCAGCACGCTGTGGGGAGTTTGTCTAACGGTGGGTGCCTCGAGCCCTCCCTCGTTCACGAACCCGGGCGGATCGTGACGCTGGCGACAAGTACCCACAGATTGTCCCACGCCACCACGAGCTGCGAAACACCACCCCCCGTTGCTGCCGCCATGCCGCTGTACAGAAGGCTCGAGCCGTTCGAGGGAGATGGGCCCGTCTGACCAATTTACGAGGAACAAGCACACGTGTTCTTCCAGGCAAACGACACACCCGGCGCCAAACAGCTGGACATTTTCCTGGCCAGCTGTGGGACCCGCGTCTTCAGTCTCGCGCTCGACCTTCTCAAGCCAGCCACGCCGCATGTTCAGGCGCTGGGTGAGCTTCTTCCCATACTGCGCTCGCATTTCAACTCAGCACCGTCCACACTAATGGAGCGTTTCCGCTTCAAAAGCAGGAACCACCGGGAAGGAGAGGCCCTCGGGAAGTTCGTTGCTGCGCTACGAGGGTTAGCGAGTGCCTGCGTTTTCTGGGACCACCAGCTCGACTCGCTGCTCCGGGACCGTTTCGTCTGCGGCATCAACAACCCCGCCATGCAGACGCAACTCCTGCAGCTTCCCGACCCTTCACTGGCCGACGCCATGAAGGCAGCGCTGGCAACGGAAGCTGCCGCCAACAACGCTGCAGAGATTGCCCGTGCGACTGGCTCATCGTCGGTGGAAGCAGCGGTCAACAAGTTGGCGACAAAGGGCAGTATGTGCGGCTGCACTCACGGATGTCAGTGGCCGCACCACAGAACACCGATACAAACTTAGAGAAGGGAAACTGTACCTTCCACAGTGCTACGGAAATAAGCGTAGCGGTGGTGTCGTGAACTAAAGTATTCGACCACATGTGGCGCTGTACAACAGGACACGGAAACGGGGTTTTGCACAGTATGGCCGCTTTACCAGGTGTTCTGTGGCTTTACTGGGTTTCTGGCTGCTGCGCCTCGATCGTGCTCACGCCAGTTTAGTTGCTGTGTGGCGAACGTAGCACCTACATATTTAGGTAGACGCTACGTTTGCCACACAGCAACCAAACTGGCGGGAGCACGATCGAGGCGCAGCAGAATACATGTAAGGCTGAGTCATATCGAGTTAAGGCACAGTCTGAACTGACTTTTAAGGGCATCCCGAGCGGTTCTTCGTTTATTACGCCGCCGTTACCCCGAGTTAGGCCGCTGCGCTCCAGCTGTTGCATTTCGCGTAGGGCTACTGACAGAATGCGGTTTCCAGGTGGCACGATGGCCTCGACTGGAATAAACGCACACGACACCAAAGATTGAGTAAGCCTGAAAATATTTTATTTGCATTTTACAAGTAAAACATAAAGCACACGTCTACGCATCCACACAAACGCGGTTACATAGTCAAGAACATAGTCAAGAAATGGCTCATTAATAAGGGTAGCTAGCACAAATGGACAAAAAAGAAGACCTAAGCTACAAAACGTACGGTCGGCTGCTAAGTATAATTTTTCCCTGTCACCAGGTGTCACTTTTATACAGCATCTTTACAGCACTACCAGGCCGGGTAGTTTGGCGGAGAGAACGCAGCAGTTTACGGCCGTCAGCTGCCTCTTCTTTACGGGTGTCATAATTATCCTAACCTCCGCATCAACGTCGTGCAAATCCGCATAGTTGTATCTGTATCTGAACCATATGTGCCAGCTTGATACGTGTGTAGTGAAATTATTATAACCACTGCGTCTTATCAAACGTATTGGTTTTGCAAATGCGCATTACAGCTGACGGAATGACATACTGTAAGTGAAGCACAAGAGAACATGGACAAAAGGAGGATACAGCACTTGAAGAAGAAATGAAGAATTAGTAGGCGTACAGCAAACAAGCGATGACGGAGAACACACAATGATGCATCGGGTGTTCTGTGACATCGGTTTGCGTACTTACGGTGTTATGGATATCAACGGCATAAAAACGTGCCTTCAAGCGTACTCCCTCAACCTCCCCCGCATTCATTATGATAATCAACGCCTAAACGAAATGAGGCACTATTCTTTGCCAAGAGTAGACCTCTTTACAGAAAGTCTATGTAATGGCTTGCAGACGAAACCAGCATGCTTTCGAAAATGTTTTACCGCCGTAGTATTCGAACGCCAACGGCCAGGAAACACATCGATACCAATAGGCTGTCGGCTGTCGGTGGTATCAAGTACAAAAATACAATCAATACAATCAAGTACAAAAACCTTGACGCTATGACTGAAAAGCAGCTTCAACAATCAAATTTAAAAAAATCAACTGCCTATTTGTCTGGGGTAAAAAAAACATCCTTAGACACCTCGATTGTTTATGTCAATGGTTTGTGTAAAGTAAAAAATTCAGCATGCTTGGCGCCCCTAGCAAAAAAAGCACAAATTAAAGTATGCGACCAAATTACAGTAGCTCCACTGGCGCGCTTACGCTGAAACACGCCTCGATTGATTTTTCGCCCTCTGTGGCCATTTGCTGAACTTGAGAGTGTGCGGGGCCTGGCCACACCGTGTACAAGTGTGCTCAAGTAGCGATCAAGAGATGGCGGCACTCGGCCAGTGACACGCTGGACGAGAGCTGCTTCTGCGCTCTCCACATTCGCAGTCTCTGCAACCCTCCTCGTCTTCTGCATCTCAAAATATCTTGAAAATGCTAACGTCTTTTTTTTTTCGCGTTAGAAAGAATACTGTAGCTATCGCAATAGCTGATATCGCAGCCCAGCTACAGTCTTCGCAGGTGCTGCCACCGCGGGTGCTGCCACTCTTGCCGCTAGCAGTCGACAGGGCGCAGAAGGGCACATTTATGCTATCTTCGGCTGGTCGTTTCTGAGCACTCTGGAGCGCTCTGGTGAGCGGCATTGTCTTCGGCTGGTTGAAAGAGGGTGCGCGCCCTGCGTTCGACTGGTTCTTCTCGATTGCTCTCCTCCCTCTTGGAGCGATCTGAGGCGCTCCGAGCCCTCTCGTCGGAGCAGTCATCAAGATTGAAATGTCATCGCTGCGCCTCGTCGCTGCTGTTGGCAACGGCCCACCGTAACCTTGGCAACCTAGGCCACTGCATGCTGGCGTTTCGACGAACGTTCGTCCCGCCGGCACGTCCGCCGGTTTTTCCGGCAGCGCCGGAAGCCTTGGATAGGCGAAACACCGGACGTTGGCAGTAGTCACGTGGTTTCGCATCAGCAATTTCCTCCTCCGAGAGCGAGTCGCACATTCGGCTTGCGCGTTTGTCCTCTACCTTTGAGCTCGGGAAATGACCGATCTACCCGACTCTGCTTCGGGGCATACAGGCGACGAGTCGAAGACACCATTAAGGTGTTTTAGCGCTCCTGACTAATCGAAGAGGCCTGCAGCTTTCAGAGTGCTGCACGCAACACCTAAAACAGAGTATAGATAGATAGATGATTCAGGGAAAACGAGACATCCATCCAATCGCAGCAATTGCTACAAGGGAAACCCATACGGGTTCCTCGAAAGAAAAGTCTCGCAGTTAAAGAAAAATTTGTCCCGGTCCGGGACCGTCGCCTATCCGGGGCAACTGCTCTTTCATCTGAGCAAGCCATGTGGCTAGCAGATGGTAGGGCTAAGTCTAAATTTGCCAACTACTCAAAGCAAAACCAAGAGTTTGACGTAAATGTTCTGCGGAAATCCGCAAGGTGGACAGAAGTAATAATATCTGGGGTTTTACGTGCCAAAACCACTTTCTGATTATGAGGCACGCCGTAGTGGAGGACTCCGGAAATTTTGACCACCTGGGGTTCTTTAACGTGCACCTAAATCTAAGCACACGGGTGTTTTCGCATTTCGCCCCCATCGAAATGCGGCCGCCGTGGCCGGGATTCGATCCCGCGACCTCGTGCTCAGCAGCCCAGCACCATAGCCACTGAGCAACCACGGCGGGTGGTGGACAGAAGTAATTAATCATAATGACCTCTCTCCACCTTGCGGGTTTTCGCATAACTATTACGATAGATAGATAGATAGATAGACAGATAGATAGATAGATAGATAGATAGATAGATAGATAGATAGATAGATAGATAGATAGATAGATAGATGGATAGATAGATAGATAGATAGATAGATAGATAGATAGATAGATAGATAGATAGATAGATAGATAGATAGATAGATAGATAGATAGATGGATAGATAGATAGATAGATAGATAGATATATAGATAGATAGATAGATAGATAGATAGATAGATAGATAGATAGATAGATAGATAGTTAGATAGATAGATAGATAGATAGATAGATAGATAGATAGATAGATAGATAGATAGATAGATAGATAGATAGATAGATAGATAGATAGATAGATAGATAGATACCGCAGCGCACGTGAGGTATGCAAAGAATGTTAAGCGCATTAAAATTTTCCTATGGATATCTGGTCAAAATCGGACAAAGCACGGGTCACTGACTCTACCTGCGAGTGTACTGCAAAGGTAGGAAATCGAATAAGCTCGTCACGAAATTATTTATTACAGCACACGCACCACTGCTTATAACATGTGGAGTTATGGTGAGCGTGACCAGTACTACGGTTCAGGGCAATGGCGGGCAAAGACAAAGTGTTCTGCGCCATAGTGAGTCGCTTTCAATCCTATCTTTCCATTTGCTTTATTTATCTGCGATTTATTTGTTTCAAAATACTGAAGGCGCATGCATGGCCGAAGAAAGACTCAAATCTTATTTTCAAACAATTAAAAGAATAAGAACATACAATATTAATAGCACTCAGGTAGAAAACACAATAATAATACATGAGGAACATACACAAAACACAATTTTAGTAGGTGGACGTTCTAGTGCACCACTAAAATATGCTGAGGTAAAAACGGATAGCCGTAACGAATTCAAATCTTGCACTGTTCGAGAAAAAGAAACTGTTTTGGCTAAAATTCGAGCAAGCGAAGGCCCATGAAATTTTCGAGTCCTTCTCACTGAAGGATGCTTAATGCACTTTGGAACTTTGATGTTTTTTTTACCTTTATAGGCTATTATAAATCGATGTCAATCGACCACCTTTTTTGCGGGATACAGTATTTGAAACTTGTGCAAATGCATTAACTGTGACCGGGAGTCTTTTCTTCTATATTTGCCGAATATAAACCTAACAGCATTTCTAATGACTTTTGTAAGCCGCATAGTGTCGTTTCTCGTGTATGGGTTCCATACTCGTGAAGCATATTCGAGTAAAATCCATACACAAGTACCAGAAGCCAATTTCTTGATGTGTGCCGGGGCAGTCCTTAGTTTTCTTTCGGAAACCCGTATGGAATACATGTGAGGATACAGTATAGCGAGGTTAGGTTAGAACGTAAAGACTACCCACAGATGCGTGGAGCGTTCCCATGACTATGTTTAAGCATTGGCATAGGCACGCAGCCATATGTCAGCGCATTGTTGGTGTAACAATTACTTTTAAGCTGCTCGAATAGCTGACAGCGTCAAATATCCGCCGAGATTCACGAATAATCTGTCAGGGCAAAGCAAATTTCAATTTCCCGCTGCCGACAACTTCAAGTACCATAAGTCTCCCCAAGAAAATTGGTAGGAAGTAGACGCGATGTGGTAGCCTAGTAAGGCGTTCCCCACGCTCTAACATTGAATTGAATTGATCCCATATTTGTTTCTTGAATACAGACCAAGAAATATGCTGGAGCTGAAGGCACACAATGCCTTGTACCTGTATCATATACGTATATATCCGCAGGTGTAAATCCTAAAGCACAAGCTTTTCTAAGTCACCTCACGTGTTTTCTCTCCGCTTTATACTCTATGCATTTAAACTTTCTGTATTATGTTTATCCTCACACACTGTGACTCACGTGCTAACACTTAGATGAGCCGTTGCTGTTCTCTAAAATCCAATGCCTGGTGTCTAATTTGTGAGGTCGAAGAGAGAGGAAAAAAACTTTAATATTGGGAAATGTGCAGGAAGCGGCCGGAAGAGCTTGTGTCTAGCTCGTTACTCCGCAGCTAAGAGTAAAGGGTTAGCAATAGACGATATAAGCAAGAGAGGAAATGAGGTGACGATAACAATCTACCGTGAATGCAAGTAATCAGTTAAACGTACGGCACAGGCAACATGTACAGTGCTTACACATGCACGACAGGTGCCGTTTGCGGAGGCAATACTTGCGCATGCCATATTATGATAGATGCGAAGGGCCAGAAGAAGAGCAAAGGATGATGACGAAAGTTTTTGGCACGGTGTACAGCAGGAGTCAATACGTCGGCGATACAAGGAAATAACCGTCACAGAAATGGAAGGGGAACCCGAATACAGGTAACAAACACCGTCACGTGCCAGAACACGAGGGCCGAGGGCAAGCACGACGGTTTTAAGTTCAGCACCGCAAATAGCAAGACTGCCCTCACTCAGCCCCTCTCATCCTCATTTGTTTTTATTACTCGCCATTCTGTATTCGGTCGACATTCAGACTTCCCGGTCGCTTTTTGATGCGTCTTTACAGGCTGATCCTGAATGATCATGCACCTCGTGGGCAGTTCAAAAGTCCAAACGTAGTTCAGCAGTTCTGCGCCTAAGGAAAAGGTATGTTGTTGTGTTCAACCCTACATATCTATTCAATTGTTTCACGCAATGCAGTTCTTTGAAAAGCGATATGCTCTCTTCCTGAGAAATTTAAGCTGGCGGCTGCGAAGAGGGCCGTTAACATAGTCTGTTTTTTTTATTTTTTTTATGTTCTCGCTGCAAAGCGCTATTGTTGTTTGACTACTGCGAATGTCTCACCGCATCTTGCATACAGTCTTTGTAAGGGATGTTTCTGCTACGGTGAATCACTTTGCATAACGCTCGTCCCGTCGTTTCCCTTTTGCGTGTGTTTTGTTTTTCGCGATGTTTTTAGTCACGTACGACATGTCTCAAATGTCGAGAGATACATGTCTGTGCTACATGTTACACGTTTATTAGCCTGTAACATTTCTGTGTAATGGGTTTGCATGTCTGTTATTAATACACATGCGTTTAATAATTATACTCCGCTTTGTTCCACTCCTAGTTCTTTGTGCAGTTTTTGTATGATTGCTGGGTTTTGACGATCACTATTTCTGTATATATGGCCTCACGCAGTGCCCTTCTGTACATTTGAGGTATTTTGAAACAAATAAACAAACAAACAATATATAAATAAAGAAATTAATAAATAATACAAAGCCGCAAAGTTCACCCTTTCACACGGACTTCCTTTTGTCACGTCTCTTTTGATGCTTCTTGATAACCATGTTCAATGACTGTTGCATTTCACTTATTTTCTCTTAAGGGCCCGAAGGCATTGCACAAGAGAACGAACAAGGAGGGATTATTGCCAATGTGAGGATGACAATAACGTAGAAAAGTACAAATGGAATACAAAGACACACATTTTAATGGGAAAGTTAGGCGTCATACTGATGTAATTGCGCGAAGAATTACGAAGGACGGAAAACAATACAAAATGCAACTTGCATGGTAGAGCGCTCAAAATAATGGTTTACTTGGTTGAACATATTTCTGTCCATATTAGAATAGTCCACAGTTTATACTCAGTGTATTTCGGAACGGAGTTGCCACTGTACCTAGCTGCTCTTGCAAATTTGTGAGATCAGTCGGGTGAATACAGCTCTGCCTCAGAAGAAATATGAAGTCCATCAACATGTGCTCGTTTCAGGTTTCTTTATCTTCTAAATTTGATTTAGATGCCCAAAGCACTGTAAAGTCATCGGCAAAAGGTGCGCTTTCAAGTTTAACTCTACATTAGAAAGGCCCTTAAATCGGAAAATATCTTGCTGGAGTGTTTCAATTCCATAGAAGTAATATGCAAAACAAATGGTGGGGAGGAGGGCATGAGGAAAATGTATTGAAAGGACAGTATAACAATTAACACATTGAACAAAGCACATCACATGACATTTTATTAGCCAGGCAAATGCATTACCTAAGTACTGGAGTAGTTCTTGTTCGGCAGGTTATTGATGCATAGCTATCAGAAGAAAGACGCAAGTGAAATAAATAAATAAATTATAAATAATTATGTATAGAACCCCTGGCTCCTTCGTCTGCGTACGTGTTAATGTGCACTCCATTTCTAAGCGCTGGCGGATCACTCTTAAATGAGTTAATCGCTGTCGTGCATGTTTTGTTAAAGGAATGAAAACGCTGATACTTATACTTTCCTCTTCAAGGTATTCGGCCGCCATGACCTCCATGACGTCGCCAACACGCGGAGGTTGCCGGCCATCGGCGAAGCGGCGGACACTTGCCACTGCGGTGTTCTTGCTGCCGTTGCTGACTCAAGGCTCACACGCAGAAAGCTCTCAGTACGCTTCGGGCAGTGCTTCTTCGGGAGTGACTGCGTTCACAACCACGACGATGGCCACTGGTGTGGACCAGGACGACGCGTCCGATTTCCTGCGAGAGCTTCGGGAAACGGTTGCGCGTGGCTTCGCAAGCATGCCGGCTTCCCTGAGGAGGAAGATGCTGGAGGCCGAGGTGCGGCCGGAGTGCAGTATTGCCCTTCTGAGGTTCATGCGGGCCTTCCTCAACTTCGAGCCGTGGGCACTCAGACGTGAGCGAAACAGCTTGCTTTCCCCCTCGCCTTTCTCTCCCATCATTCTTTCGCTCTTGCACTATCGTCTCGCTGTGGGAACCCACAAAGGTGAAGAAAATGCGATTTTGAACAAGGCTGGGTGGCTATAATTGTACAGTGAACTGGTGCTGCGAACAATTACACTAATAATAATAATTTCATTGCCATCAATACAACGTTGATGATGAGGATTAGAAGGTAAGTCTTTACCCGGTTGAGGGCTTTGCACATGCAGCTGACATGTTTTCATGTGAAATTATTAAAGTTAGGTTGGACAGCCTATGGTTTGCCTAGTGGCGCATAGTAGATCATTGCCATATTACGGACTAGTCGTTCTCGTTAGATAATTGCTGTATGTTGTCATTGCTCAATATATACTGTTTATGCATGGACAAGTGTGCTCGGTGTAATTGACAGTGCCCCACAATCTTCAGAACTTTTTTGTAGAATGTATCCAAAGCAGAGTTGTCATACTCTTGCGACTTATTATGTTTGAATCCCGCTTGCCTAGAGGGGCAATCAGAAATTTTGTCGCCACCTTTCCCCAAAAAAGAAAAACTACATTAAAGCAGAAATCTTCTTTGAAGATTATCTATGTCATGCTTGCATTTCTGGAAAGCGTGCACGACGCAAATATGTGCAATTTCTTAAGCGCTAAATCTTAACTTCTGTTTTATTTTCTTTGATTCCTTGTTAGCCTAGTGGCTGTCATGCAGTATAAATAGGAGCAGCCATGGGTACTGAAGTATGAGATGTACTTGCAAGGGGCCCCTGTCGAATACATGGTGCAGGACATCGCCACCTTGCATAGTGGACACGCGGTTCTTGGTGTTTAGGTGGACGCCAGAGACTTTTCGCGTGTAATGTGGGAACCACTGCTTGGCCAAGTTCGAGAGGTCCCCTTTGGAATCCGCCGCGAAGAGCCATTTCTTCTCTTTCCAGGGGTGCAATTCTGTTAGGAATGGAAGTCTTGTAGAATAAGCCCGTTTCTCTTGGCACGTAGAGAGTCACCGAGCGCTCTAAACACCAAGCAGCGTTGTCTGTTTCTGGCGCACACACCGGTATCGGCAAACGAGGCAAGGCGAGTGATTGCACTATCTCTGGAATCGGCCAACATTTTTTCAAGACAAAATCGCAACTTCGTTGAACATCACTTTGCTTTGACTTAAAATCCTACAAGGCAACGACATGCGTCTCATTAATGCAAAAAAAGTCGTAGTTTCACCCGAAAGGCGAAGTATCAATTGCGATAGCAAATGAGGTGACAACTATACAAAGTAAGGATAGTAGTTTTATCGGCCATGTATGGTTGTAAACATTGGCGTGCTAACTAAATTAAGAAGTATGGTGTCACGCGCGCACAAGAAAACATTACACTCATTTCACTCCATGACCATTGAAATTTGCTGTCAGAACGCTGGAGTGTGGAATCGCCGCAGCAGTAGCGAGCGAAGTGACCTTCGTACGGTGTATCGCTTCAACGCAAGCGCAGCGAAAACACAACGCACCATCCACCTTTCAAGAAATGGCGCTTGCAAAAGCGCGCGGCCGTGCAAAATACGCACTCCCTTCCGCGTATTTTGCTTTCCGCGGATGATTCCATACGCGAGAGAGAAAGAAAGGAAACCGAGGAGGGCGGCGCAACTCCCGCCAGACGGTGTAATTTACAGTGCCTGGTGACACCCACATATTACTGTCTTGCAAACAGAGCCTTTTATTCAATTGATCTCAGCATAGTTTCTCCTTCTATTCTGCTTTAACTCGAATGGGAAGTTACAAACAATCCGTACGGAAGGGACCACTTCCCCATACTGCTACGAACACCTAAGAAAACGAATATCCACCACAGGCACCTAGGTGGAAGATTGATACAGCTGATTGGGAGAAATTCCGAACTCTCTCTAATATCTCATGGCATGACATGTCCTCGTTACGATTTGGTGCTGCTGTAAAGTATTTTACAGCCTTCATAATAGATGCCGCATCTAAATGCGTATCACAAGTAATTGGCTTGGCATGCAAACGGCGTGCCCCGTGGTGGAACGGCGACTGTAGGATCGCTCGTAAGAAACAGAACATAGCGTGGGGGTTGCTACGCGCCTCTCCCACTGCGGAGAATCCGACTAACTTTAAGCAAGTAAAATCCCAAGGCAGGAGGACGCGCCGACAGGCTAGAAGAGAGAGTTGGCAGAGGCTTTTATCGGGCATCAACTCGTACGCAGACGAGGCGAAAGTCTGGAACAGGGTTAATAGGATAAGAGGGCGACAAACGTACTCCCTCCCTTTGGTAAACACACAAGGCGATACCCTGCAAGATCAGGCAAACTCATTCGGGGAGCATTTTGAGAGCGTGTCAAGTTCAATCACTTATTCGCAATCTTTTCTCAAATATAAACAAATAGAAGAACGTATGCCACCCTCAAGAAAATGTCGAGAGAAAGAGCCTTACAACCGTCCTTATAGTATTGCCGAGTTGAGAGCTGCCTTGAGCGCATGCGAGAGCTCCGCACCGGGATCTGACAGAATCATGCATGAAATTATCAAAAACTTACACAATGACACCCAAGTTGCACTCCTGGAACTTTTCAACACAATTTGAGCTGCAGGATACCTTCCAACTGCATGGAGGGAAGCCATTGTGGCCCCTGTTTTGAAACAAGGCAAAGATCCTTCCTCAGTGACAAGCTACCGCCCGATATCCCTCACAAGTTGCCTTTGTAAGTTATTTGAAAATAGTGATTAATCGGCGACTCATTCACTTCCTTGAACTGAGCAAAAAGCTAGATCCCTATCAGTGCGGCTTTAGAGAAGGGCGGTCCACAACCGATCATCTTGTACGTGTTGAAGGATATATTCGCGACGCTTTCGTACACAAACAGTTTTTCCTATCGATATTTCTCGAAATGGAGAAGGCGTACGACACACCCTGGCGGTACGGGATCTTGCGAGACTTGTCGAGAATGGGTATCCGTGGCAATATGCTAAAACTGATAGAAAGTTATCTGTCCAACCGTACCTTCCGCGTGAAAGTCGGGAATGTACTCTCACGTCCATTTATACAGGAGACTGCTGTACCCCAGGAAGGTGTGCTCAGCTGCACGCTTTTTATAGTTAAGATGAACATACTTCGCGAATCATTACCCCCAGCTTTATTTTATTACGTGTACGTAGATGATATACAAATAGGTTTTAAATCCTGAAACCTTGCAGTGTGCGAAAGACAAGTATAGCAGAGTTTGAACAAGATATCTCAGTGGGCAGACGAAAATGGATTTAGAGTCAACCCAGACAAAAGTTCATATGTTCTCTTAACAAGAAAGAGAGGCCTGGTTCTATACCCCTGCATGGAACTGGATGGACAACAAATACCTGTCAACAATGAACAGAAATTTCTAGGTGTAATACTTGACTCTAAGCTTACTTTCATCTCGCACGTAAAACATCTCAAAACTAAATGTCTAAATCAATGAACTTACTAAAGATGCTATCACACAAAACATGGGGTAGCGACAGGAAGTGTATAATGAATATTTATAAGGGTCTCATTCAATCACGGTTAGACTATGGCGCCATAGTGTACAAATCTGCCGCCCCGAGTGCACTAAAGATGCTAGATCCCGTCCACCACCTGAGTATCCGTCTGGCCACAGGCGCATTCAGAAGTAGCCCCATTCAAAGCTTTTATGTAGAATTGAATGAGTGGCCACTCAATCTGCAGAGATCTTACAAACTCTTCACATATTTCCTTAAAGTGCACTCTAATCCTGAACATCCGTGTTGTGAAACTATTAATGATTCGACATGTACTGCACTCTTCCGTAATCGACCCTCTGTGAGACAGCCTCCCTCACTTCGGTTGAGGGAGCTTAGCGTGCAAATGGATGTTCCACGCATCGAACACCGCTTGATGCCTCCAGCGAAGCAGCTACCGCCTTGGTACTGGCAAGCGATAGAATGTGATATGTCTTTTGTAAGAGTTACAAAATACGCACCAGAACTCGAAATACGAATGCATTTCCATGAACTCCCATTGAAGTACTGTTGTCTGGAATTCTACACTGATGCGTCGAAATCGCATGTCGGTGTGTCTTACGTGGCTGTTGGACCCTCTTTCTCTGAAGCAGGTATACGGAACCCCCATACAAGCATCTTTACTGCAGAAGCGTACGCAGTACTGTCTGTGGTGAAACTCATAAACAAATTAAAGCTAGAGAAAGCGATACTATTCAAGGACTCGTTAGGTGTTGTAAAAGCACTAATATCCTTAAGAAAACAAAAATAATGTTTTCATTGAGCTTTACTTTCTCGTGTGCAATATTTATTCGTCTCGTAGACATATGACAATATGCTGGGTCCCTGGTCATAGATGCATTGAAGGTAATGTGCTGGCCGACCAAATGGCCACATCAGTTACACCCTAAGCTGGTAATACCACAACTGCTATTCCTGCCACAGACCTCAAGGCTTTTTTGCGAACGAAACTTCGAAGTTACTGGCAACGCATGTGGGACAATGAAACAAATAATAAGCTCCATTTGATTAAACCAAGGATGTGTTTCTGGCCCCCCGTTACAAAAACAAGACGGACCGATGTCCTATTCTGTAGACTCAGAATAGGACACAGATATGGCACTCACAATTTTCTGCTTACTGGCAACGAACCTCCTAGCTGTGGTAGATGTGGTGAAAGGCTCACCGTCCTTCACGTCCTCGTGGAGTGTCGGGAAGCCGAAAGAGAAAGAAGGAAACATTTTCTCTAGCATACCGGTATTGTATCCCTCTCCATCCCGGTATGTTTCTTGGTAGTGAACCCCTTTTTACCACCACAGCTGTCCTAGGTCTCTTCAGGGATGTGGTTCTGCATATTAATAGCCCAATAGTATCGTAGCACATCCTCTTTCTAGAGGATGCTGCTATCATAGTAGTTCTGTACAGCCCACATCTTCAGGACCTTGCGCGTCAAGGACTCTGTTAGGGCAGTAGTGCTTTTTCAAATCTTTTATCGACATGACCAATTTTATCACGATGTAATGAATTTACAATGCTTCTTTCGCGTCCTCGCCACGCTTCATAATCATAGTCATAGTTTTATTACATGTAGCTATTACACATGTTGCAGTGACCGTCTTTTAGGTCCCTCTACAGCCCTGTAGCATTCGTTGCTTGTAATTTAACGCTTCACTTTGATTTCATTACCATTGGCTTGGCGCTTTTTGGCCGTACCTAGCCCTTGCGGCATAAAACACAACACATCATCATCACAAACAATGCATAACGTAGTTAACAACGACATTAAAATCAGATTTGACAACTACATGCAATTTAACAAATCGCGACTGACCAGAGGTAAGCACAATCAAACAATATTATGCCGCGTGCTATAACAAACGCATATCTTTCTTCCTTCCTGCCCAAGACAATTCGCGAATGGAACGCCCTTCCGCAAAGCGTGGTCAACTCAGCCACTCCCGATTCCTTCTTATCTGCCGTAGAGACGTGCTTGTAAAGTAATGCATTCATTGTCTTTTTTCCTTGTGGTACATATTCTGATGTGTCTTTTATTACGCCTTTCCTATTGGCAGCAATGTGACGGCATCATTGTGTTTCTTTTGTGTATTTGCATATGTTTGCGCTGCCTATTAGGCTGCCTTTTTATTATTTTTTCTTGCCCCTTGAGGAAAAACTTTGAAATCACGTGATGTTTGTACCACTCCTGCCTGGGCTTCCAAATAGAAGCCGGCAGTAATGTGAAATAAAAAAAAATAAAATAAAAATAAAAGTATATCCTACAGCATTCGCGAGGCTGCGCCTTTCCCAACTCCATCCTGTAATGCTGCCGCTGCAGTGAAGAGGGCGCGAACTATTTTGCAAGTTGTGTAATTTAATGCCTGTCGAAGTCGTCGCTTCCGCATTTTTGTAACTACCCGTTGCTGCTAAATCTCAGTTGAAAATTACGCAAGGAAGGTTACAGTCGTGAAAATAACGTTTAGAAATACACGAATGATCTCCATGGCTGATTGTAGGCTCAAACGATCGCTGGATACATCGTACACCTCAGCGGCAACGAAAACTCTGGTGATGTCAAGCTAAGACACTCCAGTACGTCTCGCCGAACCATTTTCAACGTAGAAGACGCCATGTCATGTGAAGTAGACCGGCGAGCTTGAAAACCAGTGCCACAACTGCCGCCGAGCATACACCTAACATCAACACAAACTGTTCATTTATACCAGCGTGGCAACCGCTCATAGATGGTGCCACTGCCAACGCAATATGGCCGCAACTGTGAAAGATAGGCCCATACGTTCATGGTAAATAAGAAATCAGCTAGTTTTCTTTCTCTTTACAGTCGTAAACAAATATTTTTTCCTCTAATAACTTCGCACTTTCCATTCGTACTGTTCTCCACTCTACTAAAACGAAGTACAGTGAGGAATCTCTATCTCTGTACGCAGTGTTCGACGCGACCGGAAAGTACCCGACCGGCCTCTTCCAGGGATCTCGTGCTGACCTTGGAGCGTTCGACCAATGCCTAGAGACGGTAGTGCATGACAGTTACGGAAACGTGCTGATACGTGGCCAGTACTGCAACCTGCTTGTCTACTCCAAGAATGGAACTGCCACGGAGGCTGCGATTCTGGCCATGCCAGAAGTCCTTCACCCGAGGGTAAGTGACAACTGTGTAGCAGCTGTTTTCGAGATTGAACCACTGCGGTAAATAAAAGGTTAAATGACCCCGGTAGCGCCCTGAGTTCGTAGGCAGCGTTTCTTGTTAAAGATTGTGTATACTTGTTTTATAGATAGCACTTTTAACAGATAGCATACTTCTAATCCTTGAACTACAGTGCTCGGGGAGGCGGGCATTGTTTGCACGTCTAAATGCATAATTGTCTACCGAAATTTCATTTGTTCATTTTAACTCGTTCCTGTTAAATACTGCAACGTACCAATTGCAGCCGGCCTCTATGCGTGACATGTCCACTTGGAACTAATTCATTAGGTGACAGCGGTTTCAATGTAAGCGTCGTCAAAGAAGTGCTGTTTTTCCAAGTGCCATTTGAATTAAATGCCGTTTTTGCATCGAATTACAAAAATAACTCAATAATAACTCAAAATAATACAAATAACTCAATAACTCAAAATAATACAAAAATGTATTTCGTCGCCCACTATGCGTGTGAGTAGCTCGAAACGGTTGGCATCCTGAGAATTAGTCGCAAGTGGATAAGACTCGTGAACAGGACGGCTACAATGTTTAAATTGCTATATGTAATGTAATTAGTTGTATGACCAATTAGTAAAAATTTGTTTAGTTAATTAAGGAATGCTATCCCTCGTGAAACTAATGTCAAACTTTTTGGGATTAGCCATGTGAAAAACTAGAAGTTCTGCGATTTACGACTCGCGATTTTTTAAAAATTGTGTGCTTTAAAGAAAAAAAAAAGAGACGGGTATAGAGGCAGCCATGTACCAATCTACAGCTGACATAGAGCCGCCAAAGCCTCTCGAACTGAAGATGCATTAGCAAAGTCACCGACTTTTTATTCTGTTTTTCTGTCTATGTATTCTGTCTTTTTATATTTTTTTTTCTCTGAGGGCACTTCTCTTTAGGGATGCCAACTTGAGCAATGAGTATTAACAAAGGGCAGCACCAAACTTGCAAGTGCAAATACTGACAAGTAATTACCTGTTTCTACATCACACACAATTTTTTTAGATTTAGCTGTTGCTAAATTTAGATGCTTCAAGAAATTGTTTCCATAAACACGCTATAAGTAAGCATCCCTCTTGCCTCATTACACCATCAGAATATATGCAACGGAAGGTATAGAGATCGATGTGCGAGAAATTTCCTCAAACAGAAATCTTTTTCGTAAAATTTAATGCAACACTCGTAAAATCGTAAATTGCGCAAAAATTCCTAAACATTGCTGAAAAATTCGGGAGACTTGCCAGGTATTGTTTTAGCAACGAGTGCAGGGGCCACTGCGGTTTCTCACCCGCGTTGCCTACCCTACCTGCGGTTGCCTCTTCGGAAGAAACGTGGCCATGACAACAGTATTCAACGTCAAATTGACTCTCTTTTATTTTCAGTTTCAATTCCGTTTCTTCTTTAGTCATTCTCTGAAAGTTTTTACTTTACATAATGGTTACACTTTTTTCGCAAATAATAAACGAAGGAAAGGTTCCATAGTGATGACTGTATTGGGGCCACTTCCCAAGGTTAAATGATGGAAGGACCAGCCATAGACAAGCAAAATAAAAAAAAATCCAAAGCGCTATAACGCAGGTATTTTGACACTATAACAAAGAAAGAAGAAAACAAGTTAAGCTCATTTGTTCACGAAATAATTAAAACAGGAGGCATACAGCAATAAAAATAAAATACAAATGTGAAAGTCACATCCATGACAAGAAGAACATCAAGAAAATAACAAAATCAAAGCACGTACATGCACTTTGGCCTAAGAATACCTCCAACGATACAAAAATCAGAAAGAAAGATATAAATTTGACAGATTCCATAGACTTTGGGAACCTGGTACGTTAGGTGAAACGTCTTGAATGTTCCTGGCTATCCAGCACTGCTTGGGGTTCCGCAAAACAATTCCAGGTAGACAAGCGACTAGCTGAATAAATGACACTTTCATAGAGCTGCAATAGGCACAGAACGCTACTTCTAGCGCTCATATGGTCACTGAATTTCGCTGCTAACATTTTGGGCATGCGAAGCAGTCGTGATTTTTCATTCACGAAGCCGCCTTTCAGTCTCCCTTGTGATTTTGCTTTTCGGGCACAAACTTATGCGTGTTGTTTAGGAAAGTGCCCACATCCAAATTCCATGAAAATGTACGTTTGCACCAAGCAGTTCATGTAATGGCTCCTTTCAGTACACTGAATATTTCTTTCGTAAGCAATGATTTTTCACTTCGGTTTGTATTACCGTACTATGTTCGTCGCGCTTATCAAGATTTAATTGTAACAGAAGTAATCTGGAATATTTAAATCTTAACATTTTCATAAGCGAAATGCGGTGTCCAGAAATGCATTAAGTAGACAGTCGCATGAAAACGTCAGTAATATCACACAAGTTGCGTTTTCAAACGCTCATTTCAGTTATTTGTGTAATCACGGGAACAATGTGGAGTTATGCTGTCATTTGGTATGAGAGCTTATAAATAGATTTAATTACAGGACACTGAACTCTTAACCCTGTTGTCATGAATAAAATTAATGCGGACTGTGGGGTTTTAGTCTGTTGTATTAGGCGTGGGGATTTGCTCGATTTAGAACACATGCTTTGGCACTGCTTCGAGTTGGCCGGTGATGGTTCTCAAGGTGAACAGCGGTGGCAGCGCATGCTGCAGAGTGAAGTGCTGGCGGAACAGCTCAGGGCTGTCCAGAGGGCCCGTGTGATGGCAGAGGGGATCGGCCTCTGTGTACCGACGTGGCAGCGGCCCGCATCATTCCCAGACTGATCCCTCAGGACCTAAATAAAGTTCTTCATAGCATACAAGTCACTGAATACTCGCAGACCAGGAATGAGTATTGTTTTATTTCATGCAACATTCAGAGCATATACAAGTCTACGAAAGGTTCGCTTTATTTGGTGTATAGATATTGACGTGAAACAAGAGCCAGAAACAGAGCCAGCATGTGGCAGCAGCGACAAATGAATCAGTGGACTGCAATATATCAGTCACCCAGCATCTGCGCATGCTCTATTGCACATATCAGTGCTTCTTCCATGTCAGTCGCAGTGTTGCAGTATGATCACTTGCGATCGTGCCTTGAGAACGCCGTGTTGGAACACCCTTTCCTCTTCCTTAAACATACACAAAGAAACGCACAATTTGGGTGAATAGGTAAACATTCAGTGAACCAGTAGAGTATAAAATTATCTTCTTAAAGCTTGGTACATTTCATTTTAAACGCAGCAGCTGCGTAGCTACTAAAGGAATAGAAATGGCACACTGGATCATTCACGAAGTGAACGCCAATCTTCAAAGGCGCAACGCCTTATCTTACGTCGAGATTTTCTCGGCATTTAGTAGCTTATGCCGCGCAACTGCAATTTTTTTTTTGTCACACCTTCTCGCCATGCACTGAAAGCACGACTGCATGACACATTTTGCACTATTAATTCAAACGACGATGAAAAAAGGGTTGTCGGCTTGGTGGTAGACGTTAAGCGTAATTTTCGACTGCGGCGCCATCATAGGCAGGGACAGCGAACTGGCCCTATGGGCCCGGGCCCTGGTTTTTCTGCATACTGAGTAGTTGTGTGTGTATGTGCGTGTGTTTGTGTGTGTGACCATGAGATGCTGGCCGTTCCACGCTAGCCTAGGATACGCTGACGTGGTGCAAGAGCCTAAGCGAGAGAAATATGGATTGTGACGTCGTAAGCCACTACGTGTTACAGACAAAACACGGGGAATGCGGGAGATGGAAATTCAAGACGATGAGCAAAACAAGAACAAGGTGAAAGCAGGAGCCAACGTTTCGACAAGTGGACTTGTCCTCTTCAAGGCGATGTATGCTTTCCTCGCCACAGTATATATAGGTGGGGTTCTTCTAAAGGGGAGAGGGTGTAAGGACGGTAGCTGCGGCAACGAGGGAAGGTGTGTTAGCTTGTCGAATTGAGAATTTCTCAATTTTGAACACTGTTTGAACACTACAGGCATTCAGCACATGGTGTGACAGGAGACCCCCTTCTGCTTGGCCTGAACCTGGATGGGCAGTTTCTCATCGCGGCCGCTAGGTGGCGAGTCCTACCTGGAGTTGCGAATAGCCTTCCATGCGTGGGCTGCATTACGCGTTTTTGCTATTAGAGCAGGACAATGCCTAGTATAGCGCCAAAGCCGATGACCCTCACGAGTGCGTGTGTCTGCGTGCCAGAGAGACAGAGAAAGCGCACGAAGGCTAGAAAAACGAATGATGCTTTCACTGTGTCAATGCATGCTGTGCGTAATAATGTTAGTTCAGGATACATTAGGAGATTGGATTCACCGTAACCACTTTCCTTCATTTATGATCCATTTTTTTCATATCATGCATCAAAGCTGCCTGACTGTTGCTAAGCTAAATGCAACTTTCCCCGTGAACAAATTTCTTACAACTTTTCTTTCTATTTCAGCTAAAATATTTCAGCAATTACTTCACTGCCAAAGATTATCCTCTTCTCCGCATGGCGATATGCTTTACAGAGGACTGCAACCAACAAGACTTGCAAGCCTTAGTAAACGTTGGTATGTCATGAAAAGAAATTATCTTGCGTTTTTAGATGCACATATGCACAAATTTTTTGCATGCGATATAAAACACAGACCAATCAGGAAACCTGTTAACAGCGATATCGAGCTATAGCGAAACTTCGAAACATTTGTAGCGCGTAAGTCCAAGATGCACAAATAAATGCAGAAGACCCTACAGTGCGTCAATTGTGGCTGAACTGTTGCACAGAATTTTGGGTGTAATACTTTTTAAGCTTCGTGAGCCCTGTTATTATCTCATCAATATTGCCCTCTCCTCCCAGCCAGCAAGAACTCGACTCTTTACCTGATAGATCTACCGACGTGGCGCTGAAACGTACAGCTTGATTTCTCCTTTAAAAAGTTAAATTATGGAATTCAACATGCCGAAACCGCCCTCTGATTATGAGGCACGCTGTAGTGGGGACTGCGGTTCGATTCGAACCACCTGTGATTCTTTAACGTGCCCCTAAATCTAAGTAAACGAGTGTTTTCTGCATTTCGCCCCCTTCGAAATGCGGCCGCCATGGCCGGGATTTGAACCCGCAACAACGCGCTTAGCCGTCCGACACCCTAACATTAAAACAACAACGGCGGGTTGATTTTACCGTGCTAATTAATCACCAAAGTGGATTTTCTGAGAAGATAGAATCGGCATGTGTCATTGTCCCGTCTCTGGTTTTCGGCGTGTTACACATTTACTTCTTCAGGAGGAAAGAGGCGATATCTAAGCTCGGTATAATATGCCTGCACTATGTGTGCCCTTAGATACGGCGTGCCAAATTACTATGAGTGGTGTGAGTTTCGCGAATAATCTACCATATATGGGTACTACACCAAGCGTAATGAAAGGTGTGAATTGTGAATGTGAACTGCTCAACACAAACAGGAATTGTATATTGCACAAAAATTGGTGCCAAAATAGCGGTAGCCAATTGCGCCTGCAGCATCCGGATACCATCGGTGTTAATACTAGTGCTGTTATCCAATATTCTACTCATGGAAAAAACCTCAGTTGTTATCACACTGCTACTCACTTTGTTAACCTAAAGAAACAGCTGTATCTGACCACGCTGTGTCAGTAGCCACATTCACGAGACAATTGCTTAAAGCGTTGGCCAAAATATGTGTCGGAAAGCGGCGTACCATTAAAGCTGTCTTGGCCTTAGTGAAATGATTGCTCTACTATTTTGTTTTGTTTGCAGTGAATCCACCTCTAGTACGTCTGGAAGTGTCCGGTTGTGTAACTGCAGACCCTGAGCCATGGACGAAGGCACAGATTGGCATAGTGTACGTTGATGCATCATCTCTAAACATGCTTACCAATACGTCACACGCAAGCTCAGTCTTCCTTTAGTACTACTGCTACCTTAAGCAGTCGTCTAGGACTCCTTGGTTAATATTGTTTTTGCGTGCAGGTGTAATTCATTCGTTCAATCAATCAATCAATCAATCAATCAATCAATCAATCAATCAATCAATCAATCAATCAATCAATCAATCAATCAATGCATCAGTCAACGGACAAATCAATCAACCAAACAATCGATCAAACAATCAATAAATAAACCATGTCCGCAATACATTTATTCCAGCTTTACCCAGTTTTTTTCGATTCCCACTTGATTGCGCCGACCTCTTTGCAACGTTCAGGCTCTTGCGTTCGTGATCAGAGCACTTGATGGAGAGTGCAGCAGGTCCCATGCTTATCAAACCTTAAAGAGCTCCCGATTAACGGAACACTTCTTACCAACCTCACAACACAGTAGCAACAAGCGTGCATCGGCTGCCTAACGTAGTTGCATATGAATAGCTGGACAAAACACTGCTATTGCGAAAAATTTACGTTGATGGAATATTTCGATTGGGCACCGCTTTCGCTCGTGGCATATATCGTTATTATTGCCAGATGTATGGAAGGTATTCTGTTCCTTAATTTGTTGTTACAAAGCAAACATACTCAATTTCAAATTACTTTTTAATAAAGCTTAAATGCGACCATCGCCGGCAACCGGACCTGAATGTTTTTTTTAAGATTGCTGTAATTGGTGATTACGTGAAATGCTTGGCATGTAGGTCAACGCCACCCTTCAAGAAGAGTAGCAAGTATGCAGTTAAGTTCCTCCCGTATTCTTGAACAGTTTTTATTTTGTCTCTGTCCACTCGAAAATAGTGGAGTTCAGTTATGTTCGTGAAACAACTCATCTACTCAGTCGCGGAGCCCGTTAATGACAGAGAATGATTATTCCAGCCGAGTCAGAGCGCTACTCGCCTACCTTGTGAGCCGAGATAGCGCTAGAATAATCATTGTTTTTTATGTTTTTGTTTACAGCATCTTCCTATGCATCCTCCTAGTCATCGTGGTGGCCGCAACCTTGGTGGACTATATTATGGACCAAGTGCCAAAGAAAAAGCAAGAATACAGTACGTACGCCCTGTTGCGATCTTTTTTGGTTCATAATTGCCATTTACCTACGAGTCATCACACCGCGGTCTTCGATGTTGGGACTTATATTTTCATATACACATCTTTATAGAGACGCAAATTGAAGTCCGCAAGACAAAACAAAAGAAGTACACGAACGCGCTTGCGTCAACGTAAGCGATTGTTTTCCACACTTGCGTAAGTCGCCGATTAGGCTGGTAAAACCTCGTGACCCGATGTGCTCTGTCTGAAGAACACCTCGTTCATTTTGCTTTCTCCTCCCACTAACCACCAGAGTTCTTTGAACGCTTCGGACATCAAATTTTGCCAGCCAAATTAGAAACGGACGAAAGAAGAGAGGATGGCACCTACTTTTTCTAGCTTTTTTCCACTAAAATAATGAATTGTTACAGCCACCCTTTTATTCTTAAATGGAATGTCTTATAGAAGAAAGCGTTACGTTGGAAAAAAGGTGAAGAATAGAACGCGCCTAAAACTGTGAATGAGGAATCGAGCTTCTATGCAGTATACCTGTACTCCAGAAACAACGTACACACATACCACAAGAATAATGGCGAGCGAAGTCGTTGCTCATAGAATTTAAAGTCCTGGTTTAGTCTGTTCGCTACACAGCGTGTGCGAAACGTAACTGTGCAGTGAAAAAGTCAGCATACTGCATGATCGTAATTGTGAATTACGTCGCCGTTTCGCGTGCTTTGTGAAGCGCAGGACCTGGGGTTTGTCTGATAACGTCTGTGGGTTGTACTCAAACGATTGGTCCACGCAGACAATCTTTATGCAGTGCAGCCGCTATAGAGACGGCCTTTACCAAGCACACTGCATAAATAACTCCAGCAGCCCTTCATGGAGTGTTCAACAATATACAGCTTCGTGCGGAGACGTATCTTCACGCCAGCTAGTGTTGGATATGTTCGGCTTCGTCAGTATAGATCGGTGCACTGCCATAGGTAAACCTTCGTATTTTAAGACCACCAGTTTCACTGCACAGCTACATTTTAGATGCCCAGCACAAATCTAATTGTCTCACTGTTTGTTCCAGAGTAATCGCTGGTGCTCGTGTACATTATAGTGTGTACAATACTATTCAAATGCTTGCAATCTGGCTTTTATGGTCGTTTCTGCTATACAATTAGCGTCAAATTTAACAAAGTTCCAATGCTGTAGGCGCGTCTTGTGCTGACCGGCAACATGTTAACCCTGATAACCCGATGAAAAGCTCAATTCCAGGACTTTAGAAGAATTGCAAAAGGAAGCGAGGGCTTTACTTTTCAGCTTTTTCCTCAGTTGATAGACGCCGCATACAGTCACTCCATGCAGATGACACTGTTTCATTAATAACTTAAACATAGCATACCAGAAGCAGGCAAATACACCTTTAGGATGACAGGTCTACCTCTCCAAATATTAGCTAGCCAGTCTGAGCGATATAACCCTCGTAATTTCAACGTTTATTCCACAGTCTGTCTTCATCTGTGTACCCTCATCTTCACTTAGGACTAAATATGCAATACAAAGAGTTGTTTTTCGCTCGGATTACGTAGAACACGTAAGCTCTACAACAAACATGCATACATCCCAGGAGCATTGATCAATGTGGCCAAGGCTTTCTCAGCGACGTCCAATACACGGATACTGCTCACAGTGGCTGATAAGAATAATTCCAACCACTACGCCCTGCAGTTTCTACACGGCATGCGGTTCCTCTGCATCGGCCATATTGTGGTTTGCCACTGCGGTCTGACCTTATCGGATAGTTGGTGTGAGTATTTCAAACATGTCTTCTTTTATTTGTTAAAAATGGGCATAGCGGAGTGTCATGACGATCCGTACTTGAACGGCACCACTTATATCAGAGCTGTGCCGAGAGAACACAAGAAACGTCCTGCCTGCCAATTGAGTTTGTTTGATTTATTATAACAGCTATCGCCTGTTTGTTTAGCTCGTCTCTGCTGTAAGCGCTGCTCTTGCTGTACCGGTGGTTGCAGAGCGCTGCTCTTAGGTGCCCGTTACTGCAGCAAGCGTCGGCGTCGGCGTTACCGACCCAACGAGTAGCACAGGAAAGGATCAAAGAGGGAACGCGGAGCTTAGCGGGAGATCAAATACGCGAGGAGGAAAGCGGGGGAGGAGCGTGCAGCGGAATCATGAGCTGGAAAGCGGACGAGAAAGGTATGGCGAAAGCACGAGGAGAAAGGTGCAGTGGGTCGACGATGGCTACCAGTCGGCACCAGAATAACGCTCGTCGTCTGGGAGCTCTTTCTGCAGCGACTACTCTGAATCGCGCCTGCGCGTTACCCACGCGCTTTCTTCGCCATCTCCAGATTAGGCTGGGGATACATGGAGCAAAAAAGCAGAGGGCGCGCCTCAGTGTGGCCATACAAGGCAAAACTGCTTTAGTCGACTTGAAATGCACAAATGAAGTTTATAATCATTTGCTCTTTCATTACAACAACAAAATGTAAAATAACAACCCTAAAGCTTTCTCTAAAGCTCCTTCATTTGCTATTAACTATATACCAGTACATTTTGCGCCTGTTTAGCGCAGAGATTGCGTTGGAAATAAGCGGTATGGCCACGCTGCGCGTAATCTGAAAAGATTGACGTACAGACGAGCCTCCGTCTTTATCATCTTTATAATCAACGCTTCCACTATTCCACAATATGGGACGCTTCTGCACCATGCAGATAAGCTTATCGGCAAATTCCACGCGAGCTGCCTTTGATGTCATAGACGTGTCGCTAACACGAAGAGCCAAGCCCGCGAACATAGAAGTGCGCACGCGAAATGCATGTGCCGGCGAGGAAGACGGAAGCGACGGAGGTGTCGGCCAGTGAACGATGATTGGCTGCCCTTGCTGGCTGCTTCCGGCATTGTCTAACGACGCGCGTCAATTATCTGTCGAGTCCTGATCGGCGGCGGCGGGCGTTTTCGTCGACTCCGGGCGTCGAATTCGCGTCGTCGTGCGAAAATTGCGGACCTCGCAAAAAAATAAAAAACGCTCCATCTCTACCGACTTTTAGCAAGGCAGTTGTGCTACACCTCGCTCCGTTTTCATGAGCTGCCGCACGAGACAGATAGACCATGGCAGCCAATATATCGCGAAATCGAAGCACGTATGGAGCTGTGCTCAAATTTTGCATTAAGAACCATTGTAATCATCGGTGAATTTTCTTTAAGAAAATCTCTTTGACATGGGAAGCATTTCACGTGCTTCTAACGTTTTAGTGTAGCTGAGTATGTGGATTAATCTCCACTGTGTTCTCTCGATTGATAGTCCAAACAGCACGTAACTAAAAGCAATGATACAAAAAAACAGAAGAGTTATATGTAATAACACCACGGCATTAGAGAAAAAAATATCGCAAATGATAAACACGTTCTAAGGAACAACACGTTTATGTATACGCGCGTACACATCGGTTGACTTTGGTGTGTTGACTATTAGTACTGCCAACCGCATCTCTGCGCCTACATTTCAGCAGTTAGCCGCAAACATCTGGGCGAGGAAACGCGCTCAGAAAAAAAAACATTTGCTCTGTTACCTTGGCAGAATGGCTGGCATATCCCTTAGCAAATATGAGCTGCATCCCTAATCCAAGAAGAGAAAACAAAAAGAGTGGTTACTTGTTTTCATAGCTTAGAATCTGAAACCAACCCTGTTACCCTTGAAAGCTGACAGGACCCGTAAGCTTCAATGTACTTCACCAAGCTGCAGACAAACCAGCGCTGTTGCGAACGTCAGGGATTGTTTGTTTCACGCGACTTTCGCTTGCTTATGTAGATAATGCGTACGCATGTTGGGACCTATGGAGGTAATGCCCATACTTATCCCTGGATTTACTTGGTTATAGAAAGTCTGAGATGTCATGTCACGTAGATATCAATGATTTTCAAATATGTATACTTTCAACTTGATAACTCTTTTTTAGGACACCATAAGTAATCCTTGAGAAAATAATGTTTTAGTGCTCGGAGTTCAGAATGCCTGCCATTCACACAAAATGTCGTTTAAGTGAAGTTAGTCTAAATATCAAAGTGTATTGTTTTGAGCCTCTTGGTGGTGTTCGTGGCGACGGTGTAGCAGCAGGCGGGGTTAGCCTGGCATGCTTCTTCGGCGATAGTTCCGCCTCAGCACCTCTTACATCTTAGAAAATGCATGTCACCATACTTTGTTCAGCTCCATGTCTCAAAGAAAGGCAAGCAATACTCGTACTACTTTCTTCCTGACTTCTGCGAGCCCGTCCGGGAACACTACCTCGTCATAGCTCGCGTGGTTAGAACTTTCTTTTGCAGATCGTGCAGCAACGTCTTTCTTTTCCCGTAAGATAGTGGGCCAAACAAGATAATGCGTTCCGCATCGGCCATCTCAACACATAAGTCACAAAACGGGGAAATAGATTTTTTCAGCCTCCAACAACTAAGGGTTGATGTAAGCGGAGTTGGTTCGAATGCTTTATATCGGAGTAGCGTTCTGGCGACCAAATCCTTTAAGCAGATTTGCTCTGTGGGGAGATTTTTTTTACTAGCGCCCGAAAATTGTTCGCATTTGCATGCTTAGTTTTCAGGAAATTCTTTTTAGCTGTACAATTTTATAGTACATGATAGCGTTTCGCGCACAAGAATGTCAGATTTCTTATTACCTCCAATTCCAACATGTAATGTGCTTTAATAAAATTTCACTTTGAATATCATACTCTTAAGGTTTTCAAAAAGCGCCAGACGTCGCCTAGTATTCTCTCCCGAGGCTGGGCACGTTATGATCATTTGAACGCTCACTTTGAGTCGGTGAGAATAACGACATCTTGTGCAGAGTAGACAACCCGTTTTCGCAACTCACGTCTTCCAAAGTGAGAAAATACGACTCAGTATACATGAACAAAATATACTGAACATGTATACATGAACAGTGTACATGAACAAAATATACATGAACTCAACAGAAATAGGACTGAGAACTGCAGCTCTGCTAGGCAAATGTTCAGTCTATGTCAGGCAGCTGTTGCCCAATCATTATCAGGTTATGTATGCCACCTTCTTGTTTCTGAGGTCATTAATAAGCTCTTTATGCTTCCGCTTTCTAGTCTATGTCAGGCAGCTGTTGCCCAATCATTATCAGGTTATGTATGCCACCTTCTTGTTTCTGAGGTCATTAATAAGCTCTTTATGCTTCCGCTTTCTACAGACGCGTTTCGGGGAATTTCGTCAAAGTCATGCTGACGTGGCGGATTTCTAGGTCTACGATTCTGTGCGACGAATATATAACAAATGTCTTCTCCCAAAGGACGCGTGAAGCCTGCTTCACGGGCAAGCACTTTTGGCCCCGAAACGGCGCTGCGACCGTCGCGAGAAGCCAACCTCCTCGGCCAGAACCTGTTTTCTGAGCGGCGCGCGCCGCTACGACAGAGATCAAAATGTATGAAAACATTTGCGAGTGCCAACAGCGGTGGTAATGGCGAAGCGTCCGTGAGCAGTCACGTGAGGCGCCCGTGACAGGGGTGGCATTGGCGTGCGGAGGACGTCGCAACGCTTTTCGAGTAGATTAGAGGCTAGATTGCGCAACATTTTGACGAGACACACAGAAGAGAAACACACACTTGTGCAACCTTGTCAAGTTTCTACTAGACTATAGCCAGTTACAAAAGAAGCAGCGAAACTTGCCCTCACGCTTTAAGTAAGGCGTGCGTGGTTGCGCTTTCCTTATCTTTGACTTTTCTGCGTGTCGTGAGACCCATATGGGCCCACACACAGGGGACGAATTGGCAGTCCATGGTTCTCATTAGTGGTACACGCCGCTGTATTTCTTCTCTTTCACTGCATTGGTGTGTGTGCTCAAGCTTTGGTTTTCGGCTTCTTCTGTTAGAACCGATCTAGGGTGTGCTAGAATCAACAAGCCCCTGCTCTACTGCTCGAATGCGATGAGGAGAAAAACGGACGAGAGATTAGTTTAGAAAGCATACAAGGCCTTGTCACAAGTCTGTTGACATGTTTGTGGCCTAGACGGCAGTCATGGAATATATGGCGGCATTCGAGAACGAGGGCCGCTTACAGAGCCGCTTTCTGCTCGTTTCACGCCAAACGTTGATAGTGACGTCTCCGCCTAGTGTTCGAGATGCCTGTAGTTGGGAGAGTCTTGACAAAAGCATATGAAACCGAAATTATTATGGGCAAAAATACAATGTATTATTACGCAAAAAAGACAAGAACTGATGTCGCTCGTGGGGAGGAACGAAATCTTCATTTCACACTCGTTAAAACATGGAAAATTTGAAGCTCCAGCACCACTTCTGGGGACCGCAGAAGCCCACTGCTCACGGGTGCCCTGCGCCAGCGGTACCGATCGCTAGCGCCGTGTGTCGCGTTAAAAGGGCGCATGTGGAACGAAGCTGCGTCTGTAAGCTGCGCTGCCGCTCAGCTGCCGCGACCTCCCCCGCGCAGTCGCTTGCATATGAACAGGCTTAACGCCGTAAGACTGCAGCGAGAGCTTGTCTCAGTTCAAGTGCAAGAACCATGACTACGTCACTTTATTGCTTTCGGCGCGTAACAACATCTTTTCCCTTCGGCAAATACGACTGCGCAAAACAATTAGACAAAAATTCGATGGAGGTCAGTAGGCAGGCGATTAAAGGCAGCGGATTTCAACTTTATGACATTGAGCATACAATCTGTAAATACTAATTCTCAAGCCCGAAGTTCAATATTTAATGCGGAAGTTTCATAGTATACTTCTGAAGTGCGGTCCGGCTGAGTGCTCTCGGCTCACAATAAGCACCCCTGACGGCAAATTCCGCGAGCACCAATCGTGTAATTAATTAAGATGATGGCAGGGAACCGTGGATTTATTCTATTATTACAAGCTCTAAGAAAATATAACCCAATTTTGAGGTTGTTTCTGACACATATAAAACTGGAAGTATCCTAAAACTTGTTTTTGAACTAAGAGTGTATAAACGCTCTATTACAACCATTGCGGAGTGCGCTGTTTTAATGTTTTTCTGAACATGACTCCGTTCTGGCAAGCAAGACTTTTCCCGTTTTTCATAAGCATGCAGTAACTGCTATTTGACAGCGGAACTGTTCTTCAAATACGAATGGGCATCTGTGTTGAGGTACGTATGCATTAAAATGTTGTCCTTTCTATTTCAGCCCGTTTCCTAAATATGCTCATTTTATCTGAAGAATGGCCGTACATGCTTATATGTGCGGGGTTCAGCAGCGTTGACACCTTCTTTTTTCAGAGGTAAGCTAAGGCTAGCTTAGGTGATTATGGTGATAATAGATTTGGACGGAGTCGTGCGAGGAAACCTTTCCAGGTGGTTCAGCGACTATGGCGTTCTGTGGTTAAACTTGCGCGTGCTTACTCACCACCCGCAGAAGCAGTGTTTCCGTGGTGATCAAATCCAAAAGCTGTTGTGTAAAGTCTAGTTGAGCAATAATAACGAACCTATAAGACATTATTTTGCTTTGCTATTTTATGTGCAGTCCACGAGGCTGCATTCAACCTGTGTTCTTAACGATAAAAAATCTGCGAAATCGAATTGCCTGCCTTGAGGTGTTTATTGCTTAAAGTATAACATCAGGCTATTGAAGCAATTTACAGTTGTGCGAATAATTGTATGAGCGCAGGAGCGGTGATTAAAAGATAGACCTTTTCTCATATTACCTAGGTTCGTAGGAACTTCCGATTGCATCCGAGCTTTCATGCAAATTTCTTCAACTCTCTTTCAGCGGCTTCTTTTTGTGCTTGTCGGCGAGCAAACACAAGAATAATGGGCCATTAGCATTCGTCGTTGGTGTGGTGAGACGCTACATCAGGTAGGATGTACTCGGCTTCGTTTCTATTTATTATGGCATGGTAGCCCAACGAAATCACTGCTACAACGAAGTGCTAATAAAAAAAAGTCAGTCTTTATGATGGCAGCAATGATCACTTTGCTGATTTGCTCTTATTGATGACTAATGTCTGCATCTAAAACAATTCTTTTTATTTTATTAGTAATAACTTATTATGCAGTTGCTTTGTATGCCAATGTAAAAATTGAAATGTGCCATTCAGCAGCCTAATTAAAACCTTATTGAGATGAATTTATATAGAGCAGCCTGTGGAAAGCTGCTCTTTCGGTGTCCTCAGTTTTTGTGAATTTTGTGTATTCCGGGGTTATCGCTTTTCTGCGGGTGGCGATGGATCCTGACCCCGTTGTGCGTAGTCCCGGCATGGCATTGCCTTCAACGTCGGCCTCAACGAAGCGGAACCGCCAAGACGTTGACGCCGCCAGTAACAGCACTAAACTGCTCACGGCCAGTAGCAATGACAGTGACGAATGGCGAAGTACAAGGTGAAGAGGAGGATCCTCAGCGGGTTTTCGCCAGCAATTACGTCAACAGTCAAGGCTTCCTGTGGTACACTGCGCCACATTATATTATTTGTTCCTGTTGATTCTTCGGACATCCTGAGAAACATGAATCGCCAAGTTATATCGGCACGACATGAAACTCTAGTGCCGTATGACATAAAGGACATTCGACTTAAGCTGCGTAAGAGCGTCCTGGTCATAGACCTGGAGCAATCGGCTGCTTTACGTACATTGCCAAGTGTTACGGAGCTTGGCGGCATCAGAGTCCGTGCTGTCATCCCGCAAGACAGAGGTACGCCAACGGGTGTCATATATGATCTCGGCGTCTCTATACCGAATGGTGACTGACCTTCCTGTTCTAGTCAAACCAGTTACTGACGCTATGGACATACTGCACGTTTGCCGAATAGGCAACTGCCGTTGTGTAACGGTGATCTTCAAGGGCAACTTTCTTCCTCCTACATGTCGTTCCAGCCTATATTCAGAGGCCCCTTGAATGGCACAAGTGTCCGAAAATGCGTTACGTAAGTGGCGTATGTAACAACAAGCCAGCTTGCGAGGGGACTACCTTGAAATGCAGCAACTGCAATAGAAATCATGATGCCTCATCTAAAAACAGAGCACTAACCAAGAAGGGGAGGAGAATTTTGAGACACATGGTGAAAGATGCCTCATTGAGAAAGGAAGCGATAATGACTCTTAAAAGACGATGTTCTCGTCGACGGCGTGCTTTCAAGAAAGAGAAAAAAAGTGAGATTTTGCCTCTGGAGCGTTCCTTCGCGCCGCCGCAACCGTCATCACCGCCGTGCACCCGACACCTACATGGTCAAAAGAGTACAGATGCTCAGAAAAACATATCTGATGCTGCTTGGCGTGCACTATCACAGGGACGCTTCTCCGTGGAGCGACAGCATCGACTACCATCAAGTGCTACTTCGACAACAGATAATGAAGCTGCGAATATGTCCAGGTCGCTGCTATGCTGATGTAATCAATAATACTCAATACGCGTGTCTCCGTGTTAAAAAGAACAAAGTTCCATTCACACTGGTAGGCACCTACATATTCCCATCATGTAAACTTTATCGACAGAGACTAAACGCCATAGTCACAAAAACTCCAAGCCCTGGATAACCATTGGTGACTTTAGTGCCCGTCATCCACTCTGGAGAAGCTGCAGGACAAATCAACGCGCCCCAGTCTAGTTGATCTCGCTTCCGAGCATGGACTAAGAGTTATAAACGACGACAGCCCGACTTATCTCCGATAAGCGACTTACAGCAGCTACTTGGACTTGGCATTAGTGTCGCATAGTTTAAGTTCCAAAATTCAACGTTTCATAGACATAGAAACTCATGGCAGGGACCATATTTCTATGTATATGACTATCAAAGACCTTGACAATTCCTCTGCCCTATGCGCACAAGAGAGATAGACTGGCAAGAGTACCGAATTTTAATAGAGGACAAGCGCGAAGACGAACATCCTGAGTGCCTTGAAGACATGATCGTAAAAGGTGTGGAGGCTTCTGTGCGAACATAGGCAGCTACAAGGCACACAGGTTTCGAGTAAGAATGGGAGAGGCTTCGGGTGAACCGCCAGTGGGTGGACAGATGATGTAGGCGTACTAAGTGCATTTCTTAGCTAAGGGAAGCCCGATGCACCCAGAAAGAAAGTTCAGCGTCAGATGAACGAACTTCAGCGCCAACGATAGAAGAGCTTCAACGAATCGCTGGACCCTCGTAAGCCGCTATCCCCCGCGTGGAGAAGTCTTCAGGTTCTCCGCTCACATCAACAGCAAAGCCGTCCCTTCACAGCGTTGACTCTGTATGAAATTATTACACAGCTTGAGGTCGTGGAAGAATTTCGTTTGTAAGTTACTGGTGACTTCGCTCTGCTGGCTGACTTCTCGCTAAATGACGTTCCCGTGGCGAGAGATCAAGGAATGGAAGTGCCTTTCTCTATGGAAGAACTGCAAGTGGCCTTGGCTGCGTGCAGGCAGTCGTCATCACCCGGTCCCTATTGGGAGACCTACGCTTACTTAACCCATTATGAACGAAGAAAATCTGCGCGACCAATTCTGTTTATTTTTGGTGTACGATGTCTCTTTAGTGGATAGAGGAAATACCTTCAGTATCAAGAAAGTAGCTTCATTCCTTCAAAACACACAGAGGTGTATTTTTTATAGTACGCTGGGTTCTTCCCATTGCAAAACAAACACTTGCTCCATGCTGTTATTTAGTTGCATGAAAGTTGTTCAAGCAATCGTGTTTCAAACAAAGTGTTACATTGCACTTCACATATGCCCACATCGACCTTTTGTGGCAATATTGGCACCGCAGTTGCTTTTCTAATTTATTTGGAAAGTGGCCTCTTGTCAAGTACAATGTCACTTACGATGGAGGCCGGCCGTTTGTGAGTGGCGTTGTGTTTTGTGCCGAGACGCAGGTAATACCGCGTGACATTTCGCTGAAACGCAAGCAGATCAATTGGCTCATCTGCAACCACTTGATGAAGTTTCTATGCATTCACCGCAGCTACGTTTAGCATTTGCGTAAACAAAGGCCACCACCACTTCTTGCCGCGAATGCCAAATGTATAGTTGTTTACGGCTTGATCTAAGAGGTCTACGCCTCCTATGCCGCTGTTATAGCTGCTGAACAGCTTCGGTTGTGGAACATTCACCCTTTCGTGAACTGCAGAGGACCACCGCTTTACAAAGGACATGGGTTCAATACTGTCGTAGTTCGTAGCCATTGTTAGAACACTGTTGTCCTTCCACTTTACGAGAAGAACCTCACCGACGGAGTCGAAAGAATAGAAAAATTCTCCACTTTGCTTTTTTTTCAATTTCTTTTTTAGCTGGAAAAGGGGACTTCATATGCCGGTTCTCGCGAAGAGTGCCTGTTGCCCTAAACCCCTTTTCACGCAGAGTAACAAGGAAATTCTGACTTGTAAAAAAATTGTCTTAAAAGACTATGTGGTCACTAGGATCGGAGATTCCCTCAAGCAGAGAGAGAACAACGCGAATTCCCAGCGGATTCTTATCATTGTTGAGAGATTTTCCACAGTTGGTATCAAAACCATAACAGTAGCCGTCAGAACTGCACACCATCCAGTTCTTGTGCCCAAAGCGAATTGGCTTGCCACGCATAAATAGTTTGGCAGGATGGTGCCCAAAATATTTTACCATAGACTCATCTATAGAAAGGTTTCGGTGGAAGATACTATGATGCTGAAAACGCTCGTTCAGTAGGTTGATGAGGGGACGTATTTTGAACATCCGATTAGTCGTCTCCCCAATCAAGTCAATGTTGGCTAGGTGCAAATTTTTTTTTATCTCAAGAAATCTATTTCGGCTCATGCACTTAGCTACGAAGGACACTCCAACATCTTCATCAACGCACCAGTAAAGTTTCTGACGAGGGAGCCTATGGTAGCCAGACAGCAAAAGAATACCGATGAACCTCTTCAGATCATCCAAGTCGTGAGCAAAGCCGTGTTCATTTTTCTGCTTTGCATACTTGCCAGTCTGTATTATTATATGAGTGACTATTTGATCATGAAGAATGGTGCTGAATACTTCAATCGGAGAATAACAGTTGTAGAGAGACCGCAACATGGCTTAGCGCTCCATTGCCCCGTCAGTTGAATTCTCCCAGGTATATTCAGGTTTATTCCTGGTCCAGTTCATGGCAGGAACCTTCGCGCGCTTCAATGCAAGGGCGTACTCGTAATCTTTTTCTTCATTTCGATACCAATGGACTTCGAGTTTCCCTGCAAAAAACGGTTTGATGTAAAGGACCTTAATTGTTGTACTTAGGTTCATTTTTTAAAAATCTGTCCCCTCTCACAAGTTGCATTTCAACAGTCAACCCCGCGGAGTTGTTGCTTGCGTTTGTCTGAAGAGCGATTTCGCATGCTTTTGGCATACATCTGTTGCGTTTACGCTTTGTAGTAAGCATAATGACACGAATTCCTTTTATTTTGCGTCATGCGCAACTGTTGCGCTTGTATAGCGAAATTCTAGAGCTTCCTGTGCTGTACTCCCCATCTAATGCGGTGCATGTCGGAAAACGTGTAGAAATAAAAAGCATCGGTAACAAAACGTGTTCACGTTCTGATTGAAAAAAACAACAGTCATCCTTTTTCCTTCGCAGAACGGCAATTCCTTTGTTCTTCATCATCATGTGCTTGTATGTCCTGCCACGTCACGTCTCTGGACCAGATACCAAGGCTTTCTTTCTGGAGTTGTACAGCGGCATGGGTCGCTATTGGTGGCACCTGCTCCTTATGATCAAAAACTATGCTGCCACGACCGCCTTGGTGAGCTCGATGCTTACATATAATTATCCTAAGGGAGTCCTAAGGCATAATCGCAGGTGGCGCCCTTAGATACCGCAACGGCTTCGGAAAATTGAACGATTCTGTAAAGCAGCGAAATCTTCCTCTTTCGTTTTTTTCACGCGCGCATGACACAGAGGTTTGAGAGAGGACAGCGGGTGGTCAGAGCATTCATTGTCATTCATAAGTAAGGAACAGTGCAAATTTCCGTTAATTCCCACTTCACAAGACTACCGACCTCAATGTATTTAGCATTAAATTAACTTAGCCACACACTCCATGGCAACCGTAGACACACGAAGGGGCCATCTGGATGCCAATCAAAATGCCAAATGGCGCCAGCATAAGTGTATCACTTCGCAATCGGCGCACCTGACTTGAAACTCCGCAGCGCCCCAGAATCCTGGGGGCTTCGTCACTGCAGTGGGCTGCATGAAGTGGCCCCAATGGACACGCATGTGCCTGTTGTAGGCGGGGCGCTACAAGGGTAATATACATGAGGCTGCGTGTCCCTTGGCAACCTTGGCACAATCATTGTGGAGGATTATCGAAAAATGCAGAGGTACCAATATCTCATGCACCGTTCATAAGTTGTCTCTGTGGGCAAATATATTGGGGTACATACTCAGAGAGCAAAGTTGTTCGCTAGGTCAGACAGCAGGTAGCACCAAGTTTTCCATTCTGCCCTAAGTACCCACATTGCTTGCTCGGCAATATAGCAGCCAACACATATACCTAGTGGCCTAAGGTAGTAGATAAATGGCGTCACTTGGTTTGTGAAAGAGGTTAGATACAAACATACCGCATAGCAGGTAATGTTCACAAGGGATGCTAGTCGCATTAATATCATCTTTGGTGTATATATCAAGCATACATTAAAAGACAAGCCACATTGTAAGGATCCTCCAAGTATGCAATACACGATGAGTATGGCGTATTGGTTGCCTACAGCATGAAACTTCACGAGTGCTTCACGAGAGTGCTTGCGGGAATACATTCAAGAAAAACACAAAAATAATTTACAGTGCTTCATTATTCCTTCCAAACTATATATGTCTCGTTCAGCACAAGCGATTAATTACTAACATTTCTGATAAAATAGCCACTACGTTTCATTTCGTATATTCATTTCCCAAGAAATACCGGACACTCAAGAGAAAAGCCGAAGAAACGGCTTCAAAGTTCCTTAACCAGCTTTCACCCATTTTGCCAGTTAGGAAAGTATGAAACGCCTTCTGCACTGGTACAGCTTTGTGTTTTCGCAGGATGTGCTGCCCCACGTCTGGTATTTATCGACCGACTTCCAGCTCTTTGCAATCTCACTCCTGATATTGCTGTTATTCAAAAGGTGAGAAAAGCCCAGGAAAAATAACAAAGGATTCATGATATACAAAGAGTGTGCACATTTTTTTACTAATATGTGCTTAATGGACAGAGTGCTCATGATCTTTAGTGGCGAGTAACGTATGCAGAGATCATAATGATGATTGCACTGCAAACTCGTGAAACTAAAGATTATTGCTAGTAACATTAAGCAAGTCCCCACAATTCTGAGGCCAGCTTGTTATGCTCACATTCTCTGATCACTGAAAAATCAATAAGCGCCTATGTAAAGGTGGAAACTCTATTGAGACATATGTACAGAGCGTGCTGATAAACGTTGCATGACCAACAAATATTGAAAAAGGCGGCTCACAATATGACTTTGGCCCTAAGATTTAGGGCGCTGTGGCATGCGTTATTATATTTATTTGCTAAGCTCACATATTCTTTTTCAGGAAGGAAACAGCACGCTTTAAATGAATTGCGCCGAAAATGAGCTTGCACAGCCAGCATCCTTTTATCTTGAATTTTTTTTTCGTTTTTTTTGTTTTTTTTTTCATGAAGAAGCATCCCTATCTAAGACGGAATTGCCAACATTACACCCTTGGTAACGTCAGATTTTCATAGGAATAACTGCGAAACAACAGCCTTCAAACATAATGAAAATGCGGTTTAGGAAAATAGATTTAACACTCGCACAGTATGAGCACGCCAATGCGGCTTTGCTGTAAATCAGGGATCTCACCTCTGACTGAATACGTGCTATAGAAATGAGAGAAACAGCACTTAATGCCGAAATCTGCATTCTAGGCCAAACTAATAATAATTACGATTAACACTGAGCCGTTCATAATATACTGACCACGTTATAAGCATACACAAGACGACACACGGCAAGTAATAGCAGACCTATGTCAAGTGGAATAAATCACAGTTGCGGCCCAATATTGTGAGATAACAGCTGACCAACTGACATTTAGAGGCATACCTTGAGGGAAACAATTGACAAGGGGAGCGTATGTAGGTTTTACATCAATACTTGGTCATCCGAAAATATTTGGCAAAATTTATTCTGCGTACATCTGTGTGTTAGACGTTCACGTCTAATTCTTAATTATTCCTTGTCTCTAAGCAGTATATTGATAGAAACCATTCTGTAACATCGTCATTAGCGTTACTGAGCTGACAAATAAAGCACATTTACGCACTTCGGAGATCTAAAAATGCGAGAAGTGCTATTCGCATATGGTTCATTTGTTTGTCAGTACACTGTCGGTGCTTTATTCAGAGTTACACCCTAGTTAAGAAACACTTTAAAGAGTAAAGCCGTGTGAAGATTTTCTTCCGCATTCTATACTTAAAAGAGCCCTGAGCCCCTTTTTACCAAAATGTAGAAAGGCATTCGAAGGTGAAATGGGCTATTTCAGCTGTACTTTGTCGCAAAACATTATTTAAATGCGTTCAGCAGAAGCGGAGTCACTTATAAACACGCCTTTCACGGTGCTTCCACTCCTTCTTCAGTGCCTTGCATTGCGGAGGCTACGGCGGAACGAGGCATGCCCACAACTTACTCAAAGCCTACTCAACGACATCGTGGCGTGTAGTTCTAATTTGATTTCGGTTGTTAACTCAGACGCCACTACTTTCAATTCTGGTGACTACGATGCGCCAAACGTAAGCCGAACGCGGTTGTCCTCCGCGAGCCGCTGTGGCCCCGACATCTACGCTGCGTTGCCGACCGCATACTGCATGCAACTGTGGCGCGTCTTTGTGCACGACATGGTTTGAGTGCGTGCTCATGCTAAAACGCTCTAGCCTGACCGTGCTACGGGGTGCGGACCGGCTTTCGCTTTCGCCAACTGTATAGTACCGACGGTTATTATGCGCATCCAATTTGCCCTTCTTTTGAGGCGCTATCCATAAACCTGCCTAGGCGCCTCAGCAGGAGCCGCCAGGAGGAAGCACGCACTGACAAGCGTGCGTGTGGTCTAATCTTAAGTTTCACGTGGTTCGAGGCTAGTTGAGTGTTCAAAATTATTCTAAAACAGCGAGACCCGACCTCTATGAGTCTGATAAGTAGGGTGGCCAAAGTTTAGTTCCTACGGGGCCAGCCGCGGCTGAGCCTGAGCAGACGGTCGTAGGCTTCTTTCGGAAGTATGTAATTATTATAGGAATTCGAAAGGAGATTTTCGTTTACTTCAGTCTGTTTACTAAACTTCGCCAATAAATATACACAGTAACACTGGGATGAACCGCACTGATCCAAATGCCTTTCTTGAGTGACGTCGGAGATTGGTCAATAGCAGGCGTGTGTTTGAATCCGCTATATGCGTATTACGAAATAAAGCGTCTAGAAAAGAATGAGTAGCAGGCTATTGTTGAAAGTAGGATATTTGAGAGAACGGTGACATCGTGCTCCATTTGCGAGCTCCATGCGCAGCGTACGACTGCCAAACTAGGCTGAGATGTTCACAGCAGCTTATGCTATCCACGCAGTATGTTTTTAGACCACGTTCAAGTGATGTTTCAGGACCGTTTTAATCCTTAAGTATGCTAAACATTTCACAGTGTGTGCATTTTACATCAGGTAGTAGGTGGTATCTATCCTTAGAGGGATGCAATTTTAATGCCATGGGCCTGAGTGGCGGGAGCTCGAAACGTCTAATTGTTTGTTTTAGCACTTGTGAGCACATCTGATTGTCCTTCGTCTGATAGGAATATCGCGCACCTTCAAGGGTCAGACTGATTCATCGACATTTGGGTGAGTTGGTACGGGTTGAACATCTTCAAGGGGCAGCGCAATAAAACGAAGACAGAAGGCAGGAACACACAGGACAGCGCTGTCCTGTTTGTTCCTGCCTTCTGTCTTCGTATTATTGCGCTGCCCTTTCAAGATCTTCAGACTGATGTACTGCCTTCAAAGTTGGCGTCAAAAGCCAGCGCAGCGTTTCCAAATTATTTTATGGCAGTTTAATATAAATAAGGGCAGAAACCAATTGAAACGGGTGTGTATAAAGCCTCACACAACCTTTTTCGACACTCCATAAAATGTTTTTATTCCTTTTCAATGCGTTTCTCAGTAGAACTTGGGGACCTATTACCTCAAATTGCTGTATAGCGTATTATCCGTAAACTTTCTTCATACGCTTAGCTGGCACATCGGCGCACAAGAATGGCATGATGAAACAGAGCAGCCAAATGTTTTCACAGAACATGAACGTACTCGCATACACCTAAAGACCACAGAGCGAGGCAAGTCGGCCCTAAGTCCTTACTTCGAGACATCTTGTGTCTGGGTAATTTGGAAGCGAGGTGTTGAACCCCGGGCTTTAGAGGGAACTATCGCAAAACGCATATGAATATGACATTGCAGGTTACGCATATTGGTCAGTAGCATTGTTAATACGTTTTGCAACGCACCAGTGCACCGTGTGTAATTACTTCACAGGCGGAGGATGCTGGCCATTGGAGTATTCATCGCCCTCTCCTTACTGGGTTGCGCCATCGCAACTTGGTCAGTGGGCGGTTCTGTGCTGCTGCCATTTATGGCCTTTCCAGTATCCAACTTACAGTGAGTAATATTATAATCACCCTTTATCTGCGTAAGTGGATAGTGTCGAAGTCCAATAGAGATAGAGAGAGAGATAAGGGGAGATAAGGTTTATAGAAAGGAAGAAAGCTTGACCAGAGACAGCTGTGGTTGACTACCATGCATTGGGAGGCAGAGTGTCGGGCATATATGGCGGTAAACTGAGGAAACAAAGCATAAAAGTGAACAAGACCAAACAACCAAACCCACATGAACCATAAACCGCTAAGAATGAAGTAATTCACTGACCATATTTCCGAAAACATGACCGGCGGATCTCGACACGTTCTTCTGTTTGGACTAAGTACTGACCGGCTTCGTTTCTAGCTAAAAATTTGAATGACCAGACTGTAGTCTATTGAACGGCGTCTTTGAAATCTACCTTGGAGGCACATACACCTCAGCAACTTGACATGCGCAAATATAGCGTTCTACGCTGAGGTCTCTTGGTGGCGCTTCATGATTTCAGTTTTGCTCATGACAAGACGAGAATTCATTGTTTGTGTACCGAGTTAACAAAAAGTGAAGTAAACTTCAAGTATGTTTTAGAACTCACTGCTGTGTGAACTTAAGGACATACTGTGCCATATAGCGCTCTAAAAACTGGAAGTTATTGCGATAGTCGAGATTCTTTTCGACTTGGTACTAAAAAAGATCCGTAATGCAGCTTCATGGAAGGCAGATACCGCGAAGAAACATTCTCATGGAGGCGAAGTCGGTCATTTCGACCTACTCTGCGGTGGTTTGATTTGCGTCCGTCCGGAAGTGATCTTGCTCTGAACACACATGTGATTTTACGTGAGAAGCTCTGTGGAAGAAGTGCAATTATTAGTGACACGATCGGTGCGCTAATTTTATACGCCAAAATATAAGCTAGTCCAATTCGTAACCCATGAAGCCTTCTGTAACATTGAACATCCCTGGAAAATGAAAATAAATTTGCTCTACGTTGCCCATAGGCAAGGATACTTACGCTTCAGCAAGTACGCCACTTTAGCCTTATCCCCGTCGCCCAGTGCAGGCTAACGCACCCAACAGTTACGTCACTTAACCTCGAAAACTTTCCCCTCTCTTTCTTGTAATACGGTCTCTCCGGGAGAGAGACAAAGAGAGATAGAGAGAGAGAGAGACGGATGAGAACTACACATTAGCCTTCGCCGGCGGGTGACATCAAATGACAGTTACACTTCTGCTTTCCATATTTGAGCAGTTCAATTAGACGTTATCGGCTGTCTGACAAAAAGCGTCGTGTAAGGTACCACAGCTCTTTTGAATATTGCAGGCCCCAGCATTTATTTCTATGGTGTCCCCAGTCGACAACGCAAGGCGCATTCCTACTTTAAAGGTGCTTAGAAATCATAAAAAATTTAATCTTGTGTAGACGTCTTTTGAATCTTTGGAATTTTGTACATATTGAATGTTGCTTCGATTAATCGTCGAGAGCTGTATTCAACAGACAGGCGTACGTTGCCACGTTGGCACTGCAGGGATCGAGGTGGCTGATAGAATGCATAATAGAGAGCGCGCATTTAGTGCTTTTACTTTCGCTGGATTCACTTTAACAGGCATCGAGTCATAGCTTCACGCGCTGTGACCCAACTATTTAAGCCCAAAAGGTTCAATAAGCAGCGCGTGATAGCATTCTTATAGACAATCTTTCGGTTCTTACCAAAGTGAAAAATTAGCGGCTCGTTTGACACGCTGCTCCATCGTCTACATTGGATGTGACTTCCGAGGGACATGGTTTGTCATTGTAAGGACGCCCCAAACGAGTTTATGCGACAAGCTAAACGCTTCAGTCAAGCATATTCTCCCAGAATGCCGATGATATGACCAACAGTGAGTTTAGCTCTGTGACCGCGTGTACCCTCTTTAAGGGCGCATTCTTTCAGTTAGAGGAGTGCTCAAACCGTTATCGTGGCCAAATTGATGCATGCTATCATTGCCTTTCACAACTCCTTAGCTAGGGGACAGCGCCTTCTTCAATTGTCTATAAGTGCTGTTTCAGTATTGTGCATTCTTCGTATTGTGTGCAAGTTTGGATGTTTGTATAACGCTCCTTACTTACGCTGTCTGCTTATTAAGCGTATGAACGAGTTTCAGTGTCATATTTGAAGAAGGTGTGTACGAAGTGGGGACTGCACCGAATAATTATACCCTGCATTCTTCACGAATGATGGTGGCGACAGAAACTGTGATCTTCTGACTCTAATGAGGTCGCATTGTCATTGTACTTAGTTTTCACTTTGATCATCCTTTTTCTGAATAGTGTATAAATTTCCGAATAACCAGCGGAATATGGAGGCCAACATTTAGTTTTTTGTACCACTTATACGAAAGAATAGTATGGTCATAAAATTTCTATCGCTCAGCATATTTCATGGTCAAGCGATCTACAAGTTGCGGTGAGTAGAAACCTATTCATAGTTTTGAATGTGTGGTTTAACGTGGATGTTACGCCAAATCATTTGAAGCTTTAGTGCTCTTGTGCTTCTATACAACAGGCGCTTTCTGATGCTTCTTTTTCGTCGTGAAATCCAGTAATGAGAAAGGCGTTCTGACTTCGATGAGTTTGAACAGCGTAAAGACCCTCAAATTTGTATACTCTTTTTTTGCACGCTACGAGTATATATAAATAGCCATCATGGTGGCATTACATACAGATGTACTGTGTTTACAGTCAAGTAACGCTGTCAATAATATTATACTGTATTCATGTGTATTTTTCTCTTTCATTGGCAGTGTAATGGACAAAACGATGAATGATTACTACGGCCGACCATACTATCATGCCGTCTGCTACTTCAGCGGGTGCATAACGTACCTCCTGATGGACGACTTCAGAAATCGAAAAATCACCAAGGTATTCCAGAGGGCTTTAACCACTTTGTCTAGAGGTGAAAGATAAGAAGTTGTAGGTGAGCTGTTAAAAGCAATGTGCACTAAATTGTGTCTTCTTGCGCAATGAATCTGTGCAGCTTCATGAAACGCCTTGGAGAGCCGCCATAAGCTTATTAATTTGTAAAGCCTCGCAACCACATGAAGAAACTACCTGATAACAAAGAGCGTTATGAGCAAAAAATGTTTCATTGGAGTTATATCACCTTACAAAGGAAAAAAAGGGGGGTGAGGCGCTTAAGCAGAACTGGAGCGATTTGCCTGTCGCACGCCTAGCATGATTCTTTGGTTGGAAGCGATGATAAATACAATGATGCGCGCATGGACGTGCGACACTTAACACAAACGTAGCACAGCACGCAGCAATGAAATATCTTGTTAATACCGCGTTTTCGCAGAAAAGTGTTTTTTTTTTTCTTCAAAACCACTTTCTGGTTATGAGGCACGCCGTAGTGGAGGACTCCGGAAATTTCGACCACCTGCGCTTCTTTAACGTGCACCTAAGCCTGAGTACACGGGTGTTTTCGCATTTCGCCCCCATCGAAATGCGGCCGCCGTGGCCGGGATTCGACCTCTCGATTTGTAGAAAAGTTGATAGAGCCTTCATATCAAGCGATGCATCGGCATCAGTATAAATGATCGACATACAAGCTGTATCTGAAGGGGCGAACACTGCGGTAGGGTTAGCATAGCACATGAAGGTTCCATTAGGACGTATAGAGCTGCCATAGTAAGTGTGCTATGTCCTTACGCGCAGTGCGCACTGGGTGCAGTGGCGATCCTACCCGCTTAAATTATGCAATAGTATTTTGTACAGTAAACCATTGGTCGAATGCGACGCAGAGACGCACGATGAGGCCGCCGATTCTAAACAGCATGCGAAAATTTCACATAATGGTAGCTTGTATATACTGCTGCTCCACGTTGGTGTAAATGGAGAGCGCTGTTAACGCCAAGCAAAAGAATGCACTGCACCAGAAGTATCTCTCCTAGAAAATAGATCGGGACTTTCTGTCCGAAGTTTCTCTGTGAGGTATGAGCAGCTGAGCGAGCGTGAGCTTTGCCCGCTAGTTTGCTATAAGCGGGAAACCACTGTAGTACAAGACTGTACAACGACGAAGAGGTCTTTGTGCTTGAACAACTGGTATCATTGACTGGATGGTCATTAGCGCTCTCTCACTTCAGACACGCCTATCAGTGATGCGCCTGTGGGACTGTGTTGTAGTGAACATCAATTCGTAGACAACAAGCTAGAGTAAGGGCGTCCTTCTGGCAATCTTATTTTCAGCGCTATGTGGTCTGCTGACGATGCAGAAATATGTATGCACGCGCTGGAACCTTCCATAATATGTCTACCAGTCTTTCTAGGCTAAACTCTTGTGCGAATAATAGGCTTCCCAGTCCGGTCATTTCTGTTTCCCTTCTATAACATTAAAGCAATTATGAACTGACTAGCCCAGTAAGGCGTTTTGAGCCGCACGCTGCATATAATTTCAGCTCTCGTATAAGACTCCAACTCACCCCCTCTCCCCCTTAAGTCTTATTCTGATACAAATCTGACTATCTTACTTCAACTACCGGCAACCACGTACGAGCTTTGTTTATGACGAGTAAGGTAATCAACTGTGTTTACGAGCTTGTGCGGAAAATTTTGAAACTATCAAATATACCATCGGAAACAAAAAGTCTATTAAAAAATGACCAAAGATGCGTGATAGAAAGTGGTGACATCGTGTCACTCCACGCCTTCGTATATATCACGTCAGGGCAGTTCATGTTGGTCTTTTCTTCCATAATATTACTATTATTTAGTTACGTGGTGGAAAGTAATTAGTGACGTTAGATGTTGCCTAGAAATACCGGGGGCCATGTTTCCGGTCGTAGTCATAAGGAAATCACCAGCGACGTCGGTTCAAAAACATTTCGTTTTGTATCCAAGCACAGAAATACTTTAGAAAGTAAATAGAAAAGTTGCAGGAAAATATTGAAAACGAAAAGGATTCTCGTGGGCCTATGTAACTGTACTGACCACGTTCGTAGTTCATATTCCTGAATCTATGCGACTTCTGTTGCGCGTACTGAACCTATAACCAAGAAAAGGAACGTAGGTATGAAAGCAGTTTTAGAGCCATTGTCTTTTGGTACAAACGCTTTCAACACTTTTTTCGCGCAGTCACTTACAGAGGATATACAGGACACGTATATGACAGAACTGCAAAAGCGAACTAGATCTCTGTCCAGTAGCATCAGTGAAGGCAAATTCGGCATTTCCATCTTCGAACTCAGGCAGACGACTACATTTATTTAGTACTGTAAATGTTAAAGTAGCATACCAAGCGGCGTAACTAACACGTATCGCGGCATTTTATTGTCGTTTAATTTCCCTTTTGCCTACTCAAATGGTCATTCATAGGAGAGTGCCCAGGTTGCGGGCAAAGATGACTTACGTTAGCTTGACTGATAAAAGTGCTTTTAGATTCCACTGACTATCTTAATTAACTTTATCTTTGAAAAATAGTGAGAAACTGGTATCATTCTACATGAATATTTTGTACGTCTACTTTTTGCTCTTCAGGCAACGCAGATTGCTGGCTGGTGCATATCCCTCAGCTGCGGCTTCTGCTGCGTATTCATGAAGCTACCCTGGTACAGGAGCCCTAATCCGGCCACAGAAACCCTCAAACTGATTGTGGCGTTCTTCGATCGCATTCTTTGGTCGGTCTTTCTGATGTGGGTTACGCTGGCTTGTTCCTCAGGTCGTGGTGGTGAGGTTTATTGATAACACTGCTTTTTGCTTCTTGCGCGCTTTTCTCATGCCAATTGCTTGTTTCAACAATTAACTGTTCAGTGGATTGTATTTAACATGCGAAAGCAACACCTACGCCGTAGAAGACGCCGTAGTGCTAGACTTTGGATAATTCTGGTCATATTGGCTGCTTTATGATTAAATGCTTATTACGATACCACATTGCTCTCTACAGGTGTCGTTTTCTTCATGCTGCGAACAGTGATAGAATGTGTGACTCATATATGACTGTGTTGTAGTCACGTCTGAAATGTCACTACAACGACAGTCATTAGGCCAGGTTAGGTTAAGCTAAATAGTCGCATTTTCGTCATAACCAGCTGTAGTTGCAACGACCTAGTAACAATGAGCCTAATAGCTTAGGTGTGACCATTAAATGCGTGGTGAAGGCTTAAGTGACTGTCCAAGCTCGCTGTCTGTTTCTTGTATTTCTGTTTACTTATTCTTATTTGCTATCTGTCTGATTTCACGTATGACAGCAAAATGGGCACAAGCTTGAATATACGCTGAGCCTTTCCTTCTATGTTTATCTCTGTCTCCTATATTATTCTCACTCTCACATCTGTTTCAGGGCCACTCTATCATGCGAGCTGTGTTGTGAATACGGGCCCAGAATTGCAGTAATTCAATTTAAATGAACCGTTACGCATATCTTTAGTTTCACTGTGCACAACGTTGCTGTGCTTCAATGCAGGGTTAGTAAACAAGCTGCTGTCGTCGAATGTATTTGTGGCGCCTAGCAAGCTTTCATTCGGAGTCTACCTCATCCATCTGCCTTTCATCCGGCTCTACCTGCAGGCTTCTAGGGAGCGTGTATTCTGGTCAACGTTCAACACGGTAAGGGGACAACATTTCGCACTCTACAACGTAGACCTCACTAAAGCGAACACGGCTTTTCAACTGGAAATCCCTCTGAAAACTATGGTGACGAGTTTAACGCTTTTCTTGGCACAGTTGAAATCAATGCGTACGGCAGGCCCGAATTGCCACAATGGTGAACTTAATTCCTGTATGCATCAAGGCCACTGCGCCTATATTTTTATCCTTTGTGGTATTAAATTACACAAACATATTGATTTCACACCGAACGAATTTGCACCTTTAAGGGTGTTTTGGTGGTTCTATGACACATCCTTTTTCGCCCATAAAAAGCATGTTTTAGCGAACTAACACACTCAAATAATAGATGTTTTTTTTTTGAATGAGGTCATTTTGCCTTACGGAGTTTTGCCAGCATCGCACGATAATTTTTTAATGCGGTAAGTTTTATTTACGTTACATCATTAAGCTGCATTTACCTAGTCGTTTACATGTCCGCCACTGGCACCGGTGTCCACCGCACAAATTGCAGTACGCTTTGCGAGGGTTCTGTGAGAAAAGAAAAAAAAACATAATTTGAGGTGCCTCGCCCCAGATTCGAACTTTCGCGGCACACACTCGGAGACGTTAGTTTTACTCTCTTAACCCCTTAAGCCGATGATGCAGGCTAGAGGAATATTTCGGCAGGAGAGCGCAGTCACCTGGCTAGCTGCTATAATTGGCCGGCGGCACGCTGTGTAGCTTACCTGTAAAAGGTCACCTACATTCAAACACCTAAACGAAGGCTGTGCGAAAGTCGGAGGCAAGATAGGAAAGAGGACGATAGAAACAGTCGGAGCTCTCCATTTTACGATCGCAGAATGGCACATCCACATTGAAGCATATGTTCTTCTCATCGCTAGCAGACAGCTTTGGATCCACCTGTGAATGTTTAGTCTAAGCGAATAAGCGATACGGCATGAAACAGTGCAAGACTAACTGCGAATAACATTGCGCTGCTTCCGATACTTCGGCAGAAAGACTATGCGCCGGAAAAGCCCTGATCGGCTGAAGCTTGACAGCTTACCAGAAAACCAGCACACCGAGCTCAACGAATTTAAACGAAGCCGGTGGCGAAAAGCAAAAGGCAGGATTTGAAATAAAAGGACAAAAAATGGGCGTCTCCCTACGTTAGAACCAAAGATGCCATATACACGAAGGAGCAGGATGACATCCGTAGCCTACTGTGACCACACGCCGTGTTTCAACAACTACTTAGGGCAAACCCCTGCGAGGGAAGCCCGTGCGATTTTTTACATGCTGGTAACCTCGAAGCGCTGGAGCACCCTTACACACTTCAAGGTGAAATTTCCACAGTTAACGCACTTTTAGCACTCCGAAATAAAGTGGCACAAAAAGTATTCTACTAGCATGCGCGCCTATTCTTTCAAATGGCAAAGAAAATGAACCCCCACGAATGGTTTTGCTGCACAACGCACCCGCGATGGTGCATATTTCAGCGAAGCTGTATATGGCTAGCTGATTCGTCCATTCGTTCTTCCATCGGTCGGTCGGATGTACGCCCAAAACTGCTCCGGCGAAATCCCACGCGCCTGCGAGAAGAAAGAGAGGCGCACGATTAGCCAAAATCGCCTAGATAGAACAAGGTCTGATTACTCCGATCCATGACGTCAGGCTAACTGGCCTGAAAATACCATTGACAAGGCTGGTGTGATGAAAGCGGTGACATCAAAACCACTGTTGCCTACTTGGGAACATCTGCATTAGACTCTATGACAGTCAGGCCAGGTAACATTATTTCATGCATCGGAGTGAAAAGTCTTTGTGCTATCTAGGGGATGTCGCATTAGCTGCGCCAGCAGTGACGTCGTTACTCTCCGTCGCAGCCGAGCGCATGCGCCGCAGTTTCCATCCGGTTCTGGCATGGGTAGACAGCGCGCAATACGTAATACGTAATACATACGTAATACTTAGCGCCCTGTGCCGTTCTCTTCTCTTGTTTGGGTCCGTTTATTTGGCGCCTTTATATTTCATAATGAACAGCTACCAACTAGCCCAACATGAAGTGCTTTTAAGATATATTTCTAGTACAGTGGGCCCTTCCCTGTAGGTGGCCTGTCCCGTTCTCTTCTCTTGTGTGTGCCCATTTATTTGGCGTTTTTATATTTTATAATGAACAGCTACCAACTAGCCCAAGGGGAAGTGCTTTTAAGTAATCTTTGGGAGTAGGCATCTTTCGATCAGCAACGCCGCGAGCAGAACCGGGAACTAGCCCGTCTACGCAGTGCCGATGCTTCAGCCCGGGCACAACAACAGGCTCGTGCAGCCGAGCCTGTTGGAATTGTTGGAGCCTGTTGGAGCCTGTTGATATTGGAAAAACAGGTGCCCACAAAGCTTGAAGCCGCACAAGGTCAGCCTATTATTGCCCTAATCTCTCGTATGAAGTTTGGCCAGCCTACTTTAGCCATATCAGCTCTATCTGTGAGATTCGCTGCATCTCCAGTAGGATATGCACTGAAAAACCATAATTCTTGACTCCGCGTATTACTTTCAGGTACTAGAAGCTCTGAAATTCCAATGGCGTGTAAACGATTTTTGTTACTTTGTTTGGTGGCTCGTAGCTTTGCGCATGCTGTGTGTTCTCTGCACTCATTTTGCGATGAAGCGATACACAGCACGAATGTGAATTCGCTCGCTGCTGCTACCGCGTTTCCTCACGCGAGCGTTTTGACAGCGAGTTTCCGCGGTCATCGAGTCAGATGTGCTCATGTATGCGCGCGCGCGCGTGGCACCATGCTTGTTAATTTAGTTTGTCTGCCTATGCTTACAAGTTTATAGGGGCGGTAATGTGATCATCCTTACTTCGCATACCCATCCACTAATTTGCCATCGCAATCCATGGTTGGCCTTCCGGATGAAACTACAGCCTTGAATTTTTTTTAAATTTCATGTCGCTTGTGCATACAGCGATTCTAACTTGCTGCAGTGCACTCGTAGACATAAGTTACGAAAGTGCCACACTGCAATATCAGAACTCTTATTCCTTGTGGAACTAGGACACTGCAGCAGTACTCGACCGAGTTTCCTCCAATAAAATCTACTCTCTCTCTTTCTATCTCATAAAGCGTAGAAATTCTCCCTTCGTGCAGCTTCTGACCTGATTTGCATCTCATGTAGGGTATTTAAAAGAACCGGCGAATTACCGCCATTGACAGAACGAAAATTCTCATTTATGAACCGCAATATTTCACTAGTAATAAATTCAAATAAACGTCCAAAGCGCTCAGAAAGACTTTTGGCTAACGTACATATCGAGAGCACAAATGAATAAAATCAAATGAACCGAAGCGCTTGCATCACTTGGGTCACTTAAATATCTGAAATATTCTCACGGAACGGCAACATATTAGGGGCCCCTCAGAGTGGCTACGATTGATGACGACGTCAAAGACAAGTTTGTTCTGATTCATTTCCACCGCCATTCTAGTAGCGCATGCACCAATACTGAGCACCGTTTGGCTCAGCTAACGTTAGCCAAGGTGTTCAACGGGAAAACGAAGATTTAGACAACATGGTACAAGATGCAGCTTTCGAGCCCCATAGTGTCGCTCTTCAGACACCTGACGATCTAATACCGTAGGTCCTATCATTCCACCTCGCGCTGTGATGTTTCTAAGACATTCTTTTTTTGAACAGCTTGGCTAACGTTAGCTGGGACATGCTTTACATGCCACGTAAATAGTTGTCTGCTAGTGATTCTCGTAATCATACCAAGCCATAGCTGCTAGAATATTTGAAGCCACAAAAAAAGTTGACTGGCCGAATTAACTTTTCTTGTGAAATCGCAGAATCGGAGCTGGGCCCAAACAGAACCGTCATCTTCTTTATTGCTTGTTATATATCGGTGCTGCAAAGCTATTCAGGTAGAGTATACCTCAGGTGCTCTGTTCCACTGTTTTAGGGCAAAAAAGGATAACTAATAAATAAATAGAAACATAAAAATCGTACAGTGAAGCGAATAAAGATAGCATCGCTGTCTGGGAGATTGCACTATGGGTATAACATGCGTGCCAGTCGCAAGTGAAATTACTTGTACGTTTTGTAGTGTCCATTCCTTTGCGGCTAGTTTCCTCCTCGAATTACGATTATCTTTCTAATAATGAAAACCGTTCTCTTACTCTATTTTGATTAAAGCACGCTGTTCAACGCTTATCAAAATTATTTTTTTTTCCTTTCAGGCTTCAATGTACTTTGCTGTCCTTGTTTGGAGCTACATACTGGCCTACTTCGCCTACCTTGCGTCCGAGGCTCCGACGTCCGTACTGGACAAAATTGCTTTCAAGAAGATCATTGAGGGAAGACAAAATGCGCGTACACCGGAGAATAAGCGACACCCTAACGGGATCGACATACAAAGCTGGAAAAAAGCCGAAGACGGCGTAATTTCTCGTTTATAAGGAAGGCGCGACCAGACGCATTCAACAGTAAGCAATAGCAAAGTTACGCAAGACAGTCGGACAAAACGGAAGACTGATGGATGCTTATAAGTGCTATGTGTATACACCGCCTGTATGTGTTTTGAGTCTTGCCTTTCGCCCACGTCTTTTGCGCTGTGTTACTCTGCCTTACGTCCTACCATCCAACCGAAGCATCCGACCTCGTGAAATGAATTATCTTGCTTGCGCGTTCTACACTCTGCGTCTGGAACAGCCACCAGCGGCGCCCAGCGGACAATGCAAGTGTCTTTACAACCACGCCGCTCAATGCTCAGTGACGTATCGCAGGAGTGACGCGTGTTGTGCATAGTCGGCTCCATGATTAGGAAAATTCAGCGCAAACACAACGGACAAAGTGCGAAATCGACGCTGATTTTTGTAATCATGAATCAAAGATTCCAACTAGCCCTATTATCTATAGTTGGCTCACGTATGCGTGCGCTCAGGGATATATAAACTTTTTTTTTGCGAACTGTACACCTGCACGTTCGACATGATGTGCCTTCCTATGTGCTTTTCTTTATACATAACTCAGTAATCACCAGTGAGTGTCATACGTAACAGCCTGTGTTCTTCATTCCTTATGAACTCTCAAGGCAAAGGAAATTTCAATCTGTGAACTGATCGAAAGTTCACTTCTTTATCTCGTACTAGAGGTTGTGTACAGAATACAAGACCCCACTAATAATTCAAACACGTTCCAGGATTTCAGGAACGTTTTTCAAAATATTTTTCCTTCTTAAAAAGCACTTCACGGCCGTGTTAAGTTGGGTCATCATCATCATCAGCTTGGTTACACCCGCTGCAGGGCAAAGGCCTCTCCCATACTTCTCACGTACTAATTCTGGCCATGTTATGACCATGCCCACCTAACTATCTCTCACCCCTTGCTACGCTTCCCTTCTCTTGGAATCCAGTCCGTAACCCTTAATGACCCTCGCTTATCTTCCCTCCTCATTACATTCTCATGCCCACGCCCATTTCTTTTCCATGATTTCAACTAAAATGTCACGAACTCGCCTTTATTCCCTCATCCAGTCTGCTCTCTTCTTTTTCTTTCACCTTAAACCCATCATTCTTCTTTCCATAGCTCGTTGCGTCGTCCTCAATTTAAATAGAACCCTTTTCGTAAGCCTCCAGGTTTCTCCCCGTAGGCGAGTACTGGTAAGACACAGCTATTACACACTTTTCTCTTGAAGGATAATGGCAACCTGCTGTTCATGATCTGAGAATACCTGCCAAACGCACCCCAATTCATTCTTATTCTTCTGGTTATTTCAGTCTCATGATCCGAATCCGCGGTCACTACCTGCCCTAAGTAAATGTATTCCCCTACCACTTCCAGAGGCTCGCAACCTATGGTAAAGTGGAGCTTAATTCCTTGGTTAATTCCTCCTTGGTTTACGCTCAGTTCCAGCTTAACTGGAGCTGAGCGTAAACCATGAGCTTAATGAGCTTGCCAGGGCAAACGAAGCTGCAGCGTGCGGTTGCGATAACGTCGACATACCTTAACAGTCGCGGACTGCAGCTCTCACCCGCAAAAAGTGTAACCTTGGCATTTACGCGGAAGTCAATGGCCTGCTACCCCGTTATGATTGATGGGAAGATTATACCTTCGGTAACCCACTACAACTTTCTCGGAGTCATCATCGACCGTGAGTTATCTTCGTCGAAGCACCTCTCTTGATTAAGAAAAAAGCGGGACAGTTTTACTCAGATAATTCTACATATGTCTGGAAAATCTTGAGGGCTATCCGTATCATCTGTTCTGCAGCTCTACCAGGCACATTTTATTGGCGACCTCCGCTACAGTGCGCCTGTACTTTCTCGGTTAGTACAACTGCTGTACGCACACTTGAAAGTGCTCAGACTCGCGCACTGAGAATTTGTCTAGGACTACCACGATGTGCGTCTATTTGGGACACTATTGCTGAGGCACGTGCGTGCCAAGCTCGAGTTTATCTTCAATATGGGCCATTGCGAGTGCATCTAAGGCTACTGACTAGACATATACATCATCCACTCACGAACGTCACAAGCATACGGCCTGTCGCCGCCTACTCAGAAGCAGTGTTGTCGCAGCAAGACTTATTGCCGTCGGACTTCGAACCGTATGGCATACCCGAGGTTCCACTCTGGACGATGGCAAAGCCAATGGTGAGACTCTCAATCCCCCGAATAATGAAGAAGTTGAAAATTCCGCTTTCTGGGCTCAAGCATTTCGCGTTATCATGCGTTGCTTACATGCATAGATATGCCGAGCATGTTTTTACAGATGGTTCTGTGACACAGATCTCTTCCTCCAGGGCCTATGCGGTACCAGGAATGGGAATCGTAAAACGGTTCAAGATAGAACACAGCATGTCGTCCACAGTAGCTGAGTTGACCGCCGTTCGAGAAGCAATTCGCTGCATTCTACAACAAAGCCTCGAGAAGTGAAAAGTGTTCTGTGACTCAAAACCAGCACTGCAACTCATCAGCAATTATATGAATGACAGAACCGCATATAGTCCTCTGGTTTATGACATCATGTCTCTGCTTGCTGAGGCGTCTCATTCCGGGCATACCATCGTGCTGCAGTGGATTCCTGGCCATTGTGGTATAGCTAGAAATGAACAGGCTGACGCGGAAGCAAAAAAGGTGCACACTGACGGGAACATTAAAAAATTCATTTTTCCCGGTATGACATTAACGACTTCCTCCATAATTTCCTCAAAACATCTATGGCGCGACATTGAGACAATCCCGAAAATCGGCAAGAGCGCCTCCACAGGCTTGACGCTGGTATACAATTCCGGCTTCCACTTCGGTTGCGGAAAGGCGAGGAACCACTAATTCATCGATTGCGGCTGGCTGCGGCATACACCCAACTATACCTTAACAAGGTTGGACAAGCACACTACCCTCACTGTCGCGTCTGTCACACTTCCGAGGCAACAGCTCACGTACTTTGCGTGTGCCCTCAATATGAGGCCGAACGAAGAATACTCAAGTCTACTGCTGACTGCTTAGACTCCCGCCCCTTTTCGGAAGAAAAGCTTGTGGGCTCGTGGAGGTGTGTTGACTGTGCCCAACGTGCCATAAGATCACTTTTGAACTTTCTAAGTAAGAGTGGTTTAGACGATCGCCTCTAGAACCTGTGAGACGTGCAGTTAGTGCGATATGTGTTTGCGCAATAACTTTATGTGACCAGATTACTTTTTGCGTGGACAAGATTACTCTTGCGTGTAATGCGTCTACAGTGCGCATCCGCATATTGGACAACGTGTGTATAGTATCTCATTGTACCACAACATAATCACCCGCCACCTACCTTCCTCTGTATTTCCCACTTCCCCTTTCCTCAGTGTGGAGTAGCAGGATAGAGACACGCTCTCCAGGCCGACCTCTCCTCCTTTCTTTTCATTAAAATGTTCTCCTCCTCCTATTAAACAATAGCACCCGTGTAAGTGCAGCAAGCTGTATTATCGTTAAGGATAGCTCTGCAATGATGCTTAACACTTAAACTAAGTTCATTTTCTCCCATGTTTGTTGAAAAGCGGTAAACAATGGCTGTCATCACAGGCAGCCATGGCGCCAAAGCTGTAGGGAGAATGCGAGCTTGTGGATTCTGACCGACCTAAGTGGGTATTCTTCGTCCTTGAGACATAGCTGCAAGCAACAGAACCTGGGAGTGTCTGCGTCGTCCCCCAATTCTTCAACGGAGTTCATTTTTGTTCATCTGATTAAAACACGTGGTTTGAAGTATGCTTTATCGAGATAAAGAAAAAAAAAACGCGGAAGGAAAGACAGGGAGGTTAGCCAGTGCAAGCATCAACTGTGCTGGGGAAAGGGTTAAACGAAGTAAAAGGGGACAAAAAAAACAAAAACATAGTATTGAAAAAAATTAACTCAACAACGATGGGTTAAGCACTACCACTTTAAAAGTTAGTCACACAATTCACGAGCCCTGATACGATTGGCTAGCGGGGGTAGTAACCCTCTGGCCTCTGCAGCCCCGCTGCGACGAATCGCTTCATGAAGCTAACAACACGCCGCCTTTGGACAGGTCTACGGGGCCAGTGGGGCGAGACACGTTTGGTGGCGGTGGTAACAACTTTAGTGACATTCTGCTCAGTTATGATCTGGCAGCGCCGAGTCCTAGGATGGCCCCTCAAGAGGAGCGACCCTTTCGGCCCTTGGTGGACTGAGTATAGTTAGCTGGTTCGCTGTCGCCTTTAAGGATCAGATGGATCAAGAAAACTCCTAGAAAGGGTGTTCCACGGCGTTCCCTCACGGACTTCGGTAACCACCACGGATGGTTGACAAACGCCGCAGGTAATTGTGGGGTCATACCAGGAACCAAGACGCGCCAGCTTGAGTCAAGCATGACAAACCCTATCTATGTGTGTTTAGTGAAACAAAGGTACGGGAGTGAGAGTTTCAACGAACCCTCGCCCTCAGCGCAGGTCCTTCGTCAACCTTGGACACTCCGATTGGAGGATGGTTGGACGGCAGTTTCCCTGGCCTAGGGACGTAGGGAGGATAGAGGAGGTATTGCCCAGCCATTATCGGCTCCTCAGTGTGCTTCGTTTTCAGTTATGCTAGACCACATAGCGTTCTCCACTCTTAATGTAGATATTTTAAATAAATCCAATACTCCTCGTTCTCGATAAGACACGTTCCGCGCTTTACCATCGCTCTTAGCGTGGGTGAGTTGTACGGTCTGACATGGGCCAGCTACCCCTCTTTACATTCCCGACCCCAACTTTTAAACACCTAATACGAACAGTTCACTTAAAGCTTTCAGGGGCGCAAGCCGTCCAAACCGTTGCCTTAGAACCCTTCCTCTGACGAGGGGGACCATCCAGTTTTTCGACCGTGGTCGCAGGCACTTCTCCTGCCACATTGTATTGGGAGATGCACCACGAGATAGAGAGAAGATGCTTGATTGTCTCCTCGCAGCCACAGTTATCGCAAGCAGGGCTGTTGGCGATCGTGAATGCTAGGCGATCGTGAATCCTACAGCGAGCCACAAGCGGCACAGGAATGTTACTTCGGCTCGTGGTACCCATGTTGGAAGACGGAGTTGTAGACATAAATCCTTGAGTGGTGTTATTTGAGCGGTGTTACACGGAGTCTGTATGAGCTCTCGCGTGCTAGGGTGTGAAGCCGCATACATAAGTATGCATCTGTTCTCGATAGTGGTATTGATATTTATTTTATTTATTTTTATTTATTTCACAATAACCCTAAAGGCCCTCTTGGGAGCGTATTACATAAGGTAAAGGTTACATCGGGGATGCAAACAGTGCATAAGTTTAAATACAAAAGAAAAACAAAACTGGGACACAATTAGTTATAGTGAATCAACGTATAAACACAAAAAACAAGAAAAAGAAAAGATAACAATAGTTATCATTACAGCAACTATAAATGATTTGTACGACCTATGACAACATCGTGGAGGCTTTGCTTATTGGCGCATTAAAAAAACGTCCGTTCACAAATCAGACAGTGAAATGCGATATCTTAGGTATGCATGGTACTGCATCGAGCGCCTGTAAATGTCGAAGCATTTGTTTCCGTGACAATGTGCCTTAACAGATTGTTCCACTCTTTCGCGGTGCGAGGTATAAATGACTGACCAAATGCGGGGGAATGACACATGATGTATTTGACTTTGCAAGAATGATCCCTACGCGGATAAATGGCTGAGGGTTCACACATGAACTCGCTATGAAGAGATATATGATAGTAAAGCTTATGGAATAGTGTTAAACGAGATATATTACGGCGAAGGGACAAGGCTGCAAGCTCGGCGCGATTTTGCAATGCTGTTATACTGGTTTATACGGAATAATATTAAAGGATTGAAGCGTACAGCACGGTTCTGCAGAGCTTCTAAGTCAGTTATTGGGTATGTCTGATGGGGATCCCATATGGCTGATGCGTACTCTATTCAAAGGCCTATTAGTGCTGCGTATGCATATTTGCGTAAGTGTATGGGAGTTTGTTTGAGGTTATGTTTAAGGAAACCGAGCGAACGGTTTGCAGAAGCGAGGATATGTTTAATGTGAATATTCCACGTCAACTTAAGGCTTTTGTAGATATTTGTAGATATTTGTAGCTGGAAACTTGTTCAACAAGGCTGTCGTTGAAGATGTGAGATGTTGATGTTCGGGGTGCCTGATTAGTAAAAGACATGAATTTAGCTTTAGCAAGATTTAGAGACATTAGCTAAGCGGGACACCATACGTTTATTGCGTTTAGGTCAGACTGAAGAATGTCATGATCACAGAGTGAATATTACGATATATCATGCAATCATCAGCAAATTTTCTTATATTTGATTTGATGCCGTCTGGTAGATCATTAATATAAATTAGAAAAATTAGGAGCCCAAGCACACATCCCTGTGGTACACTAGATGTTACGGGGACTAGAGATGAGTTGTGATTATTAACCCATGTAAATTGCATCCTGTTAGAAAGAAAGTCTTTGATCCATGTGACCATAGCAAAGTCAATGTTCAGCTGTGTGAGTTTGTAAATAAGTCGACGATGAGGGACATGGTCGAATGCTTTTGAATAATCCAGGAATAAGGCGTCTACATGAAGTCCAGTGTCTATTGATGAATGCATGTCGTGAATAAAGCCAGCGAGCTGAGCGTCACATGAATAGCCTATGCGAAAACCGTGCTGTGGCTTAAATATGAGCTTATGTTCTTCAAGGTCGTTAATGATGTGGGAGTGTGTAATATGTACGACTAATTTACAAATGTTACTTGTTAAAGAAATTGGTCGATTGTTAGAACGATAGCGAAGAACGAGCCCTAGATTTGAAGAATGGCACTAAGCCACATTCCAATCGTGAGGGATAACGCTTGTGGATAGTGATTGTGAAAATAAGGCGGACCGTATTTTGGAGATGCTTGGGGCTATGTTTTTTAGAATTGTTTTATTTAAGCCAGTATTATCAGCAGATGAAATCTTAAGATTAGTAAGGAGAGGATAAATTCCATAATGGGTAATTATTATTTCCGGCATAAACGAATCAGTGCGAGTCATGGTGGCTAATGGTTCTGAAGATTCGCGCGTGAATACCGATGATAATACCAATGACCAATGACCGATGCCGAATACCGATGATAAAATGGGCACCGTCATTGGCCGATCGAGCAGCGTCAGCTGCACTCTGCTTTCGAGAAATTCCGCAGTGACCCGGCATCCACTGGTCGATGATGATGTGCCCCTTATCGATTGCGTGATGATGAAGTATTCGGATGTCTGCGACTAATTACACGTTATGTCCGTAGTTGAAAGGGGAAAGCAGACCCTGGAGAGCTGCCTTCACGACCGAAAAGACTGACCATGACTGTGATGATTCGTGAATAATACACTCCAGAGCAACACGAATAGCTGCGAGTTCTTCAGCAGTTAATGATGTAATGTGAGATATCTTGAATTGGATGACGATAGATTTCGCGGTAATTACCATTGCTCCTGCTGAATTTTTGAAGGAGACAGGGCCACCCGTGTAAACGTGAGTGTGTTCCCGGTGCTTCTCACGCAGAAATGGCAGTACGGTCTGTTTGAGGGCGAACGATGACACATCTTTGGTTTCTTTTGATCCATGAAAAGACAAAATGGACTTGGAGTGGATGCAGGCACCACAGCGGTAGAGCTGGCTGTGCTGCAGGTCTGCAGTTTGATGATAAAGTTCCATAGTTCGTGGCGCTATTTCGGCTAAACGCTGAACAAGGTTGAGCGGCAGGAAGGGGCGCGAATTGATGCGATGGAAATCGGGTGAAGTGCCTGATGTTCATCCTTAAAGCGTCGAATTGAATGTATGGATGGATGGAGTGGTCATTCGCAATGACTATTATTTCTGCAGTGGATTCATGCATGGGAAGGCCAAGACATATTCGCAGAACTTGAGCTTGCACAGACTCCACCTTGTGGTACGCCACGGTAGGCGCTATGTTGTGATGTCACATCACCACCTCTTTGCACAAAGAATGATCTGTTCTGGATATAGCTGAATATCCATCAAAAGCAAGTCCACCTCGGCCAACATCGCCCAAGACGTCCATTATGGCTCGTTCAGTTATGTTGTTATTAGGGCCTTTACCGTCCAGGAACATTGGCGCTCACAGTCTCCATAGGATTTTTGTGCTGAATTGACGAGACAAAACCTATGACATTGTTTATTAAAGAGGGTCCGCGTGACAAGCTTGCCATAGCATCAGGGTATATCTCGTAAAGTTCTAGATACCACTTTAGACGTGTAAGCACCATCCTCACTATCACCTTTCCTAGAAAACTGGCCAGATCAATTGGGCTATGAGACGCTACACCTATGAATGATTTGTCTGGCTTGCGCAGTGGCACAAATCGGCTGGACATCCACGCAGCAAGAACCCCTCTCCGCACCATGAATAGTTATACATGTTCAGTTATACAGTTATATAGTTATACAGGTATTCAGAAGAGCACACCTGGATATTTCATCGAGGATTCCAAGAGCTGCGTATGTCACCCCTTTAGGCCCAGACGATGAGGAACGTGTGCACGCTGTGAACGACGCTTGCAACTCCTCGATGAAAAACAGATTATACGTATGAGAATCTCGCGGTGTTGGAGCGTCATGGTGATCATGTGCGGTGAACGAGGATGTTTGACCACCAATATTCGAACAGAAGTTCTACGCAACGTCGGCCTCTCGGTGACCATGGCAGAGAACCAGGCATCTGAAAGGTTGGTGTCCTGGTGACGATGTTCGTAGACCACAAATCGTTCTTCAAATATATGGCAGGGGTTTACGTGAGTAAAGGGAATCACTGTAAGTATTCCGTCTTAAACATTGCCTTCCCCTTCTGAAGGTGAAACATGATTGGGCGAGCTTGCTACATGTTGCTACTCCGCAGGTTGGTCCAGCCTTGGCAACTGTGGCAACATCCGGCATGAGGCAATAATATTAGAGACCTTCCACTTAGAGGCCTCACTGCTACTATTGCTAGATGTGTGTGGAAATGTGTGGACTGTCGGTGGACATGGTGCATCCTTAGGAATAGCGTTAAATTTCCTAGAATATCTTCGGCGATGTGAACGCTGACGTCGCACCTTAACGTCGCACCGTCCCTGTACGGCACACTATCCCTGACCGTTAGCCTCAAGAATGTTTCTGCTTTTTCAGGTATGGGCAATTTTATGAAGATACATAGTGGAGCCTTGACAATTGGCTCACTTTTAGTTTTTTGCACGACAGCCGTCGGAGGCGTGTCACCCAGAGCTTCGTGAGCACACGGCAGCATTTGTGCAAATTTGTGCAAACCGCAACTTCTGTGCCTTGTGCTTTTACACTTCCAGCCCTAAAGTGATTGTGCCTTCAGATAGTCGCTAGCAGCTACAGACACAGATGAAATTGTGTGGCCCGGTGGCTTTCGTGCCAGGATCACAGTTGTCTCACTTGTGGAACATGTCTTGACAAGTTTTCTCTTTGTTTTGTGCTTTGCTGCGGGTACGAAGTAAATGTTATCCGAAGTCCCATCATGGTTTCCTCAGTAGATCACAGTGTCCTCGCTGTGTTTCAATCGGGTGACTAGACCACCATCTCGGAGCGGCTGCAGATGACGTGGAAGGGCACGGCACCCTTCTAGCAGAGTGGACATCAGTCACCGTAGTTATGGGAGCAGCGTCTCCCACAAAGTAGCTTGAAATTCGAAGAGACAGAAAGCAGCGCTCCCAACAACACACACTTCGTCGTCGTCTGTACTTCCGCAAACCATGCGCTATGCGTATACTTTCATGATGAGCTGCTTGGAGGCGACGACGCATTGTCACCGTGGTTTCTGTGTTGCAACGACGGTCGTTGTAACAACAGTGCCTGAAAATACCGACACGTGTAGTCATATATGCTCGGCGATCTCAACGTGAGTTTGATAGACGAAGCATATCACATTTCACTGGCATATATACCTTCATAGCTAACTGCGAGTAGGGTATTTGGCATGGAAGCGCGCTTTTAGTTGTTGTTATGTAAACGTGTAAACGACCTATATATTGTATTGAGTGCACAAATAATAAACGTCTTCTTTTGTATGAATTAAACACAGTTGATAGCGCTTGTCGTGCGTCCTTCTCAGTCTTTGTGTTGTACCTTTTGCGCTGTTAAAGTGCTCTGTTTTTATAGCCTGTGTTTGCTGTCTGCTATATATTCTCAGTAAAATTGTTTGCACTGGCTTTGTGAAAGAAGGAAATACCTTCATCTATCTTCTGTGCTGTTAAAATGCTCTGTTTTAATAGCCCTCTCTGTACCATCTGGCATAGATATTCAATAAGCTGGGTTGCATAGGATTTATGAGATAAGGAAATACCATCTGCCCAAGGCTTATTCTTATTCTATTTGAACTTGTATGTGCATAGGGACCTCGTGGAACTATGGTTGGGTAGGTTCAGTGACGGTCATCCACCTATGTTGTCAAAAGAAGGCCAAGTTAACAGGACGGTGCCTGATAACAGCAGCATCAACAGTACTAAGGCGAAAGCTTTAAGTGGGTCATTGAAATGGCTCATACCTAAACATTGCGGCATTTAGTCGAGTGTAACAAAAATATCATAAGCAGCAATGGCTCATAGAAGTATAAGGAACCAATGATCCAATGGTTCATACCCCCGTTTCATTAAAATCACGCATACAACCAACAGAACCAGGGGCGTAGCCAGGGGGGGGGGGGAGGCTTATGGGGCTTCAGTTCCTCCCCCCTCCCCCGAAATATTTTTGTGCTGTCATGCACCACTGACCAAAACAACCCCCGGCAGCGGAAATCATTTTGGATTTTGTCTGGAATGTCTATTTCACACTTGGAACGGCATTTCAACGCGAACATTGCAAACTCGGGCAGTGTATCGCGGCAACGCCCATGCACCTGGAGTCACATAATGTAAGGAGCGCATCCGAGCACAAAGTTTCAAGGGCGTTTTGATGTCGAGCGGGCTCGTCGCTTCATCTCGCAGAGGCCGCGTAATCTACGGAGCGCATCGATTTAAATTCCAAAACTTTATGGGTATAAAGTTCTAACAAACAATTGATCTCAAAGGTGCATTGATATTTCCAAAGTTGTGCTTTAGATTTTCAATCCCGAAATTTTGTGGGCTCAAAGTTGTTATAAACATTTGACCCCCAAGATGCATTAACTTTTCTAAAGGAGTACATCGGATCATACAAGCGACAAGCCAAATCACCACAATATCAGCCTTATGACTCTGTGATCCGCAAATCTGTGATTGCCCAAGATATTTATTTGCCTTATTTGACGCATTATATACAGGGACTTTCTCTTAGCTACGTGCATTTCGGGAGACTTATACGTACATTTAAATATTTTGCTGCTTGATTTTTTGTGGATACGTGCACTGAACTTTGTTTCTAGTCATACTTTTTTGCCCTTTATCAAGCTTTATATTCGCATTCGTTTATTCTATTGTATCTTCGCATTTCTAATGAACGAGGGCGAGTCAAATGAAAGTGAGCCAACCAATCCCGCGCAATATTGGTTCGGCTCATTATCTGCGAGACGTGCGCGTAGCACTCAGGCACCTCTCACTTACAAAAGTCACACGCAGGTATCAGGATAAATGCTCTTTAATGCTCTCATACACTGGGTTGAATATGGTTGCGTTACATATTTGACGCTGCAAATGTTGAACAGCATGGTGTCATGAGGTTGTCGACAGCTGAAGGTGTTTCCCAAAAAGAAATTAGTCGCCGTACGGCTGCCGTGCACGCTGAACATTTCATTTTGTTGGGGACTATGAAGCGTTGGAGCAAACGGTTCAAAGAAGGAGGTGAAAGTTGCAAAGACGATGCGAGACTGGGCCAAAGCCACCGTGCAAGCACCTCCAGCGCAATTGGAAAAGTTGGTGAGCTGATTAGACAATAACGTAAGATAAGCATTGCTGAACTGGGAGAGCGTGTGGACATCAGTCACGGTTCGGTTCACACGATAATTCATGAAAATCTTGGTTATCGGCTCTTGTGTGCGCAATGGTTGGCCAAGAATTTGAACTACCGCCAGAACACGGAGACATTCGGCGCTCCCTTGACTCATATTTTCCAGTATCACATTGAGGATGACGACTTTTTGTCTTCAGTTGTCATCGTATACGAATCATGGTGTCACCAATATTTAGAGTGGAAACATTCTAATTTATGACCCCCTCGAGAAAGCAAAGGCCATCATTTCCGCCGGGTAGGTGCTGTTGACTATTTTTTTCGATCGTCAGTGGCCATTACTGATTGAATTTGCTAAACCTGGAGAGACTACCAATCGTTTTCGATATTGTGAAACGCCGGATCGGCAATGTGTCACAATCAAGAACAAACCACGTGGAGAATTCAGGAATGGGCTCATGTTGCTTCACGACAATACCCGTCGCAACGTCGTTGATCTAGCCAACAGGAAACTGGGAAAGTTCAAGTGGGAAACGCCGCAACATCCGCCATACAGCCCAGAGCTGTCGCCTGGCGACTTCCACAATATGGGGCAATTGAAAAAAAAAGAGCTCAAGGGAACCAGCTTCATGTCGGACGACGACGTAAAGGAGTCAGTTACACCCTTTTTGAAGCAGCAGCCCAAGGAGTTTTATGAGACGGGAATCACGCGACTCCTTAGTCAGAGGTACAAATGTCTAAATGCTCATGAAGACTAATTTTAATTAAGGTGTTCCGTTTTCTTTTATTCGCATTGGCTCACTTTCATTTGACTCGCCTTCGTGTATTTTGCAGAACTCCTGCTTGCTATATGTGCTCTCTATTGCAACTATCATTGCGGTGCAATTACAATGCCCACCCGGTGATGGCTCCTCCTGCGCAATATATTGAAACGAAGGACAGCGTCATTGAGATTTTTCCCTGGGCGTTGCATGTCTACAAAAATGTAAACAACGTTCTTGAGTAACAACGTTTCATTAAAATATTTGTGCTCAACTTCATTTCCTGGCCTTTACATTTTTCACATCAGCGGCATGCACTCTTTTGTTTGTTTGTAAGTGATGCAGTTCTAAAGTTCGTGTGATATATTCTTTGCTTATTAAACGGGCAAAAAACGTGGAAGCATTGCCATCAGTTATTTGGGCACAGCTTTTGGCACATACGAGTACGTTCTTTTATGAAGAAATACATATTTTACTTGTCTTGACAGTGCGTAGCATTCCAAAATTCGTTCGCAGTATATTTCACAATTGCAATGCAGATATTATTCATGTAATTGATAACCCACAAATACTATAAGGAGGAATCCGAGCATGAAGGTGAGCACCCCCCCCCCCTTTGAACCAGATTTCTTGCTATGCCACGGCGGAGAACACCATATGTTTCATAGAGAACAAGCTCAAAACAAGCATCTGAATTATCAATAAAGCATCCATACCCCACTAGGTAGTATGCTACGGCCAAGGCAGCGCGCCAAGTTAGAAACGTGCTACGACAGGCGAAGCAGCGGGAGCAACGCATCCAACTCCGAGTGCCGCTTTCCCCTGCTGAGAGGATACAACGTAAAGTGGAAGAGAAACGTCATTGGCAAAACTGAGACCCCACTATGTGAGCGCGCGAAAACGCAGCTAGGCGTCCAAAACGAGCGCAATAAGCCGAACTGCGAACGAAGCAACGCGACGATGTGAGACGGCAACGTAGAGAGGAGGCCGAAACTCTCAAAAAACGGCTTATCACACGTGTACTTCACACTGCGGCTTGTTATGCGCTACCAAGTCTTCAGCAGGCTTTCGCCTTCAAGTGTTACAGGAGCGTAACATGCTGATGAACTTCTTTATCACCTGATTCCTTTACTATAACAATACCAAACGACTGCCCGTTACATTTCAAGCCTAGCAATGTATGATATCCAATGGCGCCATCGGTTATCATTATCTTCGATATTGTGGAAAATTTACCCGTTTTGTCATTGAGGCCCCGTCAATTGTGCGAGAGAGCTTCTCTCACTGAGACGCTCCTTTCGGACCTGAATATTCAAGTCTTATACGGTTGCCTGACACACATAGCTAAAAGAATTGGCATCCATTCCACTCAATGAAGGTGAATGATCAGCGAAAATGTATGGATGGTATAATGTACAACACAGAGATAAGTAAATGTTTTGGTGTTGTTTATTATTTCACACTAGGCACTATAGCTTTGTAGTCGTTTTCGTAGACGGCCAACGGTTTGGTGACGACAAGCGACAGGTTCTTTGCGAAGGTTAAATCCAAACACCAGCGCCTCGTGGTTGTTAGCACCTTGAGATTGCTGTAGCACTGTAGACCGAACCGTTCTAGCATAAACGAGGGCAACCAATTACTGGTATGACCCCGACACGTCCACGTTGAAGTCACCAACGAAGAGGATTGGGGTTTGATCGTAATTGGCTGGATCGAGCAGCCATCCAACGTAGTAGTTCATAAAGGCCTCTACGTCACACTTAGAAGAGCTACATAGAACGTACACGTTGGGAACGACCGTCCCGTCGGCGGTCTTCACGGCACGCACGTCGACACACAACGCCTCAATTTCTAGTTCTTGGGTGGTGGACGAAACATCATACGGCCCGGTAGCGGCGGCTACGTCCTTCTTCACGTACAGGTATACGGCAATTCTGCCAGCTCGCGAGTCGACTCGAGGGCAGCACGCGACGACAGTGCAACCGTCGACGTGCCGGCCGGAGCATGGGTATTACGGGGAACGGCCTGGGAGGCGAGACAACCAGAAAGGCGTCCTGAGGCGACGGTTGATGATGGCACCGCAGCACGTTGGCGAAACCCTGTGAGAGTCGGAGCTGCAGCAGCCGATTCATGCTGCTTGGCGAGCTCCATTACGGGCGCTACGTGAAGAACAGGATGAAGGGCTGGACGCGAGATAACATCAGGAATGACCTCGCAGTACGGTGGCATCAGTCACTCTTCTCTATCCGCATCACACGACGACCGTTCACAGCCTTCTATGCCTCACTTGTCAGAGCTGTCGTCAGAGGTGCCTGCAGGCAAGTCGACCGAAAGAGTGGGCCAACAGCGTAGGGAAGGGGCGGACAGCGTTGCTGCAGCTGCGTCACTCTCGCTGGCTTGTAGGTGCCGCGGTATAGCGTGAGAGCACACGTGTGAGATGGAGGGGGCTGGCACGGTCAGAGACAACGGAGTCGACCAGGCACAGAGCTGGCGCGCCGACTCCTATGCTCGCTCAGCGGCCGGGGTGGACGGATCAGGTGGAAGGTTGGTCGGGATCTGAGTGGCAGGTGCACCATTGGTTGACACATACTGGATACCTCGTAGACCCGATGCCAGCTGCAGCCAGCGTCGGGTCAGCGATGTCACCACTGTCACGTGCCATTGTACGTGGCGAGAAAGACGATGAAGGGGCCGGTATGATTGTCGTGCCGATATCCCTGACTAGAAAAGCGAGCGCACACTTGCACGAAAAAAAACCCTCATGAAAGCCTGAGGCCGTGGACCATGTGCTGCACACCTTTCGTTCCACAAGACGGTATCGTGGCTGCTCGAGGGAAGAAGACTGGTCTGATTAGCATGGCTTACGGGCACATAACAGACGTGCTGTCTGTTGCCGTTGAGGGTGTTGGCAGAGGTATGTCACGTACCGAGCGGTCAACGCCGGGAAGAGGGTATCACTTAGCGCCGTAGAAGTGCTGCAGCCTGTCGCCGCTCGCCGTAGGAGGACGGGCGAGGCGATGGAGTGCTGAGGTGGAGTTGTAGTTCAACTGGCAGGACGCAGCGGAGTACCTCGACCATGAACTGCTGGATCATTATGTAGTTCAGATCTATAACCCCTTGAAACTGCGCGAATGATGGGTACACGTAGCGGGACCAAAATGCCGGTAGCGGTGGGCTGAACTGGGGTTCCGGCCAGTTAGCCGGACAACATGTCGTTCGGCGTAATTCGCATTCTCCCGGGTCACCAGTGAACCAAGTCGGCACGGCGGCCCACGAGCAGTGGCGTCATTCCTACATTTATTTCAGCAGAAGGGCGAGAGCAGCGAGCGGAGTGGCGGCTCCGGCGAACAATACGTTGTTGGCTTCCAGAAAAACGGGCTTCCAGGCTTCTGAGAGTTGGGCACCGCGAGTACGCGCCGTGGAACTTTAGTTTCTTCTTCCTGCGCAGCCGGCTGAAAGCGCTGATAAAAGCGTTCTACGTTTCGGCGTCAGTGGTCGCTGCAATCTGTATTGGCCTCCCCTTCGAAATGGAGCGCCGACAAATAGTCCTCTCGACTGCTTGAGCTAATCAGCATTATATATGCATAGCAGTCTAGCAGTCTGCCGAACTCTCCTTGTCTTCTCTCTTCATTGAAACATATATATCTATATTGTTAAAAGTCGGTAACGACTACCGTTCTGTCAATGTCTTTCCTGCTTTTTTCCACAATATTCCAAACGTACCTTGCATGTTTCGACTGTTGGTCGGTTAATGCAGGCGTGCGCCAATATGTCTGCGTTTTTATGCTCAGTGCTTCTGGAAGGTGAATATTTTCTACGGGTCTTGCAGGGTTTATACTTTGGTATTCAATCACAATGTGCTGAGTCGGTTCCGTACTTTTTTTCTCTTTCAAACACATACCTGATGTTCTTGCGAAGATTTCCTCCAGAACAATTTTTTTCCTCGGGTAGCAAACGTTACGTTTCTGTAAATCTTCACTGACTTTCTCTTTCCTTCCCTTGTATCCAATTTACCGTACTCGTTTCTGTGAATTGTTTTTTATGACTCCGGGTTGTATATTTGCACATTTATTACCCTGTACCTGGTCGCCAACATTTTATTTATCTTCTCGCGCCATCATGTACACTTTTTTGAGGCACATATATTTGTGCGCTCTGGTCGCCCATTACTTTTCCCTCATGATCTTTAGTATTTCTTCACAACCAATTTTATTCCGCGCTTATCTGACTTCAAAAGCAGACCAACCCGTGCCACACCGCAGTGCCTCATTTGGGGTTTAACCTGGGCCCCGAAAGCGAATCTGCCCAGCAACCTTTGAATAACCTCCAGCCTCGACAACATCCTTCGTTTTAAGCACGAAATTAGATTTGGGAACACTAGCTCTGACACCATTCATCTTGTCGGAATTCCTCGCCCCATGTAATATCTTTTTGCTGCATTCTACTTCCAGATGATTGAGCAGCTATTTCCTTTATTTATGCACTGTTGCGTATCAAAACGGCAATGGACAAGCTTTGCATGTTTCTCACGAAGCGACCACCTGACCAGCGCTCGCCTAGACGCTGATTCAGACCAGGCGCCGACTGTTGTCGGGTCAACAAAGAAGCTCCCTTCAATGACGATGAGCGCCGGAATCTGCAGACGTGGTAACAATCGAGAAGGTCAGGCTTCCCAGGTCGCTGCAAGCTAGCTATCGTGGAGAGCCCACTAATTTATGGAAGGGGCCAACGTCGAGGACTTCCATGCGAACTGCGCCGACATAAGGTTCCCAAATCACCACGTGGTTGCGTCGCATGCGAGGGCGATTGCAACAACCGCGAACGCCACGCTTCCCGCGCAGTCCATGACGATTCCAGGTTAGCGTCATGGAGAACCTACTAATTTATGCAAGGGGCCAAGGTCGACGGCTTCCGTGGGAACTACGTTGACTTCAGACGTGGGTGCGTCATATGCGGGGGCAATCGCGCAAGATTGGACGCGCAGTCCGGCGGAGTGGTGCGACGTCATGGGTGCGATTTTTTGAACGGTTCGACCATTATGGCTGGCAGAGATACGAGCATAATGTACTAGGGAGTACTAGGGAGTACAGACACAAGAGCGGACACCTTTGGTGCAGTGAGTGTGCGCTGGCCTGTATGATCAGACATTTAAAGTGCTCCTACATCAAGTGCGCTTGCATATCTGGAGCCAGTTTGATAAACATGTAACTTCCAACCATTTCTCGCTTATTTCAACCTCCTGACTTCATCTCCTTGCCAACAGGCAACTCTCGGCGATAGATACGGACGACGGTGTGGGCCAGCTTTGTGCCACGTCCCAGTATTGGGCAGGTCGGCTACGATGTTTCAGGGGCCCCGGCTGCGCAGACAAGCGGCCCTCATAGTGACGCCTGGGTCCGAACCACGAACCACAGTACCGGATCGCAACAGTATAAAGCAAAGTAACTTATATTCCTGGACTATGGGTATGACTTGCGGTGGAATCAATAAAATGTGGTTTCATTTAAGGATATGAAATTCTATTTATCTGTGCTAAAATAAGGCGTACTTATGTCGGATGGATGGATGGATGCTATGAGCGTGCCCTTTGCAATGAAGCGGTAGACTGCACCACCAAGCTCTTGTTGTTATAATGGCTACTGTCTATGTTAAATAAAATAAAAAAGGAAAGGAAACAAGAAAAAGAAGAATTCCCTTCAACAAACTTTCTGAACCCCTACTGAGAACTTTGTTTTTTACGCCTCCGTTGTTTGTCATTTAACTCCTTTTCTTCCACCAATCTACCATTCGCCTCTGACTCATATCTCTCGCGGACGTGTTTATGTTCCCCATGCTCTCGCTTAACCCAACGGCTGCTTCAAGGAGGTCAGAGGTGTTTAAATCGAATGCTGGGTATATATCAGCAAATTCAAAATAAAACATTCTCCATCGTTTCCCTAGGTTTACCGCAGCAAGCATATGCTTCTTCTTCCTTCTTGTATCTGACTTTATAACTGCGTGTTCTAAGGCAACCTGACGTCACTGTGGTAAGTAATGAGCTTTCCGTTGAGTTATCATAATTGTTTTTCTGATTGTATTTTTTTCCTCTTAAGATCGAGTTACTCATAGCACGTTTCGTTTTCATTGCGTCACTCATGAGATTATCTCACCCTCTCTGTCCTCTCTTCATTGCCTCTCATGCCCCTTGTGGCAGCTTCTGTTCCTAACTTAAACTTTGGTTTGAATTTTATGACGAGTAAAAAATGCATTGAATGGTTGCGTCAGCACAGCATGTCTATGTTACAGCACACGGTGAATATAAGGAAACTGTGAAGGAAAGCTGATACTTCAGGAGTGCTTCTAGATTTTTACACCCATACACGCGAGAAATCTAGCATGCAGCAGTTCTTTCCCACAGTTTGATAGATGTTTATAGCTTTTCAGTTATGGTGTACCAGGCAAAGCGCCTTCCGTCTGCCTCCTTTGCTAGCAGTAGTAGTCAGTTTATGGTAATTTGCCCGCTTGCGAAATAAATGCATAAAACAACAGAAAAGCCATGTAGAGAGATGTAAATATTACCTCCCAATTTATCTTTAGGGCCAATTGAGGACTTGGTCCCTCTGGGCATGGGTTCGTAGTAAACCGAATAGCATTCTTTCAAGGCCATAGCTTATCAATCTTTCAGTCGATGACAGACCTTTCACCGAGCGCGGCATAACTTTTCAAACTGCAAGCAATCGCGGTCCATATTGCCACATCTACAAAAATATTACCCTATACTGAGACAACAACAATTAGCTATCAACATTACAAACCATGCAAGGCATATCTTCACTCGTCTTGATGGCAACGAAAACACACCGAAAATAATGTCGATGGCTGTTGGTTAGTAATCCAATGAACCCAAGGGATACCAAGAAGAGCGCTTTCTATTCTCGATCCAATGAAGCTGCAAGAAACGATCGCCCGCCACCAATATGGTGAGCTGTGGCGCGAAGTCCGCATGCTTAACGATCTTCTCCGCACCGCCTGTCATGCTCAATATTCTGCCTGGCTGGCTGATAGGAACATTCGGTATATCAAGAGGTTGGCTTTCCGGATGACAGAACAACTCTGGATGTGTAGGCTGAACAGTCTGCAGAGAGAAGCGGGAAAGGACAAGAACAAATGTAGAAGTGATTTGTTTGTGGGGGGATATTGATGTGCAACAGAAAGTGATGTCTGTTCTCCAGAAAGGACCCAAGTTTGTTATAGAAGCGAAAGTGCCGCCGCATGGGCTCATTGCCGTTAATCGTCGAATTGCAAAGAATGCTGATCCAGAAGAACAAGAAAAGTCCCTTCTTCAGACAGTTGACTTCCTGTTCAAATCTAGCTGCCCGGGGCCTACACGGCGCATGGATATGTCAACCGGAACAACTGTGTCTTTCTTTACCAAGAATGACGTAACGCTTCTGCAAGCCGATAAGGAAGGAGGGTTTGTAGTCATGTCGGATGATAACTTCTCGATAAGGGCAGCTCAGCTGATTAAAAAGAATTTTTCACCTATTCCAGTAAAATCGACAAAAGTCAAAGCCATCACTGTGGCAATTTGTGCGCGTCTGGGGTTGGCCGAGCCTTGCCAAAGAAATCAACAAAAGCAAAAGTAACGCGCTGAAAGTGTTCCGCTCGGTCAAAACGCACAAGCAACACCTGCCTTTCAGAACAATAGTGACGGTAAAAGGGTCATGACAGAAGCAACTTAGATCTTACTTGTTAAAGAACTTGTGTACACTAGATGTACAAGATCCGTTTTTAACGAAAAGATGGGATGCAGTATGTGAAATTCTGAGAACTGAAGGCAGTGTGGGCTTTGCTTTTTCTCTGGGTATTGCTGATCTATTTCATTCTGTTCCCCATGATGCTCTGTTCTTTGCTGTTAGAGAGTGCATTGAAAGGAATGATCCTATTTCTATTCAGAACTCTTCAGGTGTGTCTATTGATGACAATTTAAGTATTTTACAGTTTTACCTGGAGTCTACTTTTATAATGTTTGCCCAGCGGTTTTTTCTGCAGAAAGCTGGTATATGCATTGGATCCTGTGTCGCCCATGTGTTATGTAAAATGTTCGTTTCACAAATGGACCAAGACTGCACCAGGTTTTACCAGCTAACAAGTTTTTAAAAATTTTTAGGTAGTAGATCATTTTTCTTATTTTTTTACCTAAGGACGGGAGTCTATACTTCGCAGATGTTGTGCCTAAAGTTTTCTGTGTTTTTAGACAACATGGAAAATGCTTGGATTTTACACATGAACTACCACAAGGAAATCTTCTATAGTTCTTAGCTCTTAGCATTGAGTTCGGTAAGGACCACGTCTGTTCCTACAAAGAAAGCGCTTCTGCCATTTTAGTCAGCGCGTTCAAAATCTGCGAAGAAAGGAATCGTGTCACTCTGCCTTCAGTCCGCGCTCAGGAAGTCGTGTGTTCGCAAAATGGCACCGAGTTTTGACTATCAATTAGCTAGGCTGGGTTCAGCTGGGTTCCCTTGTTCTCTCGTAACAAGAGTAGCCGAAAGCCTCTTACGAAAAATGAAGAGAAAGGCGATGAGAGCTAGAGCAGAGGCCCCACGGCAAGTGGTGAGACCGGTGGCCGTGGCGTATGTGCACAACGTGGCCCACAATCTGAAGAAGGTATCGAGCAGACAGGGCATCCCGCTTGTGTGGTCAGCCCCAAGGAAGCTCGGAAGCCTTTGCTCTCAAATCGCAAAAAGAAAAAAAAAATGGAGCTGAAAAAGGCTGTGGGAGCAAACATGGGCGACCTTTCATGAAGTGGGCTGAAGGGGTTGTCAACGAGATCCCCCTCTCATGCGGTCGTTCCTATATAGGTCAGTCCGGGCGCTGTGTTAATGAGCCTGTCAGGGAGCATGAAAGAAATGTTGAGCAAATCAAAGAGGGCCCAAATTTGCCTAAGCACATCGAGACCTGTCTCTAACGCTGTTGTGAAGCACGTTTTTCAGATCTGCGGATTCTTGCCCAAAGTACTGATGCTAGAGCCTATCACACCGGCAAGAAAGGCAGCTTGTGCGTTAGCGAAACTTCGTTACCACAATATAAGGCCGAGAATAGGTTTGTTAAGCGTTGTGTGTCGTGAATGTTCGATTAGATGCGTGAATGAAAGTTTCCTCTGTGCGCATGTGTTGACCGATGGTGTATATGTGCCTGCGTTCTGTGAATAAAGCAGTTGCGAGTCACGCCTTGTCCCGTTCTCTTCTCTTGTGTGGGTCCGTTTTTTGGCGTCTTTATATTTTATAATGGCCACTAATTACACATCAAAAATCAATCTCATTGTATTTAGCAAATGGCGGCAAAACATCATTTACTGGCGACAACAGAAGAAAAAACTGGCCTCATTTTTCAATCTCTCTCGCCTTCGTTGTCCTGTTACCACTCGAAGTCACTCACTAACTGTTTATGCAGTATAGGCTAATGCATGCGGCATTGAATGGTACGTCCGCGAAGGACGTCGAACTTCGCTGCTTGTAATCCTTGCGACAACTTGGAGATATTCGTGCTGCCACAAGTTTGCGCGATGTGGGTTCTACGACGAAGCTGCATTCGCACACAGCCCCTTGTGAGGACAGACATTATTGGTAAAATTGCCGTTTGCCACACACATGTAACAAAAGCACATTATAATTCCGAGCATGGTGCCCGAGTCGCGCCTCAAAAGAGCTTCTTGAAAACCTGAGCAGCTAGGAAACGACTATCGGTGCTCAAACGATTCCTTTCATAAGTGTGCGTGTGTGTGTGTCCCCAGTTTAAACTTGCCAGGCGTTCCCCCTGTAAGGTGCTAAATAATTATGTAGCTTTGGACATCACAGTAGGTCGTGGACGGTCATAGCGGCGTGCAGCCAGCGCGCTGCGACAGCGAGGAGCACAGAACTACAGAGCGCTGATCACTGCTGGGGGGCTTAATCTAAACGTCGCCTCGAGGGCACGGCTTTGCGCTCGTGGCAGCCTCCTAGTTTCGGTTTCGCGTGCTCTGATAGCCAAAATTTGTTGTGTCACTGTTCAGCGGGTAGCCATATTTTCCAAGATACAAAAGTTGATATGGTTTCTACGGAGAGTTTGCTTTAATTTCTCAATGCCGATGAGCCTGCTGAAAGTAAATGTTTGAAAGTTAATTAATTTGTACTTATTAGCGATCAATTATACCCCATATCACCAGTCAGATTCTCCGGCGGGTGTCACCAAGGTAATTATTTAATATTTATTAGCGAATAATTAGTACATATCACCCGTCACACTGTGGTCGGCACCGGTTACGGCATGTGTACGAAGGAATGGTATTTTCGTTTTAGACTACACCTTTAAGGTAACCTGCCACCGTAGCTCAGCGGCTATGGCGTTGTGCTGCTAATCACGGGGTCGCGGGATTGAATCACGGCCTTAGGGGCGAAATACAAAAACGCCCATTTCACTGGCGTTCGGAGCACGTTAAAGATCCCCTGCTGGTCAAAATTAATCCGGAGTCCCCCACTATGGCGTGTCTCATAATCAAATCGTGTTTTTGGCAGGTAAAACCGAACATTTAAATTCAATTACCTTAAAGTAATAATTAAAGCGTTCGTAGAAACAACCGGTATATGAAGCTGGTACCATTTCCCCCATTGCTCAAAAATGCTTTTTTTTCTCATTGATGAGGGGCACATACCCGTGGCTCATACCCTGTACCCAACATGTCGAGTGAATCGTTAAACAGACAGACAGACAGACAGACAGACAGACAGGGAGACAGATACATATAGATAGATAGATAGATAGATAGATAGATAGATAGATAGATAGATAGATAGATAGATAGATAGATAGATAGATAGATAGATAGATAGATAGATAGATAGATAGATAGATAGATAGATAGATAGATAGATAGATAGATGGATGGATGGATGGATGGATGGATGGATGGATGGATGGATAGATAGATAGATAGATAGATAGATAGATAGATAGATAGATAGATAGATAGATAGATAGATAGATAGATAGATAGATAGATAGATAGATAGATAGATAGATAGATAGATAGATAGATAGATAGATAGCAGAAAGTTCGTTAGGTGTCTAAAGAATGCTAGTCGTATTAATTCTTTTATTGGATTATCTGGTCAAGATGAACCATGACACGGGACGAGCCATGACACGAGAACCATACACGGCTCTGATGGATGAATGAACGAAACCACGTTTATTCCACATTAAAATGCGCCGAAGACGCTGCGGGGGAAAGGGAAGGGTTCTGTTGTAATAGGGCAAGGGTAAGGCTGCCTCCGCTTTATTAACGAACGTCCTGGAGGCAGCTAAGGGGGGGGGGGGGCGCATGACGCTTGTGGCTGTCGCGGAGCCGATCGCCGACGGGTGGTGCCACCGGGTCCTGGAGGAACAACAGCAGTGCTCGGCACAGCTCGATGGCATAGTGCGGAGACGTGGTATCCAGGCAAGCATAAGTCCAGAGAGAAGAAGACCAGGGTACCCGCTGTATGGTGGCCAGGGCAATAAGCCTCGGTGGAAGCAGAGGGGCACTCCCAACACAGGTGGCTGAGATTAGCACGACATGTGCACATGGAACAGAACCCACTTACGGGTGGGGGTGTGCCACCCCTGTGGAAACGGTTCAGCAAGTGAGGAGTAAGGAGCGTGCCTGTCTGAATTCTCTGATGGACAAACCTTTGACTTATCAGTCATTAGCTGCGCCCGACTCCTTTGGACGTCCACTCCAGTACCTGAATTGTGCCGAAGTACGTTATACGAGAAATGATACAAGACAACGTGAAAAACAATACCAGTACGTTTCATGAAACGAGTCATCATCGGGAAAGCGTTGCAATGCTTTCGTATTCGTACACATAGGGATACCTAAGTGCCCTTGAATTTATTACTTCATTTACCTGCTATAGAATGCATGTGAGGAAGCATTGTTGTGATGTTACGGTACAATGGGATGTGCCCGCACAGACGTGTTGTGTGTCCCTGTGACCGTCTTCCAGCCGCGGTATTGGGATGGAGCCATATGCCCCATATGCCAACATATTGTTGGGGTCGCAGTTACGTTTAGGCTGCTCGAATAGATGACTGCGCCAGGTTTCCTTTGACGTGTTGTAATAATCTCTCCGGGAGAAGTTAATTTTAAATTCATGTGGTGAACATCTTCTGGCATGCAGCCTAAGTCTCCCCAGGAAAATTGGTCGGAAGTACTGTCAGTGGGCAAGCCGAGTCAGCAGTTGCCCATGTTCAAACATCGAATTGAATGGAAATTAAGCTACATTCTTTTGTTGAATATAATTCAAGAATTGTGCTATAGCTCAAGACACACAACACCTGACAAGGGATCTTGTACCCGTAACATATCAGTATACATCCGCCGACATGAAACCTAAATCTAAGCTTTTCTACGTCACTGCACGTGTGTTCTGCTCCATTTTACTCGCATTCCATTCAAACTTTCTTCTCTGTGCTTATCCTAACACGCGCCAGTTCTCCTGTTCGCATTCAGATGGGTCGTTGCCGTTCTCTAGAATGTAATGCGCGGTGTTCTTACACATGAACGACAGGTGCCGTCTGTCGAGTCATTGCTTGCGCGTGCCACATTTTGAAAGGTGCAAAGGGCCAGAAAAACAGAACAGGATGACGACAGCAATTTTATGGCATGGTGCCCAGCAGTAGTTAATGCGTCGGCGATACAAGGAAATAACCGTGAGAAAAATGCTAGTGGACCACGAATACAAATCACAGACAGCATCTTGTGCCTGAACAAGGGTGCTGAGGGTGAGGGCGAGGATTACATGTTCAGCCCCGCGTATCACAAGACCTGTTTACTTAGCCCATCCCATTAGTATTTGTTTTTATTACTCGTCATTGTGCATTCGGTCGTCTTTGGTGCTTCTTGACGGGCTCAGCCCGAGTGATCATACACCATGCGGGCCGCACAACAGTCCAAACGTGGTTCAGCATTCCTGCGCCTAAGAAAAAGGTATCTTGTAGTTCTTCGTCTTATATGTCTTATTCCATTGTTTCACGCAATGCTGCCCTTTGAAAAGTGCTATCTGTTCTTCTTGGGAAGTTGAGGTGTGGGGTCGTGAAGGGTGCCCTTTACATATTCTTTTTTTTTCTTTTTCATCTTCTCTTGTCGCTGTAAAACAATAATGCTGTTTGAGTACTGCGAATGTCTCACTGTGTCTTTAGCAGGAATGTCCATGCAATGGTGACAAGATTTGCGGAGCACTCGTCCCTTCGTTTCCTTTTTGCGTGTATTTTTTTCTTCACGATGTTTTTAGTAACGTACGACATGTCTCAGATGTCGAGATATACATGTCTGTGGTACATGTTACAAGCTTATTCGCGTGTAACACCTGCATGTAATGGTTTTGCTTGTTTACTATAATCGAAACTAGTTTACTGCTGAGATTACTACTTTATTACTGAGTTATTACTGATAATCTTATCCTCGTTCTTTCTGTAGTGTTTCTATAATGATTGTATACTAAGGGAGTTCGTAAAACCAGAATTTCTGTATATACCATTTTACGCAATTATTGTTTGGACATTTAAGGTATTGTGCAACATAAATAAACAAATAATAACACCAGTTTTGAAAGTATCCCTTCCTTAACGACTTCACTTTCTCAAATCTATTGCGGTGATTCCGGACAACCACGTTCAATGACAGTTTAATTTAAATTATTATTTTCTGAAGGGCCCGAAGGCAGTACATACGAGAAGGTGCGGGGAGGGTTGTCGATGTGAGGATGAGAACAACGTAGTAAAGTCCAAAAGAAATAAAAGGATACACTTTTTGATGGGACGAGCTAGGCGTAATACAAATGTTACAGGGTGAACAACAAGGAACATAAAACAGAATACAAGAAATATGAATCTTTAGAGTGCTCAAAATAGTAGTTCACTTGGTGGAATATATTTGTCTTCATTTTGAATAGTCGACACTTTATATTCTGTATATTTTGTCACGCGGTTTTAGCTGTACATAGCTGCTTCTGCAAATTTGTGTGAACAGACAGGTGAATACAGCTCTATTTTATAAAAAAATAAAAAGTCAACCACCTTGCCTTCATTTCTCGTTTTTTCATCTTCTAAATTTGAGCAAAAACGCACAACACCAAAGACTCCGACTGAAGGAGCCCTTTCAAGTTAAACTAGATACTAGAACTGCCCTTAAATTGCAAAATATCTTGCAAGAGTTTATCGATTCCATAGAAATAATACACAACAAGAAAGGCAGAAGGAAATTCTACTGAACAGGTAATATACCAATTGAATAACCAATTCAACAAACAATCGCCTGTAACATTTTATTAGCTAGGCAGATGCATTACCGAAATACTAGAGTACTCCTAGCCGGGCTAGTTCGCGATGCAAATCTATTAGAAGATGAGGGGGAAAATGAAAACGTACACAGACGAAGGAGACTGGACGAGCGCCTAAAAGCCTAGAACTCCACTTTCCTTCGTCTATGCGCTCGTTAATTTGCGCCCACTTCTAAGCGATAGCGAACCGTTCTTAAATGAGGTAATTGCTGTCGTGCATGTTTTGTTAAAGAAACGAAAACTCAGATATTTGCTATCCACTTCAAGGTATTCGCCCGCCATGTCCTCCATGACGCCGCCAAGACGCGGTGATTGCCGGCCATTGCTGAAGGGTCGTACACTTGCCACTGCGGTGTTCTTGCTGCCGTTGCTGACTCAAGGCTCATATGCAGAAAACTCTCAGAACCATTCGGGAAGCGCTTCTTCGGGAGCGACTCTGTTCACAACCACGACGATGGCCACTAGTGTGGAGCAGGCCGATGCATCCGACTTCCTGCGAGAGCTTCGGGAAACAGTTGCGCGTGGCTTCGCAAGCATGCCGGCCTCCCTGAGGAGGAAGATGCTGGAGGCCGAGGTGCGGCCGGAGTGCAGTGTTGCCCTTCTGAGATTCATTCGGGCCTTCCTGAACTTCGAGCCGTGGGCACTCAGACGTGAGCGAAACAGCTTGCTTTCCTCCTCGCCTTTCTCTGCCATCATTCTCTCGCTCTTGCACTATCGTCTCGCTGTGGGAACAAATGAAGATAAAGAAAATGCGATAATGAACAAGGCAGGGTGCTATAACTGTACAATGAAGGGGTGCTGCGAACACCTACACTAATAATAATAATAATAATAATAATAATAATAATAATAATAATAATAATAATAATAACGGCTCGCGTCTGCTTCGGAGCCACAACGCAAGCGCTACTTTGCCCGCGCCATCGCCGCTAGAGAATGCGCAAGAGAATACGCCCCACGCGAGACACGCGTTCCCTGTTCGCGCTTTCTTTCTAAACAATTTGCGACGCAACCATTGAAAATCCAAACACCTGGGGTAGCATTCACTAAGCTGCGCCATTCGTACTCACTTTCTTAGCCAAAAAGTTCTTAGCTGAGATAAGGGTGCCACCGAAGTGGGAGCGCATTTAACTTATGGTGTCGTATGAGAGCGAGAAGGAACTAAAGCTCGAATTAAACGAAAAGAAGTGAAACAAGTGCGGTCAACCGATAGCATGATCGCACACCATGCATGTCTGTAGTTGAGGCTATATCCTTACGGCAAATCCCTTCGCACCCCTATTCTACAGCTTCCATTTCCGGGCGTCTGCTACAGCGCCAACAAACGCAACCGCCCTCGCCTACTCACCGCACTACCTTCAAAACAATTGCCGAGGATGTGTTAGGCATTATGTGCTATGTGTTATGTCATGTCAGCTTCAAAACAACTACCAGCAACTGCCGCCAAGAATATACATCAACAGGAACCGTTCATTTAAGCCATCATGGTGACATATCCTCAATAGCACCACTGCTTGTACACTCTGGCAGTGTCTCTGAAAATTTGAAAAAAATCTGTACATTCCTGGTAACTCCAATATCCACCACTTTTTCTCTCTTTCCCGTCTTAAATAAATATATATATATTTTCCCTCTGAAAACTTAGCACTGTTCCTTACAAAACAGCGAAGTATAGTGAGGAAGCACCAACTCTGTACGCAGTGTTCGACGCTTCCGGAAAGGACCCGACCGGCCTCTTCCAGGGGTCTCGTGTTGACCTTGGTGCTTTCGACGAGTGCCTAGAGACGGTGGTGCAAGACAATTACGGAAACGTACTGACACGTGGCCAGTACTGTAACCTGCTTGTCTACTCCAAGAATGGAACTGCCACGGAGGCTGCGATTCTGGCCGTGACAGATGTCCTTCACCCGAGGGTAAGCGACGACAGTGTAGCAGCTTTGTTTTGGAGATTGAACCGCTACAGTGAATAAAAGCTTAGATGACCCCTAAACTACGTCGTACTCGTAAATGGCGTTCCTTTTTAAACACTATGCAATTTCTTTCTCTTTTTTGAAATTGTTCCTTTGGCAGATAGCACCCTTCTAATCCTTGAGCTACACTGCTCTAAGAGGGGAGCATTGTTTGCAAATCGAAGTGCATAAATGAGTAATTACGAGAATTTCACGCAATTATTTTTCAGCTCTTTCGGGAGTAATAGTGCAATTGAATTATTTATTCCGTGTTCTTAAGCCACCCACGGGCACTCTCTCCCCTTCTTCGAGTGCTTCTCCAGAAGACATGCTGGCGAGCGTATACTTGAAGTTTTGATTAGCCTACAACGCCTGCGCCACACTTGCGCGTTATTACCGCGAGATCACGACAATGACAATGAGAGCTCTGACGGAGCTGGTATACTCACTTGCGTTTATGTGTGTGTGTTTTAAAGATAGCGCGCACAGAAGCTAGAAAAATGAAAGCTGCTTTCACCGCATGAAAGCATGCTGTGCATAACAATTTAGTGCCGCATAGGTCGGTTTCCCCGTAATCAATTTCTTTCAATTATGATTCATTTTTGTTTATCTGATGCGTCAAATCTACGTTACTGTTGTTAAGCGAAATGCATCTTTCACCATCAATAAATTTCTCATAATTTTCTCTCATTTTCAGATGAAATACTTCAGCAATTACTTCACCGCTAAAGATTTTCTGCTTGTTCGCATGGCGATATGCTTTACAGAGGATTGCGACCAGCAAGACTTGCAAGCTTTAGTGAACGTGGGTACGTCATGAACAGGATTTCATTTGAAATTTTTAGATGTGCATAGTTTGAAATTTCTTGCATTGTGGTATAAAACACAGACGAAGCCGGACACCTCATTACCACGATATCGAGCCATAGCGAAACTGATCAGAAATGAATTAATGAACAGATAGCCTCCTGCGATCATTCTATTCCAGTAATACTGTCTCACTTTCTTTTCCTTCTATTTTCATTATTAGTAGTTATTAGAGATTGCGTCTTTGGATAGGTAAGTCAGACTTCCGTCCACCTCTTACGTGTAGACATGACTGTATAGCAACAGTTACGAGCATCTTTTGGCTCGAAATGGCCTCCTTCTGGGAATGAACGCGTGTACGGATAACATATTCGAAATGGTGCTCCAGAACGCAGTATGGAGCCTGCGATTGTAAATGTTGTCAGTTACAGCACTCAAACTTTAAGTGTTTTAAGCATTGTGAAATGTAACTGTATGGATTGCATGGAATTACCGACTACCTGCTCACACCTAACTTAAAGTCGTCCTCAAGTGCTCCCAACTAATATTTAGACACAAATTTTCTGTTTCAATACAAACACACATGCTGTAATACAATATGAGACAGATGGCATCACAAAACGCAACGCCATCCAATCAATCAATCAATCAATCAGTCAGTCAATTATTTAAACAATAAATTTATTTCGTCTACTTCAAAGCACATAGAGGAGCGACGAATAAAATCTGCCATTCGGCAGTTTGATGAACCTGCTACTCATTAAGAGGGTTTACAGCAGGAAAACCGTAATCAGAAATCACATCAAAGTAAACACATAATTAGACATCGCATTGCTAAAGTCACAAGGTAGCAAATATAATCACACAATGCAGAACGTATCTATATAGTATTAAATTAGGCTCTTAAGCTAATTAGGCTAATTAAGCGTAACTTGTTCGCAGTGCAAGACAACAATGAAAGTTTGATAATAATTTTAAAGACAGGGCAACCTTTATGATAAGCGTTGCATTCCCGAGTTTGAAAACGCGGTTGATGCCATCCATATTTCGGTTCTACGTTTCTCATAAGCCAGTTTTTTCGTTGCTAAGCAACAAAATGCTGTCGATACTTCAGGTTGTCTTTATGTGAAATTCAAAGGGCACCACATTATCTCTAGTGGTATAACTGGTGCATTATAATGACAATCATTGATAAATAAATTGCCAGTTGGTGTCCCTAAAGGGCAATTATAAGCAAAACGTATGAATCGCTTTGGCATTACATGTATCTTTCTTTTTTTCAGGGTAGAAAACACTGTGTTACCCAGGACAACTATACAGTAGGTTAAGTGACAGTAAAACTAGGAATTATAGATAAGCAATTTCATCCGTGTAGAGAGAAGGTCTTTGAGGCGATCAACTATTCCTATTATGTGAGCAATCTTTTGGATTAGCAGATTTACGCGTATATTCCGTGACACATTTGCACAAACCACGCGTCTAGGCACCGAAAATGATCCATCAACATGTTCAATACCACGGCAGTTTAAAACTGTGTAAACCAGTTGCAGGGATGTCTTTGTTCTTTGGTCAAAAAGTTATCACCTTTGTATTGCTCTCAATAATATTCATACTATTAGAAAACGATTATAAAGCAAATTTTTGCACTGTCTGTGCATGTAGAGTTATTTACGTTGAATTGAGAAAAGAAAATGCTAGTGTCGTTGACATATATAATGAGCGTTGCGCTACAATTGCTACATAACATATACTTTACATAGAGAATAAACCATATCGTAATTAATATACTCACCTGCGGAACTCCGCAAGCTACCTTCATAATCTGTGACTTTGATTGATTTATTTCGACGATCTGTTGCCGATTGCATTGGTCACATCTTATTTGTTCCAGTATGCCATGAAGCCAAAGCGTTTCTTTATTAAAGGTTCGTGATTACCTAAATAAAATGCATTGTATACCCAAAAACAGTGCAACTGTTATATATTTCTTTCCAAAGTTTCTTAGAATGCATTCCTTTCGTAAAAGTAATACAAGTTCTGTACATCTACTTTTGCGAAAACTGAATGGGCAATCTGTAAGCAGTTTGAATGTTTCAGTACATTATGATAGGATAATATGTATTACCTTTTTCAAGGCGTTCGTAAAAATTTACAGGTCTGATACAGGTCTAGAATTTCAGAATTCATTGCAATCGCCCTTTCCATACAACATAATTACTTTAGCAATCTGTATCTTACTGGGCGAAACGAACGCAGCTAGAAAATTGAATGAAGGAAACATGCATGTGATTGTGGCGACACATTTATCACAAACATAATTTTATATGTTACGAGGCCATGTCAATAGCCACATTTATGAGAAAATAGTTGAAAGCCTCGGCCGATTGAAAAGCACCGGAAAGCTGCTTACGACTAACGTTTACGATTAACGTTCAGTCTTTGCCTTACTTAACTCATTGATCTACCGTTTTATTTTGTTTGCAGTGAATCCCCCTCTAGTACGTCTGGAAGTGTCCAACTGCGTAACTGCAGACCCTGAGCCGTGGACCAACGCGCAGGTTGGCATAGTGTGCGTGGCATAAGCTCTCTACATCCTGATTATTAGGTCACAATCAAGCTCAATGTTCTTTTAGTACTGCTGCTACCGTAAATAGTAGTAGCCTGGGACTCCTTGGTTGGTAGTGTTCTGCTTGCGTGCTTAGCCCACTCAATCAATCAATCAATCGATCGATCGATCGATAAATCAATCAATCAATCAATCAATAAATCGATCTATCTATAATTATTTAATTATTTAATCGATTATTTATTTATTATTAATTTAATTATTCATTAATATATAATTGCTCAACGAACTAGTCAGCCAATCAAATATTCAATGAAAGGGCAAATAAGTAATCGTTCGATCACCCCGGTTATTCAAGGTTTGCTCAGTTTTATTTATTATAATTTTTTTTTGCTGATCCCACCTTATCAGGCAGAGCTTTTCGCAAGAAGCTTTCAGCTTCTTGCGCTCTTGATTAGAGCATTTGACAGGGAGTGCGGCGGGCCCTTGCTTCTCAAACCCCAAATGGTTCCCCATTGTAAGAACTCTCGTTGCCACATAAACAATAGTTAGCAAAAGATATCCATTAGTTCCAAGAAGTAGTTGCAGATCAATACTTGGAGGAAACACTGCCATCGCGAAAAAATTATATAGATGTAACATTTCGTACATGCATTGCTGTTGCTGGTGGAATTTTCGCTACGACCGCCAAGGTTACGTAAGAAATCTTATTTTGTAGTTTGTTCTTACAAATCAAACATGTGTAATTCCAAAGCGCGTTTTCAATGAAAATAAAACGTGACCACTGCTGGCCACTTGACCAGCATGTTTTTCAGCGTTTCCGCCCTTGGTCGTTAACTGAAATGCTTGACGTGAAGCTCAGCGCCACACTTAAAGAAAAGTAGGAACAGCGCAATTAAGGTCCCCCGTGTATTCTTCAGCTCTAACACTTTTGTCAAATTTTGCCCTCTCCACTCGAAAACCGTGGATTCAGTTATGTTCTTGAAACGATTCCTCATCGACTTGGTCCCCGCCGACCATTAATGACACACAACGACTATTCCAGCCGAGTGGGAGCACGGCTTTCCAACGCCTCGGCTCATTTGTAGCAGAATGCTTACACAAGCCAACACCAAGACAGTTCTTTTTATATTTCGGGCGTTTTTTTTTTCAGCATCTTTCTATGCGTCCTCCTAGTCGTCATGATGGCCGCCACCTTGGTGGAGTATTCTGCGGATCGCTTGCCAAAGAAAATGCAAGAATACCGTACGTACGCCCTGTTACAACCTTTTTTTCCTCAGATAATTTCCATTTACCGGCGGGTCATAACAACAAGGTCTTAGATGTTGTGACTTATATTTTCATATATGCATCTTTTTACGTGCGCAAATTTAAGTCCGCCTGACAGAACAAATGGAGAAGACAAACGCACTTGTTTCAATTTCAGATATTGTTTCGCACACTTCTACATGTAGCTCACTAGGCTGATCAAACCTCGTGGCCAGACTTCCTCTGCCTGAAGAACTCCTCCTTGGTTTCGTTTTCTCCTCCCACCAGCCATCAAACTTTTTTGAATGCTTCAGACTTCAGATGTTGCTAGCCGAATCAGAAACGGAAGAACGAGAAGAGGGTAACAGCTTCTTTTTCTCGCTTTTTTCCCTAAAACAATCCATTGCTACAATCACATCTATAGGGCGAAATGCGAAAACACCCATGTACTTACATTTAGGTGCGCGTTAAAGAACCCCAGGTGGTCCAAATTTCCGGAGTCCTCCATTACGGCGTGCCTCATAATCAGAAAGTGGTTTTGGCACGTAAACCCTCATAATTTGTTTTAACCATATCTTTGTTTATAATGGGGAATCGAGCTTTTTTCCAGTAAAGCTGTTCTAAAAAAACAATGTACACTCATATCACAACATTTGCGGCGAACGCAGTCATCACTCTTAAACTGTAAACGCAGGGGGTAGTCTGTATGCTACACAGGGTGTGCGAAAAGTAATTCTGCAGTAAAAAACTTCAGCTACCATGTGATAATTGTGCGTGACATGCCAACTTGACATGCAGCGTGATGCGCAATACCTGGGGGCGGGGGGTATTCTGTGAGAGTCCACCTAGTGGGCTGTCTATTTCTGCCGCTGCTGATTCCCTAGGGCCACTCGTCTCCTCCTCTATCGTACAGCTGCATCCAATCAGCAGCGGCCGAGATCGACAGTCCACTAGGTGGACTACATACATCCCTGCACCTCGTTTGGTGAGGCCTGTGGGTTAAACTCAAAGGACAGCTGCAGGTATACAGTCCTCGCTCACTGCAGCCACTATACAGACAGCCATTACCCAGCACAGCACATAGATAACTCCAGCAACCCTCCATCGAGTGTTTAACAATATGCAGCGTCGTGTCGAGACATGTCTTCCCGTCAGTAGTGGAAATTTTCGGCATCTTCTGTACTCATCACTGCAGTGCCGTATGTAACGCTTCAGATTTTCACACCACCATTTCCATTGCATAGTTACTTTTCAGACACCCAATAAATAGTTTTCTCAAAGTTTGTTCCACAGTGACCGGTGGCGCTCGTGTAGATTGGAGTGTGTGCAATACTATTATCTTATTGCGTTGAATGTGACTATAATGAGTTAATCTTGCTAAAAAATTAGCATCAACTTCCACAAGACTTTGAGTGCTGTAGGCGCGTCTTGGGCTGGGCGACCAATTGCTAAAATTATTACCCGATGAAAAACTCTCCCCGGCTAAAATAAAAATAAAATGTACGCGTGACAATCCTAGAACATTAGGTATGCTCAAATGAAAACGGGTGCTTTTCTTTTCAGCTTTTTTTCTTAGTGTGTAGACGCCGGAACGAGTGACACCATGCACATGACGCAATGGTATTAGGAGCTTAAATCTTGCATGTCAAAACTCACAATGCAACCTTTGGCAGATATAGGTCCAGCTTTCCAAATTTCGGCCAGCCTTTGTGAAGGATGTTAAAGCGTGTTTCTATCTGTCGGCCCTCATCTTCATTTCGGGCTAAATATAATATACAAGACCTTGTATTTCTCTCTAGTTACATAGAACATGTACGCTGTATAACAAACATACACACGATCCAGGAGCACTGATGAATGTGGCCAAGGCTTTCTCCATGACGTCCAATACACGGATACTGCTCACGGTGGCCGACAAGAGTAACGCCAACCACTACGCCCTGCAGTTTCTGCATGGCATGCGGTTCCTCTGCCTCGGCCACATTATGATTTGCCACTGCGGTCAGACCATATCGGATAATTGGTGTGAGTATTTAAAACATGACTTCTGTATTTGGTAATATTTAAAATAGCTGAGAATCGTAATGGTTCATATTGGAACGGCGCCACTTAGAGGCGTGCCAAGTGTACACAGGAAACTTAGTGCCTACCAACTGAGTTTATTAGATTCAATTATAGCAGCTATACTGCCTTTTTCTTGCACATCTCTGCTGCAGGTGGTGCCTTTGCTGTAAGGGTGTTTTCCTTTAAGAAAAGTTTCATGATATGAAGTGTTTTATGCGCTTCTAACGTCTCGGTATAGCTTAGTGTGTGGATTCGTATCCATGAAACTGTTCAGTTTGATAGTCCAAGGAAACACGGAACTAAATGCCGTGATACAACAAAAACAGAACAAACATGTGCAGCGGCACTACGGCGGTGCTGAAAAATGGTACAGTGAGGGGAACTACTTCGTGAACGTGGGTGACGGGCAAGCATATGGGTGCTATAGCGCACACGACGCTATCGGCCCTTGGTGCGCCTAGATGCCTACACTGTCCACGACGCAGATCGTATTTAAGACAGGGCTCATGCCGCCACGCCATACGCAGCAGCCGCCGGAGTAAAATGCCTCGTTGTAAGCATTCACTTAATAGCTAAATTACCCGGCATGGTGTCAGCGCGCACACTCGATGAAAGCGGACGCTCGCTGTCAAAACGCTGGCATGAGGAATCGCGGCAGCAGCAGCGAGGGAAGTGACCTTCGTGCTGTCTGTCACTTCAATGCAAACTGAGCGGCGAGGACACATCCCACGCAAAGCTACGAGCCATTGGCCCACCCAGACGGCCCCCGAAGCCGATTGCTTTCGAGATAAAGCCCTCGCGAACACGCACGGAGCAAATACAACGCCCCCCTCCCCCCATCTCCTCTCCAGGTGGCATGCGCGCGACGGAATACAGCGCGTTTCCGCCCCTGGGCCGTCGCACGCTTTCACTCGCACACACAGCGCACGGCTCGCGAGGTCGATGTTGTCAGTAGACGAGCCCGGTACTTATGCATCACAAAGGAAACCTGGGGCCCTATAACGTAAAACTATTCCAATGTGTTTCTATTCCAATTTCCTGACGTCAAATTTGCGTAACCACCGACGCAAGCACCGGGCGGTCACCCATAGGGTTGTCTGAACAGACCAATCAAACGCTCTCCTCGTTCATAGGAGGTCCCTTTTGTTTGCTTGAAAAACGAATAACATTGCCTACACTGAGCGGCTTGTTGTATCTAATTGGCTGACAAGAGGCGAGGAGAACGCTCAAGTGGAGAGGGATTCACTAGGGCAGAGCCAGTGCACTGAAAACCGATAACCGGATGAAGAGGGTGGTGCCGGCGTCTGCGATTGGTCGGCTTTCCCTTACTTAGCTTGTGGTGGCTGGTCGAAAATCGCGGCGGCATGCAACGGAAGCTTAAGAATGACGCTAAAATTGACCCTCAGCAAAGAAGAGTTGGCAGAATGAGGTAGTAAACATGTCGAAAGTGCTTGAAAACGTTGCACGGTCACGCAAGAAGTTTTATTATACGCAAATACACCCATGCTTTCCGGCAGGTGCGAGTAGCCAGCGTCTCAGCGATCGGCGGCAGCTATCTTTTATTCCTTTCGGAACGGGGCAGCCTGCGGCTATTCCGAAAAAAATTCAGTTTTGTTCGGCATATTAATGCATCTTTATCGCGTACACGTCACTTTGACGCGGTGAGTTCGTGCGGTTTTCTGACGTTGCGTGTCAGGCAGGTGAAGTGGGTGCAGCCCGAAAACTTTTTACCAATAGACGAGGGCTAATCGCGAAAAGGGGTCGAATCAGAAATAACTGTTTTTCTTTTTTCTGTCAAATCATGCATAATCAGTGTGCACACATCATATCGGATGGGGAGGTATTGCGGTTTTTGTAACGTCGCGTGACAGACAGGTGAAGTGGGGGGTGGTCGAAAAAAGTTTTTGACCAATAGCGGAGGGCTGATAGCAGAATTGGAATAGAAAAGTTTGGAATAGTTTTACGTTATAGCGCCCCTGTAGCAACTGCCAGAGGTGGTCAACCCAGCGCACTTCCGCCTACCTTCCTACTCTGCGATGCTTCCTTTCCTTTCTCCATCCCTACTTCGCACAACGATACCTACACATTCCTCTAGGTGGGATGACTTTCCCATCCCACGCGCTCAGTTCATACGTTCCCCGACGCGTGATTCTCTTCACCTCGAGGCGCCTTCCTTGTTCGCTTGCTTCGCGGCTTCAGACAGACACCGCTGATTGCCGAGCTGGCCAGTTATGCTTGCGCGTAAAAACCACGCCATGTGAGGACATTATGGTGGTACCGCTGGCAGGCTAGTACCATTCGGTAAAGCATGGAGGCATGGTGGTAACGAGAGCGTTTTCATTCCTCGTTATAGCTCCCGCTTTTAGACGCTGTCTTGTGACGCTGTGCCTTTGGTTGCAGCGTCCGCGATCAGAGGCAGCGGCAGGCGCTGAACGGGGTTCCGAATGCATTTTTTGAGGAAGTGGTGCTCGAAGTACCAGTTGGCTTTGGCGTACGGGTAAGGCACGGTGGTAAGGGGAGCGCCCCGACCAACAGAGTGCAGTATACTGTCGCAAATAACACCTCCCAATGCTTGCTTAATCTATGCTCGAAAGTTAAGCGGGGCTGGTTCTTCATAATTTTTTTCATTCTTCATTAATAACAAGCATTTTAGCAGCGCAATTTCGGGCATATGGCTGTCAGACTTTGTGTAAAAGTATTAGTTTAAAGGGTATGAAGGACGCTCAACGATGTTTATCCTGAGATTTCCGCGTTGTGGCTGCCGATCTTGCTAATTAAATGTGCAGAAAAAATTTGCAGCCAAACCGCAGCCACCATGGAGGCCCAGGTGCCTTACTAGTTAACTTGCTTCGCAGCTTCAGACAGACGCCGCCGATTTCTCAAGCCGGCAAGTTACGCCCGCGTGTAAAATTTATCGCCTATAATACACACGTTGAATATGGACAAAGCGTTGGCATTGGGACGACTGTGGTGTGTTGGCTATTAGGACTGCAAACCAATGCTGTGTGGTTTCAGCGGTTATGCCGTGGACATCTGAGCCAGCGAGCGAGCTTAGAAACATGACATATATATTCTAAGTATCGCAAAAGGGAAGCGGTGTGATCCGGAGGGAATGGCTGTCATATCACAGACCAAGTGTAGTGGCGCAACTATTGCTTCCAAAGCAGGCGAAGGAGGAGATGGGTTCGCTTGCAAGTAGGCGAGAATGAATCTGCTAGCGCGCTCGATCTGAGAGGCCGCGGTGTCGGCCGCTCCCGAGATTTCACTACACCATGGCTGGCCAGCTTAAATAAACCGTGAATAGGGCGGCTACGTGTTCGCGCCGCCTCCAACTCAAGTATTGGCTGCATGCCTGAAGGCGGAAAACCACGTAGAGAAAAGAAGAGTAGTGATTGCTTGTTTGCACAGCTTAGAAAGTTGAAACCAACGCTGTTACTCTTGAAACTTTGCAGGAGCCGTAAGCTTCATTGTACTTCACTAAAGTGTAGACTAGCGAGCGCTCTTGCGCTTATCGAGAATTGTTTGTTTGGCATGACTCTCACTTGCTCATATAGATTACTGCGTGCGCATGCTGAAACCTATGGAGGTAATGTCCACAGTTATCCCTGGGACTGACTTGGTTTTTGAAAGTCTGACACCCCAAGTCACCTAGCTGTCACAAATGATTGCGCATGTATACTCCCACTCAACGCATTGATGAAGTGGCCACCGTAACAACTATTTTTGATAACATCATCAAGAATTCTTGAGAAAATAGTGTTTTAGTACTCGGTGTTCACAATGTCTGCCATTTACTGAAAATGGCGCTCAAGTGAAACCAGTCTAAGTTACTGTGTCTGCAATTTTAAGCCTATCACTCCAGCGTTTTCTGCTACTTCTGGTGGTGGTGGTGGTGGCGTAGCAGCAGGTGGGGTGAGCCTGGCATGCTTTGGCAATAGTTCCGCCTGAGTATCTCATACATCTTTAGCAAGGATACGTCACCAGTCTTTGCCCAAATACGTGTCTTTGACAAATGCACGCAGATATCGTAGTACTCCCTTACCGTTGCGGGCTCGTCAGGGAACACTACCTCTTCACAGCTCGCGCATGTAAGACATTTCTTTTTCAGATTGTCAATCGACAACGCTGTTTGCTTCGACGAGGGCAGCGATATGGGCTTGTTCGTCAGTCATCATTGAAAGGTATCTGTATAGCGCAACAAAACAAGGACACCTGAAGAAACGAAGACGAAAGCAAGTGCTCGTTGCTGACAGTTAGCGCTTGTTTTCGTTTCTTCTTGTACCCTTGTTTTGTTGCGCTATACAGATACCTTTCAATGCTGTTTGCATGTTTGTAGCACAGGTGGCATCTGGAATTCCTGGCAGCATTCGAGAACGAGAGCCACTGACAAACCCGTTTTGTACTCGTTTCATGACAACTGTTGGTACTATCGTCTCCGGCTGCTCTTTTAGATGCCTTTAGTTTCGAAATGCTTTAGTTCAGCGACTGAAACCAAAGGTTAGATGGGTAATAATGACAGTGTATTATTACAGAAACAAGTCAAGGACTGACGTCGCTCTTGGAGAAGAACGAAATGTGCATCTCACACGTCCTAAAACATGCATAACTAAAGCTTCAGCACTGCTTCCGGGGACCGCGACAACCCACTGCTCACGGGCGCTCTCCACAAGCGGCACAAGTGGCAGCCGTCGCGTTAACAGGGCGCATCTGAAACGAAGCTGCGGCAGTGATTGCCACCGCGCAGTTTCTCGCGCGTGAACCCGGCTTAAATCTGTAAGACTGCAGCGAGAGCTATAGGATCAGTTCAAGTGCAAGCGCGCTGACAGCGTCACTTTATTGCTTTCGGCGCCTAACAACGTCTTTTCTTCTCGGCACATATCACTACGTAACACTATTAGACAAAAATTACACGTAGGAGACGAATTCAAGTAGCGGATAGCAACTTTGAAAATATTCAGCGTAGAATGTGTAAAAACTAAGCCTGAAACCCGGAGTCCCGTATTTAATGAGGAACAACATTCATAGCATACTTCAGTGCTGTCCGTCCTGGTGCACTCGGCTGACAATACGCATCAGTGACGGCAAGCTCCGGGTGCACAAAGTGTGTAAATAATTAGGATGAGAGCAGGAAACCGTGGATTTATTGTATTATTCCGGGCAAGCTCTAAGGAAACCTTACCTAATCTTAAAACCGTGCTTGATACATCTAAAACTGCCAGTATCGTAAAACACTTTTTTTTTTCGAACTAAGAATGTACAAACGCCCTATTGCAATCATTGTGAACCGCGCTATTTTAATGCTTTTCTGAGAATGACTGAGTGCTGGCAAACCAGACTTCTCCGGTTTTCCATAAATATGTCAGAACAACTTTTTGACAGCGGAACTGTTTTTCAAATATGAATGCGCATCTGTTTTCAAGGTACTTATGCATTAAAATATGTCTCTTTCTATTTCAGCCCGTTTGCTAAATATGCTCATCGTTTCTGAAGAATGGCCCTACATGCTTTTGTCTGCGGGGTTCAGTAGCGTTGACACCTTCTTTTTTCAGAGGTAAGTTAAGGCTAACGTAGGCGATAATAGTGATAATAGATTTGGGCGGAGTCATGCGCGTAAACCTTTCCAGATGAGTCAGTGACTATGACGTTCTGCGGTTGAAATAGCGCGCGCTCAATCGCCAACGGCGGAACCAGTGTTTCCATTATGACCAAATCTAAAACCGGCGTGTAAAGCCTATATTGCCGACAGTAACGGACCCATTAGGCATTCTGCTGCTTTGCGACTTTACGTACAGTCCGTGCATTCCTACTGTACGTACAGTCCGTGCATTCCTAGTCTGTACAGTCCGTACAGTACGTGCATTCAACTGGTGTTCCTAAAGATGAAAAATGCGTGAAATCAAAACAGGTATCGATGTGTTTATCGCATAAAGTAGGAGATCAGGATTTTGCATCAATTTACAGTTGTGCGAATAGTTGTAGGAGCGTAGGTGCGGTCACAAAAGAGTAGATATTTTCTCATGAATTACCTACGTTGGTATGAACTTCCGATTTGATCCGAGTTTTCATGCGACTTTGTCCAGCTCTCTTTCAGCGGCTTCTTTTTGTGCTTGTCGGTGAGCAAACAGAAGAATAATGGACCCTTTGCATTAGTTGTAGGTTTGGTAAGACGGTATATCAGGTAGGATGCACATTGCTTCATTTCCCTTTATTGCGGCATGGTATCCCACTGAATATACTGCTAAAACAAAGTGCTAATGAAAAAATGTCAGTCATGCTTTGTGAGGACAACAATGATCATTTTGCTGAGTTGCTGTTATTCATGACTAATGTCTTCATTGAAAGAAATGCTTTTTATTTTATTAGTAATAATTTATTATGCAGTTGCTGTGTATCTCACATTTGAGTAAAAACTCAAATGCACCATTCAGCAGCCTAATTAACACCTTCTAGAGAGGAACGCCATCTGTCACAGGATTTTTCTTTAATTACGGAAAACATAAAAATGATCATCCCATATACAGCGAGGTTACGTAGATGGTTTTTGAGTATGAAATTTTTACAGCAGCATTGAAGAACTGGAAATGAATATCTGCGAATGTGGCATTGGCGTGCATCGCACACAATGTGTTCATACAGATTTTTGAGCCAAGCAGATGAACATGGCACATCATTCCGTGCAAATGTAGCTAAGTAATGACTTTGAAATACGGCATATGCTTTAATATGCTTGCTGTCCACTGATGTTATTGTATGCATTACAGCGGCGCTCAAGCAGAAATGAGATTTTATCTTCTGGAAAACAAGTCATTATAAATTGATCCTCACTTTTCATGACTTCCGTCAGTTTTCATAATCGTTTGATGGTCAGACACTGCTCACAGAGTTGTAAATAATTGGAATTGTAGGTGAAAAGTGACGTTTTCGTTGCGGACTTTGTGTACATGGTGTACAATGCGTACACGGTGGATGCATTGTCTTCTTCTTTTCATACGGTATTTCCTTCGATAAGGAAAGAGCTATAGTGACTCCGCGAATGAGAAAAAGAAGAGATGGCGCTCCGTGGCCCACATTCTTTATTTGTCTCCTGCCACAGTGCCCAGTAACTGGCCGGTGCAGAGTAATAAAAGTTCTGAAAAATTATTCAACGTATTTGCGGCTTCACATAAATTAGCATTTAAACTAGCCTCAACCATGCTGTCTGCTTCGTGCCTGGACAATGAGTCACCAATACGCCGCCAAAATCTTTATCCCTATCACAATGTGTGTAAATAGAAGGTATGCATGGCAGCCAAAGAAAAAAAGCAGCGTCACAGCTGCTAAGTAAAAAAAAAAACTGTAGTTTCTACATTCATGTTAAACCAGCATGTCTGCTTTTTCTCAATCTTCTTCACAATATTCTTTATTCAATGAGGCTCATGATCAAAATGTTGGCGAACTAAATCCCGCAATTTCACAGGCCTTTGCTGCATCTGTATTGCATCTGTTTCATATTTAGCATAACGACGTGCATTTAATTGTTATTATTTTGTATCATGCTGAGCTCTTAACTAGTTTAATGTATTTCCGTAGCCTCGTGTGGTGTACTGTATAAATCGTGCTACGCCTGATGAAAAACATTAATAAGTAATAAACACGAATTATAATGGATGTATTCAACTTCTCATCGAAAAATGACAGTCACTCCTTTTGATTCGCAGGACGGCGATCCCGTTGTTCTTCATCATCATGTGTTTTTATATCCTGCCACGTTTCGTCTCTGGAACAGACACAAAGGCTTTCTTTCTGGAATTGTACAGCGACGTGGGTAGCTACTGGTGGCACCTGCTCCTTATGATAAAAAATTACGCTGGCACGAGCATCTCGGTGAGCTTGATGCGTATGCATCATTACCCTAACGTCCTTAGACATAGTCACAGGTGTCACCTTTGGGCACCATAACGAGTTCCTCAGAAAATTGAACGATGCCATAAAGCAGCACGACTTCCACCTCTCGTCATATCACGCGCGCATGAAATTGAGGTTTGGGAATGGACAGCGGGCGGTCAAAGCATTAATTCCCATTATAAGTAACGAGCAGTGTGAAATTCCGGCAAAACCCACCTCACCGTGACTGCCGGTTTTTACGTGATTATCATTGTATCAACGTAGCCACACGCCGTAACGAAACCGCAGACACAAGAAAAGGCCATCTCGCTACCAATCAAAATACCATATGAGACCGAGATATAAGTGTCCCTTCGTAATTCCTAGTAATCCTTGAAACTCCGTAGTAAACCTAGAATCCTCGCTCCAACGTTGTTGGAGTGGACTACATGGAGTGGGCGCGCTGGATGCGGAGGTGTGTGTTGTGGATGGGGCGCGTGATGGGTACAATACTTGAGGTGGCATCTCCCTTGAGGCACCTTCGCACATTAATTCTGCGGGATTGTCTAAGAATGTCCAGATACCAATATCTCATACGCAGTGTGAAAGTTTTCTGTTCGGGCAAGCACCTTGGGGTGACCAAAGTGCCTCAGTGACCAAAGTTGTCTTCTAGCTCGGAGAGCCGCCAGCACGATACTTAGCGGCTCAAGCTAGTAGACAAATTCGGTCACTAGGTTTGTGAAAGATGTTAGCTACAAACATACCTCACAATGGGTAATGCTTGCGAAGGATGTTAGTCGCATGCAAATTATCTTTGGCGTCTATACCAAGCGCGCAATAAAGACGTTACACTTTGTAAATCACACTCTAAGGGGAGAAAAGCCGGCGAATCAGCTTGAATGCTTCGTAACCACATTTCATATATTTTGCTAGTTAGAGAACTCTGAAGCAGCTTCTGCACTGCTATTATCTTTGTGCTTTCGCAGGATGTGCTGCCCCACATTTGGTATTTATCGACTGACTTCCAGCTCTTTGCAATATCGCTCCTGACGTTGCTGTTACTGAAAAGGTGAGCGCCGTTCAGGAAAAACAGCACAGGATCCATGATACACTAAAACTGGGTGCCTTTTTCCTAATCTGGGCTTCCTGGAAAGAGTACGTGTCATCTTCAGTGGCAAGTAGTGCATGCAAAGCTTTTGATAACGTTTGCACTGCAGAATTATGAAACTAATGCTTGTTGTTTGTAACTTTCAGCAAGTCCCTCTACTTTCGGAGCAAGCTTGTTATACTGGTCACTGCAAAACCGATAAACACTAATGCGAAGTTGGAAGCCCTATAGAAAAATATGCACGAATTGTACTGTAAAAAAAATTAATAAAATAATAAATATTAAAAATGATGCTTAGAACATAGTTTTGGCTCTAAAATGTCGGTTGCTGAGGCGTACTTTATTACTTTTAATTACCTAAGCCCACATGTTCAAATCAAGGAAGCTAACAGCACAGCTTTATCTTTAAAGCGAGACCAAGCTTACACACATAAGGTGTTTTTATATGTCAACAGCTCACAACCTTTCGCCTTTAATTTTTCTTGGTTAATTCTGTCGCATGGAAAAGCACCCGTATCGAGGGTAGAATTTGCAACATTACGTCCTTGTTAACGTCACATTTTGACAGACATAATTGTGAAACTACGACCTTGAATGATTATCAAAATGCGATTTAGAAAAATGCAGCTAACACTCGCAGAGTATAAATTCACCACCATGGCTTTCTTGTAAATGAAGGATCTCACCTCTGATTCAATATTTTCTAGAGAAACGAGAGCAACAGCACTTAGCGACCAAATTTGCATTCTATCGGGAACTCATTACAATCGCAAGTAAAACTCACCAGTTTATAGTGCGGTGACAATGCTATAGGCGCGCCCAAGATGACTCACGACAATTAACAGCAGATTGGTATCAAGTGCAACAAGTCACCATGGCGGCCCGATATCGCGAGATATTGTAAGAGCTGCCGAATCGGTATTTATAGTCGTACTTGGATGGAAATGGTTAAAACTGTGAGCGTCTTGGGTCTGGCAGTTTTATATCGGTACTCGGCCATCCAAAGGCATTTGTATAGATATATTGTGCGTACTTCCGTGTGCTAATGAGTGAAATATAATTATTAATTAATGAATATATCTAGAAAGAAAAATGGTGGCAGGAATTATTCTGTCACATCGTTATTAGTGTTACTGAACTGCGAAATAAAGCACGATGGTACTTTGGTTGGTTAGAATATGTGATGGAATGTGTAGGCGTGACTAAACGAGGACATAGCAAGAAACAAATACACAGAGACAGCGCTACATTCGACAATAGATTTTTATTTTTGCATGAACTGATAAATATATACCGAGACAGCGGAAAGAAATGACACAAAGAAGATTCAGTGGGGCATACCGAAGAGCCCTGCACGTTTAAGGTAAAGAAAAAATACATTTAAATGTGTCCGATAATTCATTGTTCAAAACAGCAGCCATAGATTTTCATAGAACCTGAATATGTTCGTTACAACTAAAGTACACAGGGTGAGGCAAGCCTGCTGAGAGTTGTTGCTTCTGCAGATGTTGTGTCTGGGTCGTTTAGAATCAGTATTTTAGAGCAGGGACAGTGCAGTGAACGATGGCGAAAGGCATATAAATATGATATTCCAACCTATACATCCACGAATACTGGTCAGTAGCATTGTCCATGTATTTCGCAAAATATCAGTGTACCTTCCCTCACTACTGCACAGGCGAAGAATGCTGACTATTGGAGTATTCATCGCCTTCTCCTTTTTGGGATGTACCATCGCAACGTGGTCCGTGGCCGGTTCGGTGGTACTGGCTTTTATGGCCTTTCCAGCACCCAACCTACAGTAAGTAACACCATAATCACCCTTCTTCTGTGTGATACTGTCGAAGGCCAAGAGGGAGGGAGAAAAATAAAAAGGGTGCATAGAAAGGCATAGACCTTGAACAGAGACAGTTGTGGTTGACTACCTTGCATGGAGAGGAGTGGTAGATCTCGGCACGTTCTTTTGTTTTGACTAAGTTGTGACCTGCTTCGTTTCTAACTATGAATTCAAATGATGAGAGTGTATGTTTTTGAATGGCATCCTTAAATTCTATCTCGGGCACCCATACATCTCAGGAAGTTGAGAGGTACAAAGATAGCGTTCTACGCTGACTGATCTTTGGAGCGCTGCATGAATTTAATTTTGCTCAAACCAAAACGAGAAGCCATTGTTTCTCCGTGGAATTCACACAAAACAAAGTAAAGTAAACAAAATGTGCCCTAGCGATCGTCGAACTTCTTTCTACATCTGTACTAAACATGATCCGTTATCTAGCTTTCGGAACGATAGGTGCTGCGGAGAAAGATTCTAATGGAGGGTAAGGCCGCCATTTCCACTTGCTCTGTGGTGGTGTGAACTGCGTGTGAGTCCGTCTGCAAAGGGAGATATATCTTGATTCGAACCCTCATGTTATCCTAGGCGAAAAACTTTTGGGAAGAAGTGCACACATTAGCTGCACGATTGAACCAATAAAAATAAGCTTTAAGGCATCAACATTCATCAACCATTCTGTAATAGTGAACATCCCTGAAATTAAAAATATATATGCTGTACACTAGCCAGAGGTAAAGTTGCTGACGCTACAGCAAGTACACTACATCTAACTTTTCCCCTTCACCCAAGGCACAATTATTAACCCGACCGTTACACTAAGCATTTATGACTTTCGCCTCCTATTTTTTTCTGTCGCTCTCTCCTAAGGGCAGAAAGAGATGGAGGATAGCTACACGTTAGTGTTTCCCGATGGGTTGATATCAATCGATTGCTGCACTTCGGCTTTCCATGTTTGCGCAGATCAGTTAGGAAGACATTATTGGCTATCTAACAAGGCATCATGTAAGGTACCAAAGCTCTTTCGAATATTGCAGTACACAAAATTTATTCCCAGGGCGTCCCAGTCGACATTGAAAGATACTTCCGTCTTTAAAGAAGCCATAAAACTCATAAAAACTTTGAATTTTGTGTAAATAACGTTTAGATCCATGAAATTGTGTAGATTCTGACCGTTGCTTCGATCAGTTGTCAAGAGTTGTTTTCAATGGCTACTTTGCCACGGTGGTATTACAGGGAACGAGTTGGTTGACAAAATGGCCACTGCAGAGTACGCAATAAGTACATTTACCTCCACTGCACTTACTTTATCGGGAATTAATACTTTCTTTACACGCTGTGACCCAACTCTTCAAGGCCATATGGTTTGATGAGCAGCCGGAGGGATCACTCCAATACAAAATCGATCTAGCCCTTGGGTTCTGACCTAACTGAAAATGGCCCATCATTTGGCATGTTTTTCCGTCATCTACATTGGACGTAGCTTCCAAGCCACATTGTTTGGCATTATAAGGATGTCCCCAGATTGTAATATAGCTGTGAACGCGTACATCAACGCTTCAGTGGAGCATATCTTTATAGAATGCCCATAATATGTCCAAGAGTGGGTTCACGCCTGTGACCGCTTGAACTCTGGCACGCATGCCTTTTTTCATTGAGAGGAGTAGTCAAACCTTGGTCTTGGCCAGGTAGGTAGATGCACGCCATCACCAACTTTTGCGATTTCTTAGGGGACCTAAATTTTATGGATGGTCTCTAAGTGCCAGTTTAATGTCGTGCATTCTTCTTAAGTGCAAGTTTAGATACTTGTAGAACGCTTCCGCTTTAGGTTCTCTGCTTATGAAGCTTATATTCATGTTTCAATGTCAACTATATGTGAAAAAAGGAGCGTACAAAGTGGTGGCAGCGCCAAATAACTATACCCTGTTTTGTTACAGATGACGGCTGGGACGAAAATTGTGTTGTGATTTGTATTAGGTTGTGTATTGTTGCCTTCATCTCATTTTTCTCCTTTTCTTGACCCTTGAATAGTGTTTTGCACTTTCGGATAACCAGGCTTATAAAGAGGGCTACACTTATTTTTGTATGCCAATTAAAGAAATAATTTGGCGGTCATAAAACTCCTATCGCTCAGCCTATTTAATGGTGAAGGGATCTACAATTCGCTGTGGATAGTAAGCTAATCAAACTTTTCATTGTAGCATTCGAATTTACTGTTACGACAAATCATTTGGCGCTTTCTCCCTGTTTTGCTTCTGTGCAACAGGCTATTTTTCATGCTTTTTTTGTTGTGTAAGCCGGTAATGAGCAAACATGTTCTGGCTTCGCTGACGATGGGAGAAATGTAAACAGCATAAAGACCCTCAGACTTGTCGTTTCCTTTTGTCTCGTGTGCTACGATTATATATAAATAGTCGTCTTGGCGATATTACGTAAGGGCGTGCCGTGCTTACAGTTACGTAACGCAGTGAATAAACTCTTCTGTATTCGTGGTAATTTTTTATCACTCTTTCGCAGTGTAATAGACAAAACGATGAACGATTACTACGTTCGGCCATACTATCACGCTGTCTGCTACTTCAGCGGGTGCATAACATACCTACTGATGGACGACTTCAGAAATCGAAAAATTACCAAGGTATAATACCTCCGAGGTTTAACGCGCTTGTGTATCCGCGAATGTTCAGAAGTTGTAGTTGAACTGTTAGCAGCATTGTGCACTACATTGTCCTTTCTAGCTCAACAAAACTGGGCAGCTTCATGAAAGGCCTTGGACAGCAGCCATATGGTTGTTATGACGCAAAGCCCCGCAACCACGCGAAGAAACGACCAGACAGAAAAGAGTGTTAAACGCAGTTAAATAAGTTCATGGAGTTCTATCACATTACAAGAAAACAAAAGGCAGGGTAATTGGCAAGATTTGCCTGGCGCGCGCCTAGGCTGCGTCTTCTCCTGAACACTATGATAAATGAAATGATATACGCGCAAGGACATGCGAAACTTAACACAAACATAACAAACACACTGAATTACAGTATCTTGTCGAGACCACTTTCTCGCAGAAAAAGTTGAACGCGCCTTCGTATCTCGGGGTGCATAGGCAGCGATACACGTGATCTACATAGACGCCATAGCTCAAGGTGCGAACACTGAGTTACAGTTAGGGTGGTGCTAGAATGGTCCTTTGAATGCAGACTATTGCAGACTAAGCGTACTATGTCCTAACGTGCAGTGCGTGCAAGGCTCAGTGGGGATCCTACCCACTTAAATTACACAATATTATTTTGTACAGACAACGCTTGGACGAATGCGATGCAGACACGCACTATCAGGTCGCCAGTTCTAAACTGCATGCGAAAAATTCCCGTGAGGGCCCGAGTGTAAGCACGTATATACTACTCCTCCACGTTTGTCTAGATAGAGAGCGCTCTTAGCGCCGCGCAAAAGAAGGCACTACAGCTGAATTATCTCTGCTTGAAAAAGAATCGGGACATCCTGTCAGGAGTTGCTGAGTGATGAGTCAGCAGCTGAGCGAGCGTGAGCTTTGCCCACTTGCTTGTAATGAGTGGGAAATCCCTGCAGTGGTTGTTGCACAGCCACTGCAGTTGTGGCTGTGCAACAATGCACATGTTCTTGAGCGCGAACAAGTGATGTCGTTGGCTCAATAGTCGTCAGCGCTTGCCAACTTGATACACTGGTATCAGTGATGCGTTTGTGGAATTACGAAGCAATAAACATCACTTGTTCGGTTACAAGTTACATGTTAACATGTTACATGTTACAGTACAGTTAAGCATGAGTTTTGGACAATTTCATTTTCAGCATTATGGGGTCTGGTGCCGGTGCGGAAGTGTGCTTGCACACGCTGGCACCTTGCTTGAAGTGTGTTCTAGTCTTGTGTGGTTGAACTTTTGTGCGACTAGTGAGTGCCCTTGCCTGTCCGGTTGTTTCATGTCTTTCCCCTTATTAAACTACACGAATTATGAGCCGACTAGCCCATGAAGGTGTTGGTAGCCGTAGGCTGCATATAACTGCAGCTCTCGTATAAAAGTCACTTAAACTCACCCCTCTCTTCCCCTTATCTCTTATTCTAGTACAAATCTAGCTTTGTTACTTCAACAACTAGCAACCACGCACAAGCTTTGTCGGGGACGAATTAAATAATGCACTTTGTAAAAGGACTTCAGCAGCAAATTTTGAAACTGCGAAAATACAATCAAGAACAAAGGATATGGTGAAAATACACGACACATAACACATGATACAAACTGGTCACATCAAGTCACCCCACGCCTTCGCATGTAACATGTTGGAGCGGTTGGTGTGGCTGTGTTTTCTTATATTAGATAAATATTATTTAGTAATGGGGTGGAAAGTAAGTACTGAAGTTAGGTGTCGCCATGCTTCTTGTTGTAGTCAAAAAAGAAATTACGAGCAACGTCATTTAAGCAAACCTTTCATCTTGGATCTTAACACATATTTACTTCAGAAATGAAATAGATAAGTTATAGGCGATAGGCTTACATGAAACATTGAAAGAGAAAAAGATTTGTGAGGGCCTATAGAACCATACTGACCATGTTCGTAATTCATATCCCTGAAGTTATGCGACCTCTTTTGCAGGCTATGCTTATAACATAATAAATGCAGCTGTTAAAGCACTACATACTGATGTGTCTTGGAAGAAAACCTTTCAAAAGTTCTTCGCAAGTCATTGGGAGAGGATTTACAGGACGCATATATGACAGAATTGTAAAAGCTAGCACGATCTCTGTCCAGTAGGATCAGCAAAGGCAATTCACGCAGTTAAGTACATTTTATTGTACTGTAAATGATAACCTTGAATACCAATGCGGATAAGTGACATGTATCGCTGCATTGCCGTTCATTCACCCTTTCGCCTACTCAAATGGTGATTGATCGGAGTGCGCCCAAGTGCCGTTGGAAACACCACTTAAGTTAGCTTGACTGATAGAAGGGCTCTCGGATTCGACTGGTTATCTTAGTTAACTTTATCTACCAAAAATAGTGAGAAACGGGGGTCATATAACGTAAAACTATTCCAATATGTTTTCATTCCAATCTTCTTACTTGGAATTTGCGTAACCGCCAACGCCAGCGCCGGGCGGTCACCCGCAGGCTTGTTCGAACAAACCAATCAAATGCTCCCTCATTCATTGGAGGTCACTTTTTTTGCTTGAAAAACGACCAACATTGCTTGCACTGAGCGGCTTGTCTAATCTAATTGGCCCACAAGAGGCGAGGAGCATGCTAAAGCGGATGTGATTCTAAGGGGCCGAGCCACTGCACTATATATCGATACCAGGGTGAAGAAGGTGGTGCCGGTATCTGCGATTGGTCTGCTTTCTCCTACTTAGCTTGTGGTGGCTCGTCGAAAGTCGTGGCGTCATGCAATGGAAGCTTAAGAATGAAGCTAAAACGGATCCTTAGCAAAGAAGAGTTGGCAGAACGAGGTCGTAAACGTGCCGAAAGTTCTCGCAAACGTTACACGGCCACGCAAAAAATTTTATTACACCAATGCTCTCCGGCAGGGGTGAGCAGCCAGTGCCGGAACAACCGGCGGCAACCATCTTTTATTCCTCTCGGAACGGGGCACCCTGGGGCTATTCAGAAGAAAATTTACTTTTGTTCGGCATATTGATGCATCTTTAACGAGCACGCATCACTTTGACGCGGTAAGTTAATGCCATTTGTGACGTCGCGTGAGAGGCAGGTGAAGTGGGTGCTGCCGAAAAACTTTGATTAATAGCCGAGGACAAATGGCAAAGAGGTGTCGAATATGAAATAACTATTTTTGTTTTGTTCAGTCGAATGATGCATAATCAGTGTGTACACGTCATATCAGATGGGGAGCTATCGCGTTTTTCGTGACGTCGAGCGAAAAGTCTTTGACCAATCGTGGTAGCCTGATTCCAGAATTAGAATAGAAAAGTTTGGAATAGTTTTACGCTGTAGCACCCCTGGCATCATTCTACATAAAGATTTTCTGCGTCTACGTTTTGCTCTTCAGGCAACGCAGATTGCTGGCTGGTGCATATCCCTCAGCTGCGTCGTCTGCTGCGTATTCATGAAGCTGCCCTGGTACAGGAGCCCGAATCCGTCCACAGAAACCATCAAACTGATTGCGGTGTTCTTCGATCGCATTATTTGGTCGATGTTTCTGATCTGGGTTACGCTGGCTTGTTCCTCGGGTCGTGGTGGTGAGGTTTATTTACACTACTGTTTTTTGCCTGTTGCCCCCCCCCCCCCCATGCTTTCCATATGTCAACTTTATTTTGTTCATACTTCACGGGTGGTTTCACAGTTTTAACCTGTAAAAGCAACATCTACGTTGTAGAAGACGACCTAGTCTGCGACTTTGGATAATTCTGGTCACACGGCCTGCTTTATGATTAAATGCTTATAAGGAGACAGCATTGCTCTCTACAGATGCCGGTTCCTTGATGCTGAGCCATAGAATGCGTGACTCATAAATTACTAAGTTGTAGTCACATGTGGAATGCCGCTACAACGACAGTCGTTAGCTTACGCGAGGTCAAGCTAAATAGTGCATTTTTGTCATAACCAGCTGTAGTTGCAATGACCTTGTCACAATGATCCTCATATAGCTTACATGTGACCATTAAATGCGTTGTGAAGTCTTAAGTGACTCCCCAAGCGCATTGGCCTGTTTCATGTGTTTCTGTTTACTTATTCTTATTAGCTATCTTTCTGCTCTTGCGTACGTTAGCAAAACGGGCATAAGCTTGACTATACGGTGAACGTTTCCGTCTCTGTTTCATTCCCACTTCCGTTATAACGATTCCCTTCCACCCGTTTCATGGTCACTGTATGATGTGAGCTGTTTTGTGAATACGGGCCCAGAATTGAAGTAATTGAATTCAGGTTAACCATTACGGATATCTTTAGTTTCACTGTCCACAACGTTGTTGTGCATCAATGCAGGGTTAGTAAACAAGCTGCTTTCGTGGAACGTATTTGTGGCGCCAAGCAAGCTTTCATTCGGAGTCTACGTCATCCACCTGCCTTTCATCCGGCTCTACCTGCACGCATCTAGGGAGCGCATATCATGGTCAGCGTTCAACACGGTGAGGCTTACATTTAGCATTCTGCAGTATAGACATCACTGAAGCAATTACTCGGCTTTTGAATCGGAACTCAATCTTAAAACTGTAATGAAGACCTCACCGCTTTTCTCGGCAAAGTCAAAATCAATTCGTACGGCAGGCCCGAATTGCCACAATGATGACCTTCATTCCTGTATGTACGAAAGGCACTGTTTATATATATTTTTCTCCTATGTGGTATTATATTACACATACACAATGACTTCATCCCGAAGCAAGTTGAACGTTTAAAGGTATATTGCTGGCACTGTAACACATCCTTTTTCGCCTATAAATAGTACGTTTGAGTGAACTAACAGACTCAAATAAAAGATTGTTTTGTGTGAATGACGTCCGTTTCCCCTACGGCGTTTTGACGGTATAGCACTATATATATTTTTTTAATTCAAAAACTTTTAAGCCGACAATCTCCTAGCTGTTTAGATGTCCACCACTGCAGCCGTTGTCCATCGCACGAATTGCAGTGTGCTTTACGGGAGTTCTACAAGAAAATAAAAGAAACAGAACTTGTCGGGTCGCTTCCTAGATTCGAATTGCAGTTCAGCAGAGTGGTAGATAAAAGTTTCACTTACTTAGCGCCTCCGCCGATGCTGCAGGCTAAGGAAATAATTCGCTAAGAGAGCGCAGTCACGTGGCTAGCTGCTACAATAGGCCGGCGGTGCGCTGTGCAGCTTATATATAAACTATAAACCACCTAAACGAAGGCTGTGAGATAATCAGAAGCAACATATAAAAGGGGACGAAGAAATAGTCTTAGCTCCCCTCTTCCCGATCAAGGAATGCCACATCCAGAGTGAATGATGTGTTCTTCTTATCGGCAGGAGATATCTTACGATCCACCTGCGAATGTTTAGACTAACCAATAAGGCACGAAACAGGGCAAGACTAACTGCGAATAACATTGCGCCGCTTCTGATGCTTCACCAGCAAGAGTATCCGCCGGGAGAGCCTTTATCGGATGATTTTAGGCAGCTTGTCTGTAAAACAGTAGACCGAACAGAAGATCTTAAACGAAGCCGGCGGCACAAAGCAAAAGGCAAGACGTGAAATAAAACACAGAAAATATCGTGTCTCTCCACATTTTCACCAGAGACGCCATATATACGAGGCAGCAGGATGACACCCGTTTGCCTACTGTGACCGTATGCCATGTTTCAGCAAATAGTTGGGGCAAACCACTTCGAGAGAAGCTTGTGGAGCTTCTGACAAGCTAGGAACGTTGAATTTCCAGAGCATCATAAACTTCTCAAGGTGTACTTTTCACAGGCAACAAACTTTTAGCACTCCCAAATGAAGGAGCACTAATGCTAATGTGTACTAAGGTGTGCCCCTATTCTCGAAAATTGAAAAGGAAATAAAGAGGCAAGAAGGGTTTTGATACACAACGCAGCCATGATGGTGCATTTTGTATTGTTTACGGTAGCATTGCACATCATTTATTAAAATATATATATATATATATATATATATATATATATATATATATATATATATATATATATATATATATATATATATATATATATATATATATATATAAATGTATTAGTAGGCAAAGAGGGTTTCTTCAGGCTACCTATTTCCCCTATGTTGTACTTGGTGTCAGTGTTTGTTGGCTTCTCATTATATAACTAATAATTATCGGGTCCCTCGGTTAACCCCCTTTCTTCTCGTTTATATATATATATATATATATATATATATATATATATATATATATATATATATAACGAGAAGAAAGGGGGTTAACCGAGGGGCCCGATTTTTATTAGTCATATCATAAGAAGCCAACAAACACTGACACCGTTATTACAAAACGAGGGTCTCGAATCCGGCAACATTGATGCCTTCAGGTAGCATATGTGGGTTTATTGACCAGTTGCCTTCACCCTTAAAGATCACGTTCTCGTGACGCCTGCGGCAAAAAAGACGTTCCACGTCCGCCGTCAAGGTCTGTGAGTGGCACTGGCTAGCACTCCCAGGGTTCTACTAGGACACATAAATACCCAAGAAAGTGGATGGGAAAACGGCGCCGCGGTAGCTCAATTGGTAGAGCATCGCACGCGAAATGAGAAGGTTGTGGGTTCGGTTCCCACCTGCGGCAAGTTGTTTTTTCATCCACTTTAATTTCCATTAGTTTATCGTTTCTTTATTTCATTTATTAAGCACAAGTAATTTCCCCTATGTTGTCCTTGGTGTCAGTGTTTGTTGGCTTCTTAAGATATGACTATATATATATATATATATATATATATATATATATATATATATATATATATATATATATATATATATATATATATATATATATATATACATATATATATATATATATATACGTATATCTTGACACCAAGAAGCACTCAACTTTGGCATCTGCTGAACTCATTTGCAGCGCATGTAGGGTAATGAAAAGAACCGGCAAACTACCGCCAGTGACGGAACAGAAATTCGCATTTATAAACGGCAATATTTTACAAATAACACATTTTGACAAGCCTCCAAAGTACTCAAAAAGGATTTTACTAAAGTACCTATCGACAGCACAATTGCATGACATCAAATGAACCTCCATGTGTTTACATAACTTACCTCACTTAGATATCTGACATATTTATCCGAAACGGCAAAAGATTAAGGGCGCCTCAGCGTGACTACAGTTGATGGCGACTTCGAAGGCAAGTTCGTGCCGATTCCTGTCATTCGCCATTTTAGTAGCGCTTGGCCCAGCACTGTACACCGTGTGTCTCAGCTAACATTAGCCAAGGTGTTCGACAGAGAAAAAAAGAAGGTGTTTAAAACACGGTGCAAGACACAGTGCTCAAGATCCATGGTGCCGGTCATGAGACGGTCTTCAGCCAGCGTTATCTTAGCTAACGTTAGCTGTGATATGGTATATATACCATGTAAGTAGTTACCTGTCAGCACTTCAGGTAGCCATACCTAACTACAGCTGTACAAAATTGGAGGCGAAAAAAAAGATTAACTGGCTTAATTACCTTTTCGTGTGAGACTGAAGAATCGGAGCCGAGCCCAATCCCAACCGTTATCTTGTTGTGCTGTTATGTATCGGTGCTGCACACAGATTAGGCTAGAGACTACCTCCGCTCCTCTATTACACCTTGTCTTGCAGCAAAAAATTGGATAACTAATTAACAATTGAAAAAAAATATAAAATCGGACAATCAAGCTTATAAAGGTGACATCGCTGACTTGGGGGTCCATTCGACATATAAAGTTCGTCCCAGTCGTTAGTGGAATTACATGTACACTTTGCGGCCTTCATCCGTTGATGGCAAGTTCCCCCTTCGCATTGTCATCTCTCTAATACTTCAAACCGTTCTCTTACTCCGTTTTGCTTAAAGCCCAGTCTTTGACGCTTATCTATTTTTTTTTTCTTTCAGGCCTCAATGTACTTTGCTGTCCTTGCTTGGAGCTACGTACTGGCATACTTCGCCTATCTTGCGTGCGAGGGTCCGACAGCCGCACTGGACAAAATTGCGTTAACGAGGATCACACAGGGAAGAGAAAATTCGCGTACACTGGAGAATAAGCGGCACCTGAACGGCATCGACGTGCAACGCTGGAAAAAAGCTGAAGACGGCGTAATTTCTTGCTTATAAAGAATGCGCGACCAGCATTCTACTGTTAGGAATAGTAAAGCTGCACGAAACACTTTGATGAAAACGAAGACTCATAGATGCACATAAGTGCTGTGTGTATACACCACCTGTATATCTGTTGAGTCTTGCCTTTCGCCCATGTTTTTCCCGCTGCCTTACTGTGGCTAACGTAGAACCTACCAACCCAAACATCCGACCTCGCGAACTGAATTATCTTGCTTTCGCGTTCTACCATCTGCGTCTGGAATCTGCTCATGTTCAAGAACTGCTCTACAGTTGACGCAATCGAGTGCCGACAATTCGAGCAGGCCAAAAACCGACGCGTCTTGCAACCATTCGCCAGACTTTCCAATACTGCAGCAACGTTGACGTGTGTAGATCAACCCGCACAGCAGCATGCGTCACCATCAGAGGACGTGGTGCGAATCGTTAGACGTGAACTGGATGCGACGGCACCCGCAGCTTTCTGTTCGCGTAGCCCTGAAACTACCACATTTTCAGTTCCCCTCGTACAAGCCATCGTTCGCCAGTAAAACTTAATGAAAACATCGGTTTACTGTCTGTGTGTGCTGTCGCCAATCCCAGAGTTAACGAACGGCCTTCTACTATTTTCGCACCACCCAGTCGCTTCTCTCCACGTTATCGCAGCCTGACTGAGTGAAGAACTGCGGACGACCAGGCGATATGTTTCACCTGTTGCAGCGTTGATCATGTCACTCGATACTGTGAAAATTCGTGGCCCTCAACACCTCGCCCACCGACCAACCTGAGTCGTTTTGATGGAAATACCGGCAATGTTTCGCCCACCGCCGAGTCTGAGAGCACCGCCAACTCTGCTCGGAACACGTGGTGCAGCCTCTCACCATCGCCGCGCGGGCACCCATCTCGTTCTCCGCAAACACATCGCCCATCTTCTCGTTCCCCGCAGCCACGTAGCTTTTCGTCCCCTGTGGCTTTTGGCCGTACCCTTTCGGAAAACTAGGAAATGCAGCCCTCACAGATGGTGCTGCATTGTCGACAACTGCAGCAAATCCTCTGTCTGTGCCCACAAGGAAAAGTGTAATTGACGTCAAAATAGACGGCGTACCTGTCCAAGCATTCGTCGACACTGAAGCCCACGTATCTGTGATGAGTTCCAGCTTACGTAGACGTTTAAAGAAGGTCCTCACCCCAGCAGCTGCCCGAGTGTTTCGTGTGGCCGACGGCGGCATGCTGGTTGTCTTCGGAATGTGTACTGCGCATTTAATTATAGGTGGCCGCCCTACTTCTGTAATCTTTGCTGTGATCGACAACTGCCCTCACGACGTTATCCTTGGATAGTACTTTTTATCCACTCATTCTGCTCTTATCAACTGCGCGACCGGCATTCTTCAGTTAGAACTGCCTCAACTCGCCGATGCTCAGTGTACCGTCCCACCACGCTTGTGCTGGCTTTAAGATGTGCGTCTGTCACCAGAGGCAGTTACTTACGTCCCTTTGAACGCCCAGCCACAGCTTCCTGACGGTGAATATGGGCTTTACCCCATCATCGTCGCGTTTTTGAACCGGAACGCTGCTGTTCCGCATACGTTAGTCACGGTTACTAATAACGATGTCATTCTACCACTTCTTAATTTCAGCCTGTGCCCTCAAGTGCTTCCGACCGGCATGTTCTTGGCCAGCGTTTCTAGTGGTTGCGAATTTGACATTGAAAATCTGAATGCCGAGAGTGGCTTATTAGCGCTAATTGCAGCTGAGATGTCTGGTTCCTTAACGGATGACTTCGTGAAAATGATTGCACTTGACCTCACCTCTGCACAGGCCGCGGACATACTACTCCTGCTCGAATTCTACAGTGACATCTTTGATTTTGGCAACAGGCCATTAGGCGAAACATCTATTGTTCACCACCGTGTAAACACTGAAGATACAAATCGCATTTGTCGACGTCCCTACCGTGTATCGCATGCTGAATCTCGAGTTATCCAGTTAGAAGTGGGGAAAATGCTCAGCAGAGGGTTGATCGAGCCATCAGCCAGCCCTTGGGCTTCGCCTGCTGTCCTTGTGAAAAGAGAGATGGTACCTGGCGTTTTTGCGTCGATTATCGCCACTTAAACAAGATCATGCGAAAAGACGTCTACCCACTACCCCTCACCTCCTCCAAAATGTTAAGGGGATGTTCCGAGTATGTAGGAGCAGGAATAAACTTTTATTTTCGAAACAATATCTCGGGGTAAGCCCCGGTTCTACTCTTCGTGGGAGGTCTCCTCATTCCAGGAACCCTCTGACCTTCGCTGCCTCCTTGGCCCTGGCGACGAGGCGTCGTTTTTGTTCCAGGTCACGGTGTTAGAAGTACAGGTGGAACGACGAAGCGCCGCCGCAGTGCACTCGCTGCGTTGAACTTCGGTACCTCCACCCCATCACGCCACCAGATGGCAGGAGCGGTCGCGGGGCCGACAAATCGAGCGAGCCGGCTCCTATTGTGCATTTGTGGACGAGCGGTCCCCGTCAAGTCGAAGCAGTTGGTGCCACGTTTCGCCCTTGTTTTCATTCTTTTTGTGCGACGACAAGCTATGCTATTCGTGTGAGCAAACCGTGACATTAGTATTAGTGTTGCGAAAGGTTTAGAGTTGTATTCAACAGAGGTACACCGGGCCTTGAAAATGTAAAAGGCACCGTCGATTTCACAGTGCGAATTAACAACCTTTTTGATGTCATGAATGAGATTAGGCGGAAAGGATTTTGAAGTGCTGGAATCCTCTCTACAGTGGCTTTATGATTGGAACGAAGAGGTCAAGGCAGGACGAATTCTCCCTCAATGTTTTCTCTCACAAACTACAGCTGAGGGCTTGCGAGTGACTATTCTTTCGACAATCCAGCTCTCAAACTACTTGTTAAAGAAATGTGATTTCAGATATGTGTTAACTATTAAGTTTAACCAAGGCGTTCTGGAAAAGTTTTTTGGTGTCATACGCCAAGCTGGGGGCCAAAATGAACATCCCTGATGGCCGACGTTTTGGAATTATACAGCATGCTATGCATTTACAGTCTCGTAAAGCCACCCAAGTACGGAAGTGAAGTGAAGAGCCACGTCTCCTTAGCTTGTCTGATTTTACGTCAGCTTTTGAGGAGGATGTGCTCAGTCAATCACGGCTGGATGAGCTGAAGAGTAGGCTTGACGGATTCGTGCAAGGTGGCATTGAGTGTGATGATGTACTTGACTCTGTACCTGCATAAGAGAGCATCACCGACTGCATCATTTACTATCTATGTGGGTTTCTGTACAGGAAAGTCCTAAAAAACACACATTTTTCACTGTGCAAGCTTGGATTGACTGCAACAGGTGATCTGTCAAGAGCTGAAGCAGCTCTTGTAGTTTTGAAAACAAGAGGAGGACTGACGCACTCAAATGCTGCCCTATTTCATCTTTTGAAAGAAACTGAAAGAAAATTTCAGAAGCACGTTGGCGATAAGCAAGCGCAAGACTTAACTATAGACTTTTTGTTAGATAATTACAACCTGTAATTTCCATGTCAGGAACATAAAGTAGACATCATGGCACAAGTTCTTCACTACTATCTAGGAGTGCGGATGCGGCAATATTGTAAGCAACTCAAAAAGATTGAGAGGAACAAATTTCAAAAGCGGCGCAAGCTTTCGAAACTAGTCCAGTGGTGTTGCTGCCTCAAAGTTGAAGTCATAGTTTTTTGTTTTTCACGTGTATTTTCAGCACTACTCATATTTCTCATGTGTTTTTCACTTGTGTTTTTATACTACTCACTTCGCTAAAATTCACTGTTTTAAGTGCAACAAGCTAGCGTTAACAAAGGTTGCATTCATCACGCATGTTTTATGCGTAATCAACGACCGCTAATTGCTTCGAATGTCCGAGACAGCAATCGACAGTACGTTTTGCTGCCGTAATACTGCGGCTAATACGTTATTTTTGTCTAATTAGGTGAACAAAACTAACAAAACTAACTTCTGTCATATTTCAACGCGACTTATTCACTGACATATTCCTAAATGCACGATTTCACATGTCCGAACGCGAAGACATCCCCGTATCGGGAACATTCGAGGTGGTGAATTGACATATTCAACAGATATATATGACTGTATCACCAAAATCTCGTGTTTGTTCACAGTTTTTACCTTATTGCGCTCGTCATAGCGTGAAGGCTTAGCTCTTTTATTTGTTTCGAGCGGTGTGCACGGCCCCGAAGCGACCACGCATGACACCTCGCATCGGCCACGAGTACTGTGGCGCCATCTCGGGCCTTCTGCACAAGACGCGGACCGAAATTCCCCCTTCTGTCGTTCGTCCTCCGCCGTTCGTCCACCTAAAATACTTCTAACACCATGTTCCAGGTCCTCGGAGACGAGCTTGGCCTCCACGTTTCGATGAGGTCTTCGCTTTCTTGCCTGGCGTTACAACAGTCTCTCGGTGAAGGCAATGCGTCTTTGTCTAGATGCCATGGACATTCGAGGATCAGGTGCGCTAAGGTGTCGGTACGCTGCACATTGAGCAGTGGTATCCTTGTAGAGCTGGGTAGAGTCTATGAATGAGGATTCCGTGGATTCAAGTATTACTTTGCAGTCTTCTGAGTGTAGTGCTTTCTTCTTTGTTGAGCTTTGGGTGAGGTGGTGGGTACACCTGGCGTTGCAGCCTGTGATGTTGAAGGACCCCTGAGTAGGTGATAGGTACCGTCTCTGCCTCCGCTGACACGGACCGGGCGTCTGGAAAGTAGGAAGGGTTGGCCCAGCAGGTGTGGCCTCGCGCCGTGGCGTGTGTCACTTCGTTCCCCTCCAGCCCCTCGTGCCCAGGAACCCATGTCATGCAGGTGTAAGGGATCTGAGTACTGCGGTGTTCCAACATCTTCAGTGCTTCTGTCGACAAGCGACCCTTAGCGTAGTTACTGACAGCTGCTTCACAATCGGAGAAGCTGGCAGCTGCGTCCATGCACATGGTAGTTGCTATGGCGATCGCTGTCTCTTCTGCCGTTACGGGGTTTTGTGCACGGACTGTGGCAAACGCTACCTCTCTGCCCTGAGAGTCTACGACGCTCTCGGCGTAAGCGTTTCTTTGCGCGTATTTGGCTGCATCGGTTTATCTGGCGTCCGCATCTTGCCTGTGTCTTCGCCGTAGAGCATTCCCTAGGGATTATCTTTTTTCCTTGTGGTACGTGGGGTGCATGTTGCGTGGAATTGGGGCTATGCACAGGGATGCGCGGAGGTTTGAAGGAATTCTTTCTTTTTGGTCCGTTGCGGCTATAAAGGTTTCACCGTAGCTCGGACGTTGCAGCACTGATCTTCTGGTGGGCGTCAGAATTGAGTGGCTTTACGAGCTTCAACTAGTTCTTGCCAGGTGTTGTGTATGCCCATCTCGAGAAGTCTCGTAGTCGAAGCCGTAGATGGTAGGCCCAGGGCGATTTTCATGAATTTGCGTATTTGGATGTTAATTTACTCTACCTCTGCATTTTCAGCGCGAGGTAGGGCATGCCCTATATTATTCGACTGGCGAGGAGTGCTTGCATCACGCGTAGCGGGTCTCGTTATTTAAGTCCGCTTCTATGGCTTGCAACTCTTCTGACGAGATGCGTGAGCTGTGATAGCACTCGCTGCAGTCGCGGGAGGGTGGCCGCCCCAGACCCGTCTTTATATAAAAAAACTATATTTACAATATATATACAGGATGAGTCCGAATAGCTAAGATGGCTGACCACCAACAACACGCAGCAGCCAGCGTCTCTGATCTGCTTCCTCTCTCTTCTCTCATCCTTCCGTAACAATATTGATAAAGGACATAAGGTTAAATCTTGGTGCAGAGAGGGTAGAGCTTGTAAAAACAGTAAAGACTGTATGAGTAGGTTTTAATGAGGATTTATTGCGGAATGATCATGTGTCCCAACTTTTTATGTCTTTGGCCAGGGTTTGTGCCAAACTATGCAAATTCAGGCATGTTTACCCCCTAAAAATAAACTTTAAATATACAACAGCCTTCATGCTCTTCATATAAGAGAGAGAAAGAGAGAGAGAGAGATGCCAATGAAAGAAAGTCGGGGAAGTTAACCAGTTAAAACCTCCGGTTTGCTACCCTGCACTAAGGGAAGGGAAACGGGAAGTAAGGAGGCAATGAAGAGCGTGACAAAATAAAAACGTTAAAAAAATGGAAAGGGACGGAATGGGATCGTTATAGTTCTTATAATAGGTGACTGCCACGTAAAAAAGTCTACCAAGCCTTGAGCGAATTTCAGTGCGACGACAGTTCATGTCGGCATTCCCAGGCTGACTGTTCTGAAAGTGGCCTGTCGTCAGGGCGTGCAAACGGGGTCGCAAGTGACAGCCAGTGCGCGCTGTACAGAGGACAGTGGCAAAGTACATGTTTATGGTCTCATCCCCGTCGCAGTGAATGCATATTCATAGAAATTATTGCAACCTTGTTTGGGGAACCACTTCCCAAACGAAACTTCATAAACTACTGCTCCTGCAAAAAAAAAAGCCGTTCGCAATATTACGAATGCCTCTTGCGATGCTAATACAACTGCAATATTTCGCTCCCTTAGTGTGATTTCCATACAAAACTCGTACGAAACAAACCTTGTATTAAAGGGAAAAACAGTCTTCTATACAGCACAGTTTTCTTAGATTTATGCAAATTAACTTTTCTTACCCATGCACCTTGCAATAAATGCTTGGCTACTCTAGTTTTCAACAATAAATTATGGTTTCACTAGATTAGAGTACCTCGTACCGAAGTTACTAAACTCCTCGCAGAATGTTGAGATAACCCTACATGATATTTCTAAGCGAAGTTGACCGCACATATTTCACAATACGGCGCATTTGCTTGGAACCGGTGACATAAACGGTTGCCCAATTTCTTTGAAACGCTTCATATGACGATATTTTGCGTGTATATCTTGATGAAGATTGTTGGTACGAAAGCATGTTATAGTACTAAAGTATATCGGTGTTTGAGTGGCTGTATGAGTTACCATGGCAAGTTTCAAAACTCTGAATGTTGTAACAATGTTTCAAGAAAATGGTACATATGTACTTATGTTTTCTTTTCATTTATGCATATGTGTGCACTTCTTTTTTTTTGCGCATTGAGAACCTATAGCAGGAAGTGTTCTGGTATGCGTGTGTGTATAAGCATATCATATATACTCGCAATGTATGTATGAATCTGCGCCTGTGGCCATGAAAAGGGGCAAGGACCTAGTCAAGCTGCTGTTTTGCAGCTTTCTGTTCTTACCCTACCATTCTTTTTCTGCTGCAAAAAAACAATGCTCAAAATAAAATGAAATTAAAATAAAATCCAGAGGCTACAAGCGCTCAACAAATAAAATCAAACAGTGCACACATTCATTGAAATAGGCATACAAGACACAGAACAACCTACGTTTCAATAAACAGCCACCTCAAAACAAGCATCCGAACCGTCAATACCTCCTCAGCATTTGTAGCGGTGGTTTTGCAACAGCTTCCCTTGACATGCACTCTCGCAGGGCCTGGATGGCGAGTTAATTTTTAAGTTAATAAAAAGGTCACCACAACAAAAACTGTGCGAATATTTTTAACACAGTTTATTTTCTTATTTACGGGGTTTTACATGCCAAAAAAACTGTGGCAACATTTTTTAACAAAGTTTATTTTCTTCTTTGCGGGGTTTTACATGCCAAAACGACGATCTGTTTATGAGGCACGTCGTAGTGGCAGACTCCGAAAATGTGTGCCAAGTAGGGTTCTTTACCACGTGCCAAAATCTAAGTACATGGGTGTTTTCGCATTTCGCCCCCATCTAAATGCGGCCACAATGGCCATGATTTGATCCCGCGACCTCGTGTTTAGCAGCCCAACACTGTACACACTAAGCAACCATGGCGTGTGCAGTGTTTAAGTTATACACTAGCGTAATAAGTGTAACACTGATTAAGCTTTCATATTGCCGTGCCTTTTATATATCACTCGCCATTATTTCTGCTCAAAGATTTTTTTATTCAGTAGTTAAATCACTAGCTCATCACCTGAAACCGCTTCAGTTCTCAAGGACATCGGCGCATGTAAGTTGCATAAATATTTGTCTACCAACAGTATGGATAACGGTGTGATTGGTTTATAAAGTATTGCCATATCTACATTCTAAGTTATCTATATCTAAGTTATCTACGTTCAAGGGCGTCGGCGGAGGCCATATTGTGATTGGCAAAAGTGTCGTCGATCCCAATCTGTTTAAAAAGCAGTTATATAGATAGATAAATTCTTCGTAATCATTGAAACCATTGCAACTGCGCAATATCAAGGTTGTCAATGAAGCGCACACAAGAGATCCCTGCGGTCCAGGAAGTTCTAAAAATATTTTCGTGGCTGTGGCGCGATGAGTCTGCCCAACTTGCGACCAAGAAAATGAAACCTAAAAAAAACTTTATATGACAACTTTAAAAAAATTTGAGCACCTTGCATCAGTGGAAGAAAGAAAATTTCGGTTTTACAAATGAGGCAACGAACAGTCGATGTAAAGTAACAAAACACGCAACCAACTTATACTAAAGCTCCAAGCATATAATCAAGACAGAGCTATCGACAATGAATGTTAAGACACCGTGATGCTGTCCTAAAAATTGCGTAGTAAACTTGGTGATCGTTAAATTGAGAGCAGCAGGTTTTATGTGGACATCTAAGGAATAAAACAATAAAATAGGCACTGAAGCCTTATGCTTTCGAGGACATCCTAACAAAAATCATTTCGCAGCCTTTTCGTTTTCACTGTGCGTTCTTATGGGTTAACGCAAAACATAAGGAATAAGGAAGCAGGGGGGTTTCTGCTTTGGTCTTTGAGCGACCATGAGTCCTCACATTTTCGCTTCCAACTACTGAACGACAAATCTGACCACCTCAACAAGCGATGCGACAGTTTTGAAGCCGATGGGTTAGATTACGATCAGCTGCAAAGTCTTCGGCACCTGGATGCTGTTATCCAAGAACGCTTGCGACTGTGCCTACCGATAGTGTCCTCCATAGCTAGAACGTGCAGCCGAGGCACCACGATCGCGGGATACAATATACCGGCTGGCATGCACGTATTAACTCATGTATGGTTCGTCCGCTATGACTATGATTTCTCGCCCGAGCCATTCCGATTTGATCCGGACAGATCGTTTGCCGCACCTACGACAGGTTTCCCTGCACAACCGCCGCGTTCTTCCCTGCACAACCGTCGCGCACCCCACCCAGCCTCAGATGCACGCTTTCGATCAGGGCTCCGAGAGTACAACGGGAAACGGTTCAGTTCACTTTGCTTGCACTCAAGTCTGTGAAGTCGTCCAAAAGTACAGGCTGGCATGGCCACACATTAATGAAGAAATCCATTTGCTCAGAATCACGTCCAGGGCCATGATGATCCACCATCAAGAAAGCATCAAACTGCTCATCGAGTGATAGAATATTGGCTGACAAGCGTCCTTAGTTGTAGCGGACACTCTCAACCGGGGCTCCTTCACAGAGGTCGTATTCACAAAGCTGTCCGCAAGTACATCCACCACCAACACTGGCAGGTTCCTTTTCTCGTTGCCAGCCGTGATCGGCGGAATCACTGGCGAAAAGTTTAGCAAATCCTGTTTCAGCAATTCAACCTCCTAAAACTGCAAGAGGCTTCGTGTGGACAGTTTCTTTCTTGTTATACAGCGAAGCTGTATACCTCTACCGTCCAAGGAAACTTTCGTGTCATTGGCACGGTAAGCGAAAAGCTCCCCGTACGTGGGCCGATCCCGAAGACAGTGCAATGCCGGGCGGACCCGCGTCGTAGGTGCAGTTCGTCATTAAGGGACCCACATACACAACTTCGCTGGTCATCCTCCTTCACAGAGCGGAGGGCACTGAGTTATTTTTCTCAGTTATAAGTATAAATCATGAAATTACAAAAGTTAACATTGATTTTGGTAATGTGCTTGTGAAATGTTGTAGAATATTGTAATTATTAACAAAAATTGTTTAAACTATCTGTATAGTAGCAGCATCTGCGTACCTAGTATACACTTTATTAGTTAGTCAAAATGATTATGATGATTTATTAGCATCAACTTTGAAAACAGTATGGCGACAAATAGTCCCCTGGCCTGCTTGATTTAATCGGGTAGCTTATAATTTTTTTTTTTCATTTTCGAATTTTCGTATACGTCCCTAACGATTATTTTTCCTTCCTCAGAATTTCTCTATCTACCTTATACCGCTACCTAAGCCAGTTACTGATCCGGTCTTATCAATCTCTTCCCTGCTTTTTTTTCACCAATACTTTAAAAATCGTTTGCTTATCTCTACTGCTGACTGTTTGACGCATCCGTCCACTTTAAAGTCAAGCACTTCTGAAAGGTGTACGTTAACTACGGGCCTCATTTGGTGAATACCTTCGCATTTCTTTAGGATGCACTGAGTGGTCTCCGACCGCGCGGACCATATCTTGAAAGTGATCTGCGACGCGGAACACGGGAAGCTGTGTGTAGAGGGCCGACTACACACAGCTTCGCGCGCTGAATTGTCGCCGCTTCGAGTTGAAGAGAGACGCGCGAGCCTGTATATCGAAAGCGATATGCGAAAGGGGAATGGTGCGGCGTGTGTGGAGAGCTTTGTGAGCGCTGTGTTCTCGTCCTTTCGTTTGCGTTGAAGCGACGGGCGGCACGAAGGTGAAGTCGCTCGCTACTGAGGGCTCTGTCTTGTAAGCGATCGCCTTACGTGACGGTCAGCTTTTCTCGTTGGGTAAGCATAGAAATGTCTGCACATTTGATAACAGATGACTGTCACAAAAACGCTTTGACACAGTCAGCAGTTCGTTGGACACAGGTGTTGCAAGAATTCAAGTGAACGTCCTGTAAATGATGTCGAAGTGTCGGCTGCATACATTAAAGCATTTGACGACTGCAGTGCTCCCGTCAATGCTTCGCTCTTGCATGGGTACAAGTTACACTATTTTTGTATTATCCTTAACTGCATAATTAGACAAGTGTAATCCGCAACTTTACCTGTATTACATTAGGACAGAACTTCCAATGAGAAAGTTGTAAAGCGCTGCAGGAAATGTAATTTAGCAGCTCCCGACATCACACTTGTTGCACAATCATGTTTTGGCGTCCCAAGGAAGCCCGCGAAATATGAATTAAAAAATCACACCAGAACTCATCTCACGTTGACTGTCGACGGTAACGCAAATAGCAATCGAAAAATGGAGCGACAGAGCATAATCCTGAAATCTCGTTTATTTAACACGTGTAGCGGCCATTCTGAGACTCGTTTTTTTTTTTTTGCTATACGCTACGTACTCTGATATCGTCCCACTTAGCTATGGCACTCACTTGCCAAGGTTACCACGAGCATGGAGGCTTGATGATGACTACGGCGCTGACCCAGTGACGGCGCAATCAGGAAGAAGGAATGATATCGATGAAACGACAAAGGCGTATACGGACGATGGTATGACGATGGTAAAACGTCGACAACGGTAATTGGTAATGGTAATTATGACGATGGTAAAACGACGACAACGTGAATACGACTGTATGACGACAACCAGATGATGCGAAAATGACGACGGTCGCACGAGCACGATGGCGTAGCAACGACGATGCATGATAGCATCTTTGTGACGACGATGCAATGACGACGATATCATGACAATGACGACATAATCACTACTGAACGACGAAAACGTGATTAAAACAGAATGAAGAATATGAGTAATGATGTCGATGGATCGACGATGTAGGTACGACGACGATGGGATGACGGTACTGAAGTGATGACTACGATAAAACGACAGCATCACGACCACGACATCACGACTACTGTACAACGACGGTGGCGAGATGAGGACGATACGGCGAAAGTCGGATGAAAACGCTGAAATGACGAGGACGCAAAGACAATGACGGCATCACGATCCCGGAAATAGGCCGAGCGACGCAAGCTATTTGGACCAGTGGGTCGGAGTAGAATGCGTGACGATGCAGGGCCATACTAAGATGACGAGGCTGGAATGGCGGCGATTGAGCGACCACTACGGTAACACAATGGCGTGTGGCAACGAATGCATGACGACTGTATGACGACGATGGCATGACGAGGACGGCACAAAGAGTGTGGAATGACAGAGGTGGAGTGAGGGCAATGCAATGAGAGTGATGGCATCGCGACCACGAGCCTATACCTTTTGGCCCACGCTATTACCCGCGTGCGGAAAATAAGGTAGATGACGCGACGACGACGGCATCGCAAGTGCACGGTCGCAAGACTGCAATAACGACAATGGAACGACCACGGCGGTTTCTCGATCAAGATCACTTACCTAGCGGCCCGGGCAGCAAGGCAACTTGGGCCACTGGGATGGTGTAAGAAGATTAGATAGATAGATAGATAGATAGATAGATAGATAGATAGATAGATAGATAGATAGATAGATAGATAGATAGATAGATAGATAGATAGATAGATAGATAGATAGATAGATAGATAGATAGATAGATAGATAGATAGATAGATAGATAGATTCGCAGACAGGCAGGCTCAAAATAGATGAAGTAGGCAACGAATGCTGCCCGAATAAGAAACCACGTCGTATGCCAACATGTGCGCCGTGATAGCATTGTTCTCACACGTGTCACGTATGAATGAACAGCACTTGCCGGCGCTTAAAACGTGGAACAGGAGGTCACTGCTCGATTTAGGCCAGTTACGTGCTTTCTTTACAGCAATTCATGAAAGCGGTAAGCAGATCAGGCAGCCCACGAGGCTAAAGGCACTGTTTGTTCATGCTCGGCACGTTTGACACCATGGCTTTCGCGATGCACAAGTTGGCATGCCACGTCTTTCCATTTTTTTTCATATTTTGCGGACTTTCTCTAAAACGGAAAAAAATATTTATATTTGACAAAAAGTTGGAAGCTGCTTACGTTTTTGTTTCAGTGAATGGCGTCACAAATTTGCGCGCTTTTTGCGCTAAGTTAACACTTGCAAAGTTGCTTTATTTATATAAAGTGTTTATGCAGTTGAGTTTAATATAGATATAGTGTGACTTGCTCCATACATCTGGCCCTATTCTCCTATATTCATTTTGCAGTTTTTTAAAGCAATGGCTAAAGTTAGCGCCGACACCCTAAATGGCCACTCCAGGCCAATTTTCCCCGCCACCGTGACATTTCATCTGACGTCTAAGTGCGACAAGATAGCACCCCGCTCGCCGTATGCTGTGGGTGCGACGGAAAACGTTCAACGATGAGCGGAGAAATATGGTGGCTTGACGCTTGCCGTGTTCGCATGCGCCCCTTGTTGGATCTAACATGGCCAAGCGCACACTAATGCAGTAGAGCACTCGTCTCCTTCTCTAGCCCGACTGTGGATGCGCCAGCTGTCCGCGCAGCTAAGTGAATACACGGTCCGCGCGCCGTAAAAGATCGATCCAAAAGAGGTCGCGAAACTTCGGGCGAAAAGCGGTTCAGAACAAATTAGCAGCTACATCAGTAAGGGTGGTTATGGGAGCAGCGATTGAAGCGCGACTGTGTTTGGAGGGAACAAACATTGGGAAAGAAAAAGGATTTTTTAATTAAAGCGAGACACAGATTCATTCAAAGAAAAAAACTTCCTTGTCACTTTTCTATATGCGTGACGAGTAAAGAAAAGACAACTCTGTTTTATTTTATCAGTTTCAATTATTAGCTTTTTTCAGCGCCCATCGTAAGGGGGATGTTGACACCGCTATCGCTTGCAAAGCAATGTAGCTCTTGAAGTATGCAGAAAAGCGCGCCCGAGAAGTTCACCTGTTACAATACGACCCCCTCACACGGTATGCTGTTTCGCTTGCCGACGTTTGCCTGAATTTGGTGGCGCGGTTAGCTTCATCGTTTCTCAACCAGGGCAGTCAAAAGCAGAGAGCTACGACCACCGGATAATTTGTTACTTTAGCTGCTTTCGTGTGACTGCGCAGGCCAAGCATCGCTTTCCGCGCTGAAAGCACGAAACGCCCATCAAGTCGAATGGCGGGGCATCTAACTAAACAAATTTCGCGCTTTTGAAAACAAGATGACGTCACTTCTGTTTTTAACGGATATGGCGTGACATTGTTTTTTCTTCCGTTGAAAGTGTTCCCTCCTCGTGCAGATGACCCTAAGCCCCATGAACTGCCGATGAACCACTATGTTTTAAACGTACAGGCTTCTATATAGAAGCTTCGCTACCAGGAATATTTACCTTGCGCCGCATCTTAAAGGTAATCGGCTGATCCTGTACAAAGGCAAGCCGAGGTGGCTGGTGACACCACGGGAACGGTCTTCCTACTCGCACAGTTTTTGCAGATAGCGTATAATCTCATGTTTTCGAGACGTAGTGAAGCGAGAGGTAGCACGAAGCGTTCGCTCCCCGCTGCCGGCGCTCTTCATCACGCTAGCGTTATGACAGCGAGTGCTCGCGGTAATCGAGTGGTATCTATTAATGCTTGCCTGTGCTTGCGTGACACCATGCTTTTTAATGTAATTAGTAAGCGAATGTTTACTGTAATGTATACGGCCGAACACACTACAAACCTTACTTAGTGTAATTTTCTAATACCTTTCTGTCTCTATCGATGCTTCACCTTCCGGAAAAAAGTGACTTTTCATGACAGGTATTTAATACAGAGCGGCAGAAATGAAACCAAGATTCCCAGTGCACTCAGACATGAGTGCAAAAGTACGAATCACTGATACCACCGTCCCTAAAAAGCAGCGCCGACACCGAAATCATTTTCGTGCAGTAAAGCGTCACTGTTTTCTTAGAATCACTAAGAGAAATCGCAGTCGCAGGAACTTGCGAACTAACCAAATGTTTTACAATCGTTGGTACTGTCCTGGCGAAACTGTCCGCCTGGTGTGTTGTAGCGTACGTCGATGTTGTTCCTCTCGTGTATCCACTTGGTAGCTATCCACTTTGAGCCCGATAAAACGGGACATGCGACGTGTTCCGTCAGTGGGTCAGACGCTCTTTTCTGGTGCCAAAAAGAAAAGTACTCTGGGGAACCGCTGCCAGTGTACGGTTTGACATTGTACCAGAAAAGGGCAGTGCCGGCACTTGGTTTGACGGCGACGCCCAGGTTCACGAAAGCGGTGGCGCCACCCGCTTCCACGTCAGAAAGGTACATCAGCATGGTGGCCAGCCGGTTGCCATCCTTGCGGTCGATGTGGTCCGCTATCTTGTCGAATGACATGGCGTCCGTGTGCGGTGTGTAATGACCTGCGATGCCGTAGTTGGCCACCTGATAGTCCTCGGCTGACTGCAGGGATAGGTTTGTTGCTACAGCTATCCGACGAGTCACGCGCTGCAGCACAGGGTGATCTATGTCCCAGAGCCAGCCAACCTACAAAATAGAAGCGTCCGGCGATCAGAAATGAGAAACAAATATGGAATGCTCTCCAAGGCTCCAAACTGTTTTAGTGGTACTAAAGTCTATCGTTATCAGCTGAGAAGTTATCACTTATTTTTTTTTCTCCATGCTTAGGAGCAAAGTTATACATGGTTGCAGTTGGCTATGGCACCACACAATTTGTCAAGCGAGCAGTGTTCTTTTCCTGGCCGTTCGGGTGGACAGCAGAATCGCTTCTTGACTGATCGCCTACAGTGTTGAAAATTAAGCATAAAAGAGATTCATTGGGCCAAGCGAAAACGCTCTTAGGCGACGCAATAGCAGACGACAGACACAGCGCTCGTGTCCATCCTCTGTTCATTCTATTCACCGACTTAATTAGTGTGCTATTGACGCAAAGGTTTTGCGAATTTTAACACATGACGGGCGTGCGCTGGGGCAACTACCCGAAGTATATGCAGAAAGTCCGCGCTGCTGTAGTGACTGATCGCATACTTTATCCACTGAAGCTAATATCTCAGTTCCAGAGGCAGCATGAATGACAGATAGTCCACAAGAAGTATGTCCGCCTGTCTTTGGTTGTTTCTCAGCCAGCGCCAAACAACAGTTATGCACGGGGCTCAGTGTCTCCCGCGTCGTCTTTTGTCTTCGAAAGTATCGTTGAGAGATCTCCTTCGACGCAGCGAGCCCGTTGCTGCAACGCCCTTCTTTGTAGGGCAGCATTAGAGCTCATTCACATGTTTATGTGGCAATAAGTACGCGCCATCAACAACAACCGTTCCAAACAAAGGCATCCAACTTATCCGTCTTGGTTGCTAGACTGTAATACTTATGATCTTAGCATCCCTGGTTTCCGCTGCAAGTATTCTCATCTTTAGAGTTACGCACTTCAGTGTTTCAACACCTAGACACAACTCGTCACTATTACCTGCAAGTGTACACGCACCGGCAAGTTAGTGTGGTTGAAGGTTCCTGCTCAGCCGAATTTCGCATACGGTCTCATCGACAGTTACGGAGAGTGCGCTAAGCAGGTATAAACGGTGCCCTGCATAGAACGCCGTCTTGGTTCCTTCTTCGCTGATCCTTCTGACAAATTGTGTCGGAACTCACTAGCTTTATTCAAATATTTAAGCGATGGCTATACCACTCCCTTTCAGTGGATACCCTCATGTGTTGGTATCGATGGAAATGAAAGGGAGAAAGCTCTTGCAGAAAAACATTCTCAAGACCACCAATAGTCGGAGCAGCGATCAGCCTGTGGTAAGGAAATGGCGTAATACGCTGCCGCTTTCGCTCACCTTGCCCCCACCACATGAATCTTGCGCAGTAAAGGCACTCAACCAATTGGAAAGCACTCTCATTTATCCAATATGAAGAGCATCGGCTTGTTTCCAAGTTGAGCCCTGCGAAGCTGGGAGAGGCTTGTTAAGCAGAGAATGTCAATTGATTGGCTATAAGAAACATCTGATTAGGTGTTACTCGTGCTTAAAGGTCGAAAGGAAGGTTCTTCTTGACATTCTTTAAAGAAGAGGCTTGCAAAATGCGTGCGCGAAACACAATATATTCCCCGAAGGACTGAGGATAATGCGTATCTACCCACATATATGCGAGATGCTGAACTCATTGAGGCGTTTTAATACGTTTCTGAACAGCGGAAAAGATGCACAGATGGAGCAGTTGCCGGACCAGACTGTGAGCTTAAAGGAACCCTGAAACACTTCTATCCAAGTGGAAAAAATGCATTTATAATTAAATATGGCTGTTGGAGAAATACCTTGCGACAAAAAGTATTTCCATGCGTTCAGCAGAAGTGGAGTTATTGGCAGTCAGTGATCACATTTGGGCCCCTTAGCTGTGCTCCAGTTCCTTCTGCAATGCCTCGCACTGCGAAGGCTACGGCTTAGTCAGGCGTGCCCGCAGCGCTCCACCTACAGAACGTCTTTCTGTAGCGCCATTCAAATTTGATTTTGAATGTTCACGCAGATGTCACTATTTCCGATTTTGGCCCCTACGACGTGCGAAACCCGGTTGCCCTTTACGAGCCGCCGTGCGCTCAGTGAGCGGGCTCGTCGCGGCAGCTGGGAAATCTACGCTACGCAGCGAACGCAGCTATACATTCAACCGTAGTGCGTAAATGAGCAGCCTTCGCTTTGCGCATGCACGACCGGGCTGGAGGGCGCGTTCATGCTCATGTGCTACAGGCTGGCCCTGCTGTGTGGCGCAGAATGGCGTTGTCCTGCACCAGCTTAACCTGACGGATAGTAGCCATATCGAGCTTGCACATTTTGAAGCGCTGTGAATAGCTCAATACGAAGCGAAGTCTGCCAATGCGTGTAACCAGGAGAGGCCTGGAGTGAGCGCGCGCTGGGAAATGTACGTGTGGTCTGACCTGAAGTCTCGTAGGGTTAGTGGCTAGTCGAGTGCTGCAAACTAATCAAAATTAGCCAGACCCGACGGCTACGACACCGATGAACACGGCAGCCAAAGTCGAAATTCATACGCAGGCGGCAACGACCAAGAGCGAGCAGACGACAGCCGACTTCTTGCGGAAGTACTTAATTCTTATCGAAACTCGAAAGCAAATTTTTATTTGCTCCAGTCTTTTTATTAAACGGCGTCAATAAATATGCACAGTAACGGTACGAAGAAGTGAACTTGCAAACACACATTCGGATATCGCCGGCGCGCAAGGAGAAAGCCTAGAAACATGCACGCCTGCTGTCCCGGAGGGACGTGTATGCGCGCAGGCTTCGGTCTCGACAACAGGGGTGCGCTGTTCGACGGCGCGCCGGGCTGTTTCGCGAGGCGCTCGCGCGCGTCGCAATATTTTGTGGGCGAGCGTACATTGTGGCGTAGTCGTAAGATAGTGTAGTTGGACGCGTTTTATGGACGTTGGACGTGTTTGGAAAAGTTATGCGTAAAAGACGTCATTTAAAACGGATGCACAATCAGCAGGGAAAATTGCGCTATCAGTGCCATCAACAAGAGTTATGATAGCGTCATGTTTTCGGTTAATAGTGCACCACAACTTTCTGGTATCAGTAGTTAGCGTGGATGGCAATGTGTTCCTTAAAGACGCATCCTTAGCTTGCTTAAGCCCTGTTGTGTAGTTATACGTGGCGCGTTTGTAGGTTGCCCATCCTGCATCATTTGCAGACGCTTAACTGATCCGTACAAAGGTTTCTTTTTGTTAGAAAGCTGCTTAATCTGGGCTTGCTACCGGGTATACTTACCTTGCACAGTATTTGCGAAATGTCGCGGTGGTGGAAGCCGTAAAACAGCACGTTCTTTGCCGTAATACTCAGATGTGAATCGTGCAAAAGCGTGACCAAGCCTGCAGGTGGTCCGATAGTGAAACCTTATCAAATCGACCTTTTCTGCTTCCTACACGTGTCATTTGTTTCAAAAGGTATTACTGCACTTTTGAAGGCACCTATATCGGTGAAGATAATTTCGGGAACATCTTAAAAGTTATTTGTGTTAACATATGCAGCGCTGTCATGAAAGGGGGACTTGCCGGAGAGCATCATAATGACACGACTGTATTTAGGGCAGCCTTCATTTTTATCATGTGAACACTGGTGTGAAGAACAGGATCTTCTAGAAGATTTTATATTGTGTGAAGTAAATAGCTTCATAATTTGGGGTTCAAGCGGCTTGCGTACCCAAGGATCCAAACTGCTCAAGCACTATACACTCCAGGGGCGCTATATAGCGTAAACCTATTACAAACGGTTTCTATTCCGTTTTCTTCAACGATTGTCAGCGTTCGGCAAACAGTTCTGGGGTTCCGGCCACGCTACCTGTGAAGCACGAGTCACCACGAAAGTCGAGCAACTTCTTCATCTGAAGAATGCGTGTACGTACTGGCTACTTACAGCATAAGCCTTTTCACAAGACGTGAGATCACTGTACTCATTGCGAAGCTTAGTCACGGATAATCCCTGGTTGCTTTCAGCTAACATACATGTACTGGCCAGTTGTTTATGTTATGCTATGTGTTTTTCGTTTTTATTAAATGTGGCTCTGCATTACCACACCCTAGCTATCTTTTTGCTACATAAACAACAAGTCAAATAACTTGAGTAGAGCTTACAATATTTTTTAGGAGATCACGTGCATTCCATACAAGTTTACTATTATAGAAGAGAAAAGAGTCAGAAGAAGACACGCACAGATAATTTTGACAGCACCAAACGGTCTCAAGTCGATCATACTTGATTGTTGCTATAGCTGAGAGTGGGAGGATGCCTGTCATGGTACTGCTTAATTTTTGTGCAGTTTGGTAATGTGCCACACATTGTTTAAATGCTGAATGAGGTATGGGTAAGTAGTAAAGGGGCATGTAACTATGGGATATGTAACTAGGTAACTTCACTCAAAGCAAGTTGTCTCGTCAGCAATGTCAATTAATAATGTTAATATTATTAATATTATTATTCTTTTCTTGAAAACAACTGATGCGTATTCATGCATTAGGCGACCGTTATAGGTGCACATTGTTTTTATGGCAGTCATAATGAATTTCACACTCGTGGTGCTTAACCTTCACTTCCTTGTTGCAACAAATTTACCGCTTATGCACAACATATTTACACACGGTAAAAACTTCATCCATGGCTGAGCACATGTATAATTTTCCGATTGAGTTAAGGCTTTACTTTCTTTAGAAAGTTTAAAAAGCAGCAAACATTAAATTTCCAAAAAGGTCTGTCTTATCCAGGGTTGTCCGTTTAGTGGTTCATATGTGTAAAGAAATATGAGAGGAAGCATACGATGTTATAAAGTATTTACCCCACTTTTAAAACTGTCATATTATAAGGAAGCATGCACAAGGAAACGCAAGCAAACCAGCAAGCTGTACTCCAGCTTCATACGCGTGCTCATTGATAAAGATTGGATGGTTGTAAACTTACGCAGCTGTATTAGTCGCCTGCTGTTGGCAAATTGTCAGCTGTTAATTGACCTCTCGTCGTCCAGTCGGAGTGCGCGTGCAATCTACTCGTGCAGATTCAGCGTACATCAGTATTTTACATGCTCCCCAGTGTGCACTTCCACCCCGATCCACACGTGGGTGGAAGACGAGTGGAATGGAGTACGAAGTGAGCGAGTACAAGCCATTAACTAGCCATTCCTCCCGCCGAACAACCAACCCTTACTAACAAGGCAAACAGCGAGCTAGTCAACCAGCCAACCAGGCAACCAGTCAGACCGCCAGAGTCCTCCAATCACTCAAGTTATGAATGAATGAATCAGCCAGTCAATCTATTATCGTATCTATAAATTGACTGCTTTATTCACAGTAATCAAGAGGCATTCGAATAGGCTGCATGCTGAAAGCGGAAGAATTATATTACACTCGCGCCGGCTTTTATACAACATTGACATTTCCATCCTTCGATTGAATGGAACAGCAGAAATATCCCTTTGAAGATATAGTAGAAGCTTCTTTTAGTGAACCTGCATATAGGGAACTAATGGCCTTCACTAATCGCTAAACTCAAAAGAAACGCCGGTGCCGATTGTGCTATCTGATGTCCATTCATTTTTCGCTAACATGTGCATAGTGCAGCAACCAATACAGTGACACTCTTACGTGTGTAATGCGTTTACGCCTCAACAGTACGTGGGGTATCGAAGAGAGGTGAAGAAGGATTTAGACGGCGTGCGGCTGGCTAGCTGCATCTCGATAGGCACTCAGCTGACCAAGGCCGTCGCGTCTAACTCTACCTGGCTTGTCAATAAACGCCTTTCGAGATTCAGCGAGCAAGCCGCATCAAAGATATATCGTGTATATCAAAGAAAACAAAATATCTTCTTTACCATATCCGAAACGACACGAATAACTATGGTAATCAAGAAAACTAAAATAAAAAATATAAAAGCATCGAACATGTTGTTCCGTGTGCCATCGTATATTTAACTACATTCCTTGGCACGTTGGCCCTATACGGATTGATCGAATTGCATTTCAGAGGAACAGGAAAATTCAGCGATGACGTAATTCGGTCGCATCATCCCAACGTTCTCACGTGCAATTGCAGTAATCCTACGAAGGATATCTCAGTCTCACTGTAAGATCGCTAACGGCCATCCTGTCGCTACGGGCGTCATGGGAATCGGGCAGAATCCCTGGATTTTTTTTCCTAGGTGTAAAGGAGGAGGAGGAGGGGGTCTGTGAGAAGAAGATATGGTCTTCGTTGCGAAAGGGCTTTGCTTCCCCTTTCGTTCTTACTGTGGTTTATTTCTGGTCTGCTTGAACCGCCACGTTCAAATAGTCCAATTAACCATTTTTGTCGTATATTGGCTGAACGACCTTACCCGTCGCTCGCGCAGACACACCAGCAAATTTTCTCGCAGTAATTATTGTACGAAACTATGGCATAAATGATTTCTTCACGCGTGCCCATGAGGCCAGTTGGGCATGCACACAAATTCTGACCAACTGGACTAGCTTAACGTTGATTCAAGGCACATCACACGAGCACTTCTGCCCCGGTAGCAATGCGGCCATGCATAGCCGCTGAGTCAGGTCAAAAAGTTCGAGTATTTTCCACTTCCTCTATCGTCCAAATACCACCACCGCAGCCCGTATTCGAAGCCCCAAACTGATCGGCCGCAGGATATTAACCCCAGAACTCTACATTATGCTGCTTCTCAACTGATAATCCCACATAACTATTGCCATGACTTAAAATATGTCGCAGCACTGTATGAAGAAGCGACCAAATACACGCTGTTGGCTACTGTATTCAGCAAGTCACAATATTTTTTTTTTCATTCTAACTAATTTTGACTACTTAGTAAGTTCCAGACTTATTCTTTTTTCTTATGAGAAAGCTGTAGATCACTCGCAGCATAAACCTAATTCAGCTGATTTTAATTTTCCGCATGTTACGTAAATATTATTTGCTGCTGCCTAAAGAAAGCGCGCGAAATATCAGAAGAGAACATGTGACAGGCCCTCCTTACACGTCGCGATTGCAGTGCTTTCATACACATCAATTATTAACGAACAGCACGTTTTAGCCTATTGTGCGCTGCCACTTAAAAAGTAACAGGGCAGTGACAAAGGCCATAGACCCGTGATTGAGCCTATAGACTTATTTCGTTCGCGGCGACTCATGGTAATGAAAAGGAGACATCCTTGCGACTGCTTGGCACATTTTTAACGGCGACACACCTCACTAAATCAGCTTTTCGTTCATACGTGGCGAGATTGAGAGCAACGCAAACACTACGCCCAAGTGGGTATGTAACGTGCTTTCGTTCAGAATTCGTGGGCATTCTGTAGGATGTAGAAAAAAAAATAAGGCAACACGGTGGAAAGGTCGGAGCTCCTGAATGTGATATTTCGTAAAACATTACGACTTTATCATTGAGAGCGTTGCCCTAAAGTTACTACTTGCTAAGTTAGTTAATTATCTTGGACTTATGAAATTAAGCAGAATACAGAATATAAGCTGACTTGGTGCATACAATAGCCATCAGAATGCAGTTCGTCGCATCATCCTAGAGTACTTCGGCAAATTTTAAACTTTGGTGGAATTCAGCGCACACATCTTGCGCAAGTTATTACTGTCGCACGTTTCGCGCCTCTGTTGGCTCATTATCACCACACTAACACTGAACTTCCCGTAGAGCTTCCTTGCGCGCTCTTCTGGCCATTGACAGCGTGCTTATTCTTCTCTAGCATGGGATATCCTTTGCGATGTTTTTGAAGATAAAAGCCTCCTTTTCAGGCACTTGTGCGTTGAAACATGCCATGCGCGCTCAAGTACCGCATCGCAAAAAAGAAAAGTAAAATGAAAGCAACACTGCTGCACATCATCGACCATGCATCCCGGGCGTCGAACCCATGCTTGCAATACACAGATTTGAAAAGCTTCCGAGGGAAAGTAACTGCACAAGTGCTGAGACGTGCAGGAAGGCTAGCTTCAGACGCAACAGCATGGTCGTTCATCGAAAAATCAAGCCAGACAAAGCGAGCACATTAAAAACAACATATCGCTGATATACACTAACCTTACTGGTGCGTTTCCAACTGGTAGAACCATCCGGCCCATTGCCTGTGTATACTTCGCCGCGTCGAAGGCATCTCTGCGCCGCGGCCCGAATGTATTTTAATTCTGCCGTGGTGAGGAACTCCGTCAGAAGCACAATTCGAGGTTTCAGGGAGAGTACCTCCATCTTGTAGGGCTGGAGTAGCAAATCCGGGTCTCCGTAGTTTGTGGACATCTTGCAGACGAGTTCGCTGGACAAAGGCCTCAGATCACTACTTTTAGTACAAGTGAATTGGTAATCACTGATGTCTGTTTCTGGTGGCAAGGGATAGGACACTCTTCTCTCCTTATTTCTTTGCCGCCAAGGAAGGAACCTGATGTCGTTTGCTTGAAGCCAGCTCAGGCCCACTTGGATCTTGCGGTCAAGCCTGTTACCAGACAGAGAAGCTGCTTCATCAACCATCCGGCACCATTCGGACGTTTTGCCGAAAGGCCCCACGAGAAAGCAGCCCCTGGACACGTCCTTCAGATCTTCCGTTGAAACTGGAAGGAGCAAGCGGGAATGCATTGCTGACATGCTTTTCACCGATATGTCGTAGACCTGCTGCAGCTTGCAGACTGCGGTGGCAGCTCCACTGAGATCGCAATCCGTGGGCCACCACTCCTCTGACGAAGGGGACCTGAAGGCGGCCCGCAGCGCCTTCAGTGGCCGACGCTTAGCAAGAAACAGTGGATGCGAGTGAACACGTGAGAGGCGGTTGACGAAAAAGAAAGTACTCAGCACATCTCTTCCCGCGCGTCGCGAGACTTTCACCAGAAACTGCTCGAACTCACGCAGGGCTCTCAGCAAGCGAATTTCTTCGAGCAAAAGTAGGAAACGTCCGTCGTCGTATCCAAGTCCTTCGGTACGAACTACTTCTTCCAAGTCTTGCGTGGATGTGTACAGGTCGTCGCAGCACGTCATTAGGTGGAATGCGAACGGGAAGAAAACAAAGTGCCACAGATAGTTCATTATCCAAGTTCTTGGGTACTTTCTCGTCTTCTTTAGATGACGCTGTGCAACCTTCTCTACTGCCTTGCTTTCAAGAGGCGGAAAATAACGAAGTTATGCCATTGCAGTTCGTTTGTTGCTTGGACACATAGCTACTTTGTGACACCGATACCGTTTACGTCAGCAGGAATACGATACTTAATCTGTCTGACACCAACAAGCTACACAAGCAGATATACATTGCATATATTTTTGCAATTATGTTTTTTTTCCTCTTCTGCTGCGCCTTTGTTGTGTATTGTCCGTTTTTGTTTGCTTTAATTTTCCACGACCGCTATTACGCTATCCAATATTAATAATAGAAATTGTGTTCTTTATTGAACTGCGTATTTGTTTCTTTGCGTTTGTTTTATGACATGGTTTTTTCTCGTTTCCCTCTCCCCACTTATGTAATGTCCCGTAAAGGGTCCTTAAGGCTAAAATCAATAATGATAGGGAATTTTGTGTAACAAGGTAAGTAGGAAAAGAAGGGGAAGTTCTGACTGACGTGGCACGAAGGGACTTGGTAGGGATAGAATGAGAAAGAGAAGAGGGAAGCACATACAGCCTAGTTTCCGGGGCGCACATTGCAGCGGTAAATGACAGGGACCTTTCTCTGAGGCATGTTGCCTTTATGAATCAAAGCAGCACAGATGTAGGCTTGAGTGCTGAGATTTAAGCAGCAGATGATTAAGGCACTCGCTACATCTCACAGATTCCAATGAATGCTGCTGACGTGATCGGCATGACCACGGCCGCTCGATGATACCAAAGTCCCTGAAACTTCGTAAAGTAGAGCCGCGCTTTGATGAATGCCGCCTCCTCCTGGCGCGCTCTGGCCGAGGCCAACGCCACGTCGCTATTGGCCTATTAGCATCATGCGGGCCCTCGCGCCGTGCATCAGCGCCATTTTTGCTCGAGAAGCGTCTACGGAGTGTCGAGGAGCGCATGTTGGCGCCGTTGCTACGCTCGAGCAGGGTAGGTGGCGCAACGGTCGAGGAGGGAATGTGAAAGAGAGAAGAAACGAGGAAGAGTGTAGGCGGAGGAGGAAAGCGTCACTACTTTACGTAGTTTAAGGGGTGTTAGATGATGCGCACAAGGTGCATCATTTTGTGTGCGCCTAGTTCAGCAGACCACCGCCCTGACGCCACCAGTCAGGGACAGCGAGCGGCAGCGTTATCGCGACGCACATTTGGTCTGCGGAATGTTTTGCGAGTAGACAACGTGCTTGAAGTTAATAAATCCAAGTAGCTAAGCTCGCAGCACATAGCTACATGCTAAAGCGTGGCCTAGTGTCTAATAACAGTCGTTCTCCGCTGTTAATTTCTCACATAACTGGCCGTGTATGTTTTTGCATAGAGGTCACAACTCATTGCAACTTCAAGCTTTCAAGCTTTTCCAGAAATCATTGTCATTCGCTCGACTGCCGCCCTACAAGAAGTGGGTCTAATTGTTCTTTTCAAGAAGGAATCTAAGCAATCTGGAAAAACCACTGAAAGACATTTAAACATTTAGGGAGCCGTTTTTCTCGGTGCTCTCAAGTACGAGTGTGGTGAGGGCAATGTTTTAGTGCATGGGCAAGAAAGTGATTCACGTCCGATTTCAATTTATTCCACTGCAAAGCAGAATAAATTCCGCTTTGAATACATAAATAAGTAAATAAATAAAGATCTGCAGACTTTGTATATAATTTTCGCAATAATCTTTTTTCGTCTTTTACTTCGCATCATACGCAGATATCCGTGATCAAACAAGCCCTAAAAGCGCTGTTGTTCCACTTTGTTTGTTAGCAAACTGCTCTTCTATGCGTTGAAGTACGAAGGTTAGTGGAACGCTCTTTATTTTTTCGCACTCTTTGGGAAATAATATCTCAAAATTGGTGTCATTCTAGGAATTCATTTCAAGTGGATACGTCTTGCGAACTCACCGGCTACAATTCGTAAATTCCGATATATGCCGTAAAGTAAATAATAAAGAGGATATAACGTTTTTTTAAATTAGTTAACTATGAGTTTCGATTTCTCGTGCCAGTAAAGTGCGCCTCTTCGGATAATTCAGCTGAAGGGCTAGAATTAAATATTCTAGAAAACTTAAAAATAATCACCCTGTGTACCTTCTTGCGGATTTCACTTCAGGAAAGCTGCAAAACGAAAATAGTTCAAATGCAATGTTGAAGGGAGCACGCTAATCTATCACGAGAATAGAGGCCGTAGTGCCACGACCACGAAAGCATAATTTAAAAAAAAGGCCGCAAATTTGTCCGAGAGGCGAAGTATTCATTGCGATAGCAAATTGGTGGACAGCTGTACGAAGTAAGGATAGTATTTTAATCAGTAGTGTAAACATGTTAAGGCTGGCGTATTAAATAAATTAACAAGCATGGTGTCACGTGTGCACAAGCAAATAGGAACACATCTCACTAGATGACTGCGGAAACTCGCGGCAGTAGAGAAACGCAGCAGCGGCAGCGAGCGAATTGACCGTGGTGCTGCCCCTTGAATCAACGCGATCTAAGCCGTGAAAACGCAACGCAGCGCGGACTCTGTCCCCGTCGCAGATGGCTTTCAAGGTACGACGGCCCACCCAGGCGAGTCTTTACAATTGCTAGTAGGTACAGTGGGGCGTGGCATTTCTCACGGCGCTCGACGTTTCTGCGCAGACGAGAGTAAGAGCGGGTGCGAGAGGGAAAATCTGAGGGCCTTAGCTCCTTGAATATGTGATTCTGCCTAGGGACAACTACGGGGGTTTCTTAACGCGTGTTGCATGCGTTTGTCCCCTAGGCATGGCAGCATTGCGGAGTGCGGTCCACTTTGTTTGCGCTCCGCCGCTGGCTGCCCCCGCCGTTAGGCAGTGGGCACGGACGCCCCATTTGGTGATCGCTGGGTCTGTAGGAACAAGGTTCTCACAGGTGTTGTTGAAGTCCCTAGTCGATTTTTTAGTCTGACGATGGGTTGCATTTTTTACATGCACTGCTCCAGGAGGGCACATGTAAACGGCAAACGGAGGCCTCAGGAGAGCACCTGAAGTTATATTAAAGCAGGCGGCGCAGGATCGCCAGGGCGCCCAAGCGGTAGTGGGGAGATCCAAGGTGGAAGCAGGGCGGCCCGTGGGTTAGGGCTACGGAGGCCGAAGCGTGCCAGGGAGTGTTCGGATAAAAAATTGACTTTCCGCGATTTATTCAATCAATTGAACCTTTTTGCCCCTATGCTTTCATGCATTCTGCCAATAAATTAACCGTTCCAAACGAACACGCTTGCGCGCTCATTCAAGACGAGTGCAACGTCCTTCTACTAACAATGATGGATAATCACTGTGCAAAATTCGCAATAAAATAATTGATCGAGATATCTCTAAAGCCGACAGCCTATAGAGTAGGCCGCTAGCTGTAAAGGCTGCATAGCTACAATTAACAGCCATTCTAAGAAAAGAAGCTTGTAGCAGCGACTACCTATTTTGTCGCATTCTTTCGAATCGGACAATAGAAAGTTCTGTAAGTTAAGATCTAGAGCTCGGCTGATCTCAAAATTTCGTAAAGTTCTGAGACCATATATTATTTCCCAAATAAGCTTCAGCTGTGGGTTTTGGTGCTTTGTTTGTTCTGATGGACTGGTCCCAAGAGACTGGTACATGTGCCGTGGTGCCATTTTACTGGTGTAATATAAGTATTATATTGGTGGCGGTGGCCTGGTAGGTAATTCAAGTACCGCTACTATTAAAATTTCTAGCCGCAGGAATATGTGAATATATAGCACCTCCTTGAGTAGTATGGCAAAACAAGTGCAAGGACGGGAAGTCAGAAGCAGTAGGTGTTCTCATGAATCACATTTTTTTATTGAAAACGAAAACAAAAGGCAATAAATCAGCCTTGTCGTGCCAGTGCAACAAAGTATGAGTTCTCTCGAGTTTGTCCGCCAATATGTTGTTTTGTATAGGTCGGATGCGCTGCCCAGGCCGTGTTGCGGAGACACCGGTCAGCAGCCCCCTGAATGCCTCGTTTATTGGTTTCAGGTTATTGATTTCAGGTGATTGTTGTTGTTTTTCGTTTGTTGATTTCAGCTAAATGCGATGCCCTGCTGGAGAATACAAAGCGCCGCAATGTATCTACTCGTGTAAGCTGTCTTACGGTGCCAATTTCGTCCATGGGAGGTATTTCAGCATGTCACGGCTTGCCACATGTTTACTTCACACTGCGGCTAGCTATGTCTGGCAAGAAGTCTGACCCCGCTGATCGCATAACTTAATATATTACCAAACACGCAGCAGGCTTTCGCCTTCACTTGTTAGAGGAGTATAGCATGCTGAGAAACATTTTTCCCGTGCGACTTTCTTACCATGTAAACGTGAAATGACATTACATTTCAAGCCTAGGAATATCTCATATCCAATGGCATCATGCATTTTCACTACCTTCGATATTGTGGAAAATTGCGCCCTTTTGGCATTGAAGCTGTGCCAGTTGATGATGATGACTGGAGTTTATTGGCGCAAAGGCTAGAAGTGACCAAAGAGCGCCAAGGGTATCGTGAGAAACTGCAATTCAGGTCAGGTCAGGTCAGTTTATTTCCTTAAAGGCCCCTTTATCAGGGGTGTTACATAAGGGGTGGGGTACATCTTGCAACAAAAAATTCAACATGATAACAAACGAACCATTTGAAAAGTGATACATACTTTGTACAAACAAGTGCTTACTCGTGTCAAATTGTCAATTAGAATAAAGAAGCAACAGTAAATTTGGCCAAAGAGAAGAAACAGTGGTAATGGACAAATCATTTTAGTAACTAGTGTAACTTATGAAGAAAGGTAGATACATTGCATACAATCAAAAAAGTACAGTAGGTGATGAATTTGTACAAAATGGTAATTAATTTGACGAAATAGAAGCAACCTCAGCATTGAACACATGGTGATTATTTGTATATACAACATGGTTGGGAAGGGCATTCCAATCAGTTGCTGTTCGCGAAAAAAAAGCAGAGAAGGTAGCTGTGTGTGAGCGTGGTTTTGCTATACGAATAATGATAATCGAAAAGTCGATGAAACATGGCTATATAGAGGCCTGAAAATATTTTTTGGGTAAGCCCATTAATATATTCTTAGGAAAACCGGACAATGATACATGACATACGCTATGGAAAAACGATGTGCTATGAAGAGGAGATGTACTAAAATATGTCGCTACAAGTGACACTGCTGTCTAACCAACGCCCTTGAGCACAAGGACCCAGAGGCATGCGCCATACAGATTGCTACTATCGTAGCATCAGCAACTCCTGAGAGGATGTGCTACGAATATCGTGGGCTTATAACGCGAAATAAAAACATTGTGTAAAAAATTTAAAGCTTATTTATAGTCAAAAATTGGTTCTGCTCCAAAAAGACACTACCGGATGAAGGGGAATGTGGCATCGGTATCTATAGGAAAAGGTTTTTTTTTGTTGAACTTCTGCTTCCCGACACGCCATAAGACGTGGAGAACGGTCAGCCTCTCGCCACACCTACCGCAGAAGGGGTTTACTGCCAGTCAGCAGGTAAGAATGAGTACCGTATGCACGTCCTATTATCAGCCGACAGAACGTGACACCAGTTTGCCACGCTTTTGTTACTGAAGGCCAATTTCGTACGAGCGGCTAAATTAAATGAAGTTTAAATAAAGTTTATTAGAAGTTTCACGTTCACAGATAGATTGCCAAAGGTTTCTCAGTGTTCTGCGCAAGAAAGGCTTCAAGTTTGCGGGAGAGATAGTTATGGTAGTGTTCATTGCATTCCGAGAAGGATGGCCCGACAACCGCATAGGATGTGCCATTAGGGGACTTCAATGCGTTGGTATAAAATTCTGTACAGGAATACTTCCACTGGAGTTCGAGAATGTGCATGTGGATGTGCATCTCTGGAGTATGATTTGTATCTTCGACAAAGAACGTGTCGCATTCTATCAGTTGATACAGCCACGGTGGCAACAGGCTCGTTGGGGCCATCAGTGGATGCATTTGTAGTGAGATGTTCATTCCCTCGCTCAGCTTCCTCACGTGTAGTGAGAATGGTTTTCTCATTAAAGGTCGATATTGAAATAATGTGGGAGATGTCAAATAATTAACGGTTATATAAGAAGTGTGTTCGGCATTTATTTATTTATTTATTTGTTTATTTTCAATACTGCCAGTCCCATCAGGGGCCATAGCAGGTGGACATACAGAAGTGAAAGACATGGTAATAAACGTGTACGTACAAATTGCGTGTCAATAAGCCAAACAAGGAACGTAAAGGAACAAGGTAAGAATACATAAAAATATATATTTAGATATCACAATTCTAGGAGACACGCGCAGCAGTACGGAGAATACATCATGAAAAGAACAGGAAATGGGAACAAAAATAACAGTAAGCACCTTCACGATAATCAGCATGGCTTACAATAATTGCAAAGCATATTATGTGAATAAGACTGCGTTACTGATTACTAGATGTGGATTCTAACCGTGATGTGAACTGAGATAATGAGTCTGCAGAAATGACTGACGGATCGAGGTGATTCCATTCCCTTATCACGAGGGGGAAATAAGAGTACATAAATGTGTCATTATGGCATGAATATTCTGCTAAAGCGTGTGCATGTATATGTCTCGATGATCGTGACTACGAAAAATATATGTGTTTTGTTAGGTCAGTCTTACACCAGTTGTGAATCAAGTTAAATAAAAATTTAGCCGTGCTTGCTTCGCCCTTGATGAGGGCGTCGCTAAACCCGATTTAGCCGCAAGGTTAGTGGGTGAATCTGTGTGCTTATACTTGTGAATAAACCGCAGCGCTTTTCGCTGTACTTTTTCCAGTTTCTTTATGTTTGTTACTGAGTGGGGAAACCAAACTGTATTAGCGTACTCCAAAACCGGTCTAACGAAAGTAGTATACGCGAGAAGCTTAGTCGACGTTGGTGCAAGGCGGAGACATCTTCGGAGATAAAATAGTTTGCGTAATGCCTTCAACGTTACGTTGACAATGTGCGTGTCCCATCTCAGGTCAGAAGTTAGAGTGATGCCTAAGTATTTATGCTGGTGAACTTTCATTAGCATTGTGCCGTTAATAAAGTATGAAAAGTCGTAAGGTTGCTTTTTTTTCTTGTTACCGTCATGCAAACTGATTTAGTTGTGTTTATCGTCATTTGCCCTTTTTGCACCAATCATTTAGCTGGTTTAGTGAGTTGCTAAGCGAAACATGATCTTCGTAGGTGTTAATTGTTTGGTAGAGGATGCAGTCATCAGCAAACAGTTTGATGTTACAGTCAATATTTCTGGTTAGGTCGTTAATGAAAATTGAAAATAGCAGTGGCCCCAACACGGATCCTTGGGGGACGCCTGATGTGACAGGCACTGTTGCAGATTCCACATGCTGAAATAGTACGAATTGTGTCCGGTTTTTTAAGAAATCTGTTACCCAGTCTAAAATTTCCCCATCCCCCAAAAAACCTCGAAATTTTGTTAATAATTTACTGTGGCATACGCGATCAAATGCTTTGGAAAGGTCTAATAATATTGTATCAGTCTGGCTACAGTTATCGATGTTAAATGCGAGTTAAATGTTATTGATGTTAAACGTGATGTTAAATGATTTGATTGCACTTTGGGGAAGTATGCGAAGTTTATATATGCTCTTTCCAGGTGGAGGGACCACTGATTAGATTCCACGTATAAACTCTGTATAGGACTTGTTCTGAGGCGCCTGTGGCCAGACGAATACCTAAATGGTGAACGGGATCAAAAACCCTTAATGCACTTGGAGTGGCAGTTTGATACACCGAAAAACCGTAGTCCAGACGTGACCGTATGAGGCTCCTGCACAGGTTCATTAAGCAGCCCCTGTCACTGTCCTGTGTCGCGTACGCCAGAATTTTCGGAATGTTTATTGTTTTCAAACATTTCATTTTCAGATTCTTTATATGTGGAATGAATGTAAGTTCGAAGTCAAGTATGACATCAGAAAATTTGTGCTGTGTATTCCAAGGCAAGCGCTGACCATGGAGCTGCATACTCCTCTCCTGGACGAGGACCCTCTTCCTTGTAAACATCACACGGAAGCTTTTCTGCGGATTCAGCTTGAAGCCGTTCTGATATGCCCATGACGAGACTTTGTTCAGCACAAATTTAACGTGTCGCTCGCACACTGGGATGTTACGCGATTTAAATCCCATATGCACCTCATCAACGTATGCAGAATAAAATATTCTGTGGGGAATATACGAACGAAAAGAATTCATTTAAACAATAAAAGTTGCACAGTAAGTACGCACACTGCGGTACCCAAGTTTTGTATATATGACCTAGGCGGGGCATTGCCAATTCTAACATGGTAAGTACGGTGTGAGAGGTAGCTTTTAATTATCCTGAGGATGTTGCCACGAATGTCCATTCCCGATAGGGCTCTGATAGTACCGTAGCGCCATGTGGTGTCATAGGCCCTTTCCTTACATCGAAAAACTGAGAAGAAGCATTGTTTATGGGCAAATGCATCGCGGCTGTTCACCTCAATCTGCACAAGATGGTCGGTTGTGGGCCTGCCTTCTCTAAAACCACATTGGTAGGGATCAAGCATGGTCTTTGATTCTAGGAAATGCAAAATATGGGGATTTATCATTTTTCGAAGAGCTTACACAGACAGCTTGTAAGCGCTATCGGCTGGTAACTTGTTACCAAGGATGGGTCTTCACCCTGTTTCAAGATTGCGACAACGATGGTTTGTTTCCATGGAGCTGTAATGTGTCCGGCTGGCTAAATTTTATTAAAAAGTATGAGAAATGTAATTGCTGTGTCCATGTACCTGTTCTTCATCATCGAGAAGGGGGTTAACCGAGGGGCCCAATTTTTATTAGTCATATCATAAGAAGCCAACAAACACTGACACCAAGGACAACATAGGGGAAATTACTTGCGCTTAAAAAATGACATAAAGAAAGGATAAACTAATAGAAATTGAAGTGGATGAAAAAACAACTTGCCGCAGGTGGGAACCAAACCCACAACCTTCGCATTTCGCGTGCCATGCTCTACCAATTGAGCTACCACGGCGCCGCTCTGCCATCCACTTTCTTGGGCATTTAGGTGTCCTAGTAGAAGCCCGGGAGTGTTAGCCAGCGCCACCACTCACAGACCTTGGCGGTGGACGTGGCACGTTCTTTTTGCCGCAGGCGTCACGAGTTTGATCTTTTTTGGGTGAAGACAACTGGTCAATAAACACACATATGCTACCTGCAGGCATCAATGTTGAAGGATTCGAGACCCTCGTTATGTAATCAACGAGAAGAGGTGGTTAACCGAGGGGCCCGATATTTATGAGTCATATCATAAGAAGCCAACAAACGCTGACCCCAAGGACAACATCCGAGAAATTACTTGTGCTTAATAAATGAAATAAAGAAACGATAAATTAATGGAAATTAAAGTGAATGAAAAAACAAATGGCCGCAGGTGCGAACCGAACCCGCAACCTTCGAATATCACGTGCGATGCGAAGGTTGTCACACTTGTCAAGTCACTTGGCTTCCGCAAACAAGCTGCGACCGGCACCACCATTCCGCCACTATTGCGCCGCTGAACATTCGGAAAGAAACACTTATAAAACTATTGTTAAACGACTCCACTCAGTACCCTCTGGTCATGAGGATATAGAAACACATAAATAAAAATAAATAAATAAATAAATAAGTAAATAAATATTGCGTAGATTCTATGTTATAGTTTATTGTTTGTTGAAGAAGCGAATTGAGTAGTTTCGTTGGCCTTTAAGCTTCAGTACCTGTTCATTTTATGACCAACAGCAAAACATGAAAACACGGAATGAACCGCAGCAAACTTCACTCTCAACAGGGCCTGCAGTGATGTGCACCCTCGTTATCTACAGTGCTCATCCTCCTCGATAGCCGTTGGGGTAAGCGTTTTTTAATCAGGGGGGAATGCGTGCGCAGAGTCCGTGTTGACTAAGAAATAATGCAATGTATTGTGGGTTTCAAGCTACAGTGCGAACGCAATAGTGCTGTTTCACATGGCACGATTTTTACCTAGCGACGTAGAGATTTCCACCATTCCGCGACTGCCAAGCTACCCGCAACTGGATTTGACAATGCGCATCGACCCCTCATGCAGCCGTAGGAATCAATGCTATATTTGGCGGGACGACAGCAATCGCCGGTAAAATAGGAGCTTCTCGGTCGCCGTCTTTTTTACGATGTGTATTACGGGTGTCCTCGAAGTTGGCTTAAGCCATCGTAAAGGGTACAAAGCTACTAAGGACAACATAACCTACTAATTACTCAATTTTTCAATGGATGTCAAAACCAAAGCTTATTACCGATTCCCGTGTTGTAGTATTGCAGAAATAATGGTACGAATAGATCGAAGGGAGAGTAAACCTTGGGCGAACTTCCGGCGAAAATCGCTTCGTCGCTGAAGAATGGGAAGCTTGAAGCAAAAATCATAAATTAACGTGATCAGCAGTAACGATTTTGCCGATCCAATCACTCCATGTGATACAGCCTATAGACAGAATAGAGCTGGTCGACATAGGCCAGGTTCGTACTCGGGCATCCGGCGTCCAGAGTTGCACGGAATCTACCTCAGCGGCACGGAGTACTGCCCCAAAAGGCCATCTCCGTACCGATCGGTTGCGGACCCATTGCTATTGCCCTGTGGTGCTGGAATCCCTCACCGCGGACCAATCAGAACGCGAGTCCATAATTTCAAAGATGGCGGCCGAGCTCGGTTTGCAACAGAGAAAACGTCCGTCGCGCCAGCGTAAAAACATATCATCTTGCTTTCTGTGTTACCACACGTTGTCAGCTCTCAGCAGGGCCAGCAGTTTGCTGGCATGACCAACTTGCACTACTGTTGCAGAGCTTATAGACGAGGACGCAAGACGGAGTGCACAAGAAAGACACGGACATTTGTTCATACGTTCATATCTGCGTATGTCTTCTCACGGTCTTGTAGACCAGGCCGAACCCACCGTTGCTGACGGCGTCGTCTCTTCTTCGCCAAATGCCTCTTCTGCTCCTGATGCATATCCAAAGATGTGCTTGCCAGGATGTACGAAAGCATCTATTCTTGCCCAGCGCATGCTGTCCTGATTGCAGCACAGCGAAAAATTGGCGTAAGAAAAGAAAATAAGCACGCAAGCTCAACGCGAGCGTAGAAAGCGTTATGCGAGTGGGGACATCTTGGATAGACAGTGTGCGCACAGAAATTCGCGCGTATTTTGCTGATAACTCGAGAGTAGCAGCAGCTGCGGTGGTCCAGAAACATAACGACGCGGCATTTCGTCGACCAGAGATTTTCGGTCACTGTAGACGCCGAATTTCACAGTGTGAACGAACCATTAGGCTGCATTTCCATTGCATCAGTTTTTCCTTATTTCCTTGGCGTCGTCATACGGAAAAGGCTGCCTTAGCCGCCGATGCTAGGGGGACTGAGAAGAAAAAGCTGGCCGTCATCCGCTATGTCCACTGCCTGTAGTTGGGTTGACGAAGATGCGTCTCGCTAGGGCGTGAATGTCGTTTTCTCAGCGAAGAAAAAGCTCGCCACCATTTGTTCAGCAGTGCGCAGGCGTAGTGAAAGATAGAGTAGCCGGACTACAGATGTAAGCAATCCGTCTGGTTGCAGTCTTAATCATGCAAGCAGTTTTGTTTCTTGCTCGACTTCAGTAGTGTATGAGTGCCTTCCTCGCGTGAGAAAACTTACGTGGGCCAAACTGGCCGACGTCTTAACACCAAGTAAGCTGAAGGAGCGTTCGCATCCCACAAAAGGGACTGCGCACAAACTTTTTGCAATGCACGTAACAGACAGCAATTCAAAAGATAAATGCACACCCAAGTTTGAAAATGCGACATTCCTTTACAAGAACACACATCCAACAATACGAGGAGTAGTAGATGCCCACGAGAACAAGGAAAAGGCGGCTGGTTGTGTCAGCCATTCAACTATAGCGCTTCTTGACACTGAAATATATTTTCCAGATGCCACCTAACAAGTGGCAGTTCTTTCAGTGGCGCGCTAACAACGAATAACAGTAATCATTTCTTTTCTTTTTATGATGTTTGACGACGTGTGATGACATAGTACATATCGGGTTTATAAGGTATCTGACCTTTCTAATAAATTTTCAGTTGCAACTAGCGCCGTATCCTGTCTTCCCTTGTGCATTAGCTTGTGCCCAAGTAGTACGTGCTCCGAATTCGGGACGTCTATCGCCGCATTAGTAATGTCGCAGATTCCTGCAGCAGTGTCTTATTAGCATAAATAAATCATTGCCATTGAGAAATGCTTCTGGCAGCATTGCATAATTATGCGGTAATGAGCTGTCTGCCGCATTTTCCTGGATGGAAAGATCGACCCTACGGCGAGGTGCATTTACATGTGCCAACACGACTTCGCTTAAACTCTCATTGGGCAAGGTTACTAAGTCAATCAGTGAGGCTTCTTTCTCTTTAGTAGGAAAGTGTGGCAGCTTCCCTGTGCTTTGAGAAATAGTTCCACATACGCGTGGGCTTTCAGATGGTTTCTTAACGGCATTCCAAAGGAATGTAGAGTATGTGTGTGCGTTCGCGCCTGCGTGCGCAGGCACGGGTACGAGCGATTCAGCTCAACCGTGCACATGGTAAGTACGAAACGAAGGCTCTTGTGTAGTTAGTCGAACTTATTTCGGTAAAGAGAGCGTCCCGTTTTCAGAGTCCATATTCCCCTGAACCTAAATTTTTCACATTTTAAAGGTAACCAGTGCATAATAATGTTTTATGTTATGGCATGCAATACACAGCGCCCGCAGTCGAAGTTGAGTATACGAAAATATGAGGGCGCTGCGAATTTTATTCAGGTAAGACTTGTACCTTAATGTTAGTACAACATTAAATTGAACATCAACGTTTCGCGAGGCGGTTTTCGCTATTTGGAGTAAACGGCGCTCGTAACGTTTGAAAATATCGAGTGCGGTTGAGGTCGCCATCGTCATTAGCTTTTTAATGTCCCCTGCACTATGAAGGCCTCTCCAATCTACATTCAGTTGCCGCTGTCTGGCGCCATGTGAAAAACTTTTATGCCTGCAATTTTCCTAACTTCAGCAAGCCACCCATCTTTCAATGCCGTCCTCAATTCCGCTTCCCTTCCCAAGGTTTCCTTTCTGTAACTGTGATAGAACATCGGTGTTCTGCCCTATGTATTACGGACGGCCCACCTAAAGCCCCTCCATACACGTTTCCGCCGACCAGGTTCAGTACCGCCAATCTACCCTCCTCCTCCACGCTCCTCTCCCACTCCCCTCCGTAGCTTCCGGCGTCAAGCGGAAAATACGTAGCTGGAGCTTCTTGTTCCGAGCAACATATAATCAGTTCAGTGCACCCAGCACGTTTTATTGCCAAACAATCATCCCAATTCGCTCGCAGCGAAGCACCGTCGTGTACATTTTAATGCGCGCCACCGACCTCTTGTGCGCGCTAATGTGGTGACGAGTCTGCCAGCTATGGGCCTCGAGATCGAGATATAGAGAACGTTTCTGCCTTTTTTTACATGCCTCCTGGATAAGAGAAGTGTAGGTTTCTTTCTTTTGTCATTGTCTGAATAAAGTATAAATGAATACACTGTCATCATCATCAGCAGCAACAGCCGCAGCCTATTTTTATGGCCACTGGAGGACGAAGGTATATCCCAGTGATCTCTAATTACCGCCCTCTTTCGCTAGCTCATTCCAAATTGCGCTTGTCCTACACAACACACAAAACAACGATCATATATAACACGCCTGGTTTGTTTGTCGCTCATTAGAAATCAATATTACAGGTCTTTCTACATGATGTAGACATCAATTGCTGCGACGTAGACTTCCATGTGCAGTTTCGCCATAACTGCGGGGCCGATCTATTCGGATGCATCGTTAAGGTGGGATTCCGCGATGGTTAAGGTAGCACCATATCGCCAAAATGTTACGGTGAAATCTGCAGAAATCAGGAAGCTTAATCTGCTTGATTCCGCGCTTATTTTGACTCTGCGGCATACCCAGAACAAGATTCTGTGCTTACGTTGATGAAATTAATGTTACATCAATAAAAATTAAACGCTCATTCATAACGACACCAAGCTGCGAAAAGCTTGGCACGAGCGGCACGGCTACCGACACTTCAGTCCTTCAACATCCTATATAACATTTAGTGATTTGTAGACGTTCCTCACCGTAACAATTCCCGTTCGCGACATCAGCCGCTTGGCAAAAGCTACCAAGCCATCGTGGAATCAGCTCTTCTATATTTCGGTCTTTCTCGTAGTGATACCAGGTGTATTGACTCAACTAATTCCTCTATAACTCAATCTAAATAGTGTCCATGCATTCTCCGAACACTAATAATTAACGCGCTTGTTGCGGCCCCGTGGAAAATGACTCTTCATCTGAACGTCTGATCATTAGAGGTAAACGGGAAAAATGGTATCTGGTCACAAGTCTGGTTTGATCGTCACACGGCATTTGTTTAATATGTAAGAGAGTGGTAAGTCAATGTCCAAGGACCTCTGCATTCGCTTCTACACAGAGAGGTAATAGCCTTCTGAGAACTCGCTTCCACGCAGTGTGAGCCTAATGTGGTCAATTTACTATGGAACGATGGTCGTGAAAGGGTAGGAACCGTCCCAGCTTTTGCTATACTATCAGAAGACGAAAAGATTGCTCAGTGTCAAGAGGCTCAATCACTAAAAATGGTGCTTCGTTCACCCGTCACGCGCCCTAACCTGTGCAATAACTGCAAGCGAAATGTCAAATGTGTACGGAAATATACAGCCCTTCAAGCCGCATACATAATTCATCGCCATCGAGGCTCTATAATCCGCCTCGGTGGCCTCAGTGGTTAAGCGGTGATGGTGTTCTCCAGCTGGTAGGTAAAAGGGCGTGAGCTGAATACCTGGATGCGGTCGCGCATTGCACGTTGGGGTACGTTAAGGAGCGCTGTAAGTCACCAGAATTAATCCGGAGCCGTTCACTAGGATGTCTCTCACGTCGATTCACTCTTTTGCGCGTAAAACACTATCCATAAACCTGCGTTCAATGCCCGTATTTGGTATTCGGCATGATCATTGCGACTGTAAGTAACTTCGAAGCGGAAAAAATTTCTGTAATTACGCCATCAGATAGGTAAGCTCTGGGTATTTCCCTATGTTATTATTTATCTCACCATTTCTAATTATAGCATACGGCAGAATTCTTATCGCCGCACAGAGGCTTTCAATGCAATATGTAGTTGAAGACAACTCATGTTGTCGCTTGCTTTCGGTGCACCTTCGTGTTCTTTGCCTCAAAGTTCGAGCTGAGTCATCTCCTGGAGGGCGACGGGGGAATCACGTTTAGTACGAATACCTTCTGTTCATCAGTCGGCTAGTCAGTATAATGCGCACACGTGCGCGCGCGGAAGGCATATCTTGCCGAGATTGTTTGCTCCAGACTTGTGGTTTCCCTCGAAATAGCGCGACCCGCCTTGGTGTCCAGTGGCTATGGTGTTGCACCGCTGACCTTAGTGTGGCGGGTTCAATACCGGCTGTGCCGTCGGCATTTCGATGGGGTCTAATGCAAAAAAATTCAGCAGAACACGTCTCACGATGAATGTCGACGATACTGCGAGCACTATTGAAGCAATGTAACAACACACCGCAGAGCCAAATTGCTGACTTCTGTGTAGCTCAACGCTCCTCACTCAATGCACTCTATGGCCCCATTCTGTTAACTTCATTCCTATTTCCACAATCAGGTGCTTCTGATGCCGACTTTTTTTCATTTCCTTAGCTGACTTGTTCAATTTTCTGTTGCCACCTTCACTTTTTGCCTCTCTTTCTATTGTCTTTCTGGGCGCATATTGAGGGTATGCGCTACGACCACTTAGAACAACATAAACAACTACCCAGTCACACATGCCCGGCCGCACATGGCCAATGGCCTAAGTTGTCTATTCAGGCACAAAACCAGTGGCACGTGCGTAGTTGCACATATTTAGAAGGCCCTAGCAATTGCCTCACATACCCAGTGGTACATGCCCAGTACCATATTTCTACTTGCCCAAGTTGTCTATTCGGGCACATAATCAGTGTGATATGCACAATTATACATCTACAATGGCCAACTTGCCCACTTCTAAGTTGTCTCCATCACAAATCGACGCCCCTTCTCCCTTACGTCCTGCGCCGGGAAACTACGTATATGAACACATGGCCAACGAGCACTTCTCCACTCATCTCGAGGAAAACAATCGCTATCCGAATACCATGTTCGGTTTTCGAAAGATGCACTCCGCACAGGGTGTCCTCTTCCAGCTAAATAAAGGAAGATGTTGTTAACCATTTGAGCAAACACAGCAAGTGATCCATTCTAGCTATAGACGTAAAAGGTGCCTTCGATAACATGAGCCGTGAAACCCTTCTCAGTAACCTAGAAGGTATCGACAGCTGTGAGAAAATATACGTCTACATGCGTGCTTTCCTCGCCAACCGTACGGCCACGGTGGGGATTGTCAACCTCCGAACCAAGACATCTCACCTACCATACCGAGGTACGCCGCAGAGTTCGGTAGTCTCGCCACTCCTCTTCAACGTGGCCCTCCTTATACTTCGCCGCTTTTTACACACCACCCAGGGAATATGCTACGCTCTATATGCAGATGATATCACACTGTGCCCGAAAAGCACGAACATGGGGCAGCAGGAGGACCGTCTTCAGGAGGTGTTCAACATCATCGAATGCTACTTCAACACCTGCGGGCACCACTGTGCCCCTGAAAAATCCGAACTTTTACTACTCAGGGCGCGCACCCGGGGCAGGCTCCCAAGCCATTACGCCCCCGCACAAACAAGTCTTTCTCAACGGCCATCCTACACCCAAGATCGACTCACTTCTAATCCTCAAACTTCATGTACACAAGAACGGGGCTGGCTCCGCCCCAATCCCGAGGCTTGGGCGGAGCCAGCCCATAACACAGCTGACGCATCTCATACGACGAATGGCCAACTACCGCAGTGTCCTCAAAGAGCACGACACCTTGCGAATGGTACAAGGTCTCTTATACAGCCGCCTCACATGCGGAACTCAAACATCAAACTGAACAATACTTGTTGGGGGGCTAGTTAGTGCATGTTTCCAGAAGAGGGTTGTAGCGCCGAAAAAGACAACATATAGCAAGCAAGACGGGACAGGCGCAACATGAAGTTGCGCCTGTCCCGTCTCGCTTGCTATGTGTTGTCTTTTTCGGTGCTACAACCCTTTTCTGGACTCAAACTGAACACAGCGGAGAAATACAAACTATGCCTAGTAATACGAGAGGCCATGAAGCTTGCCCAAAGACTGCCACCAAGCGCCTCCACTGACCGATTGTCTCGCATGGGAATACACAACTCTTGGGGGAAATTCGCGGAAGCACACCTTATCGACCAGATTGAGAGATTCAAGCTCACAACCAAGCAGTCCTCCGACGCACCGGATACGCAACCAACCTGGAACTCGCGGCAAACATAAGGGCAAAATTTCGTCGAAGCTCCGAGAATGTGAACAAGCTCACCGGATCCCTCGGAACATGTATTTTGAACAGCACCAATGTCAGGGTGGACGCCATCAGACACAGGCCCCGGAATCACCTGTACGTGGGCTACGTGGACGCAGTCAAGTATGCAGTACAAAACGACTTCGCCATCAGCGTTCCTACCTCAGAGCTTACATGAAGCATTACAGAGCGGAGGGGCTAATAGTTATAGATATTTACACAAGAAAGAGAAAACGCAATAATCACATACCAATACATAGTACAAAATGAAAATAATGAAAATTAGACCGACACAATAAGCATATAAGCAAGGGGATACATTGGCGTTGGGAACAATTCTCGCCAAACGCACGGACACAGCTGAGGAAGCCGCTACAACACTCGCTACCCTGACGAGCGAGCGGGTATGCTGTCGGGGGTCTTCAGCGACTCTCAAACAGACAGCAGCATGCAACTATACATGAAAGTGAGGGTCTCCACCAAAGCTATGAACATACTAAAACGCGGCGGCACTCTTCCCCGCTGCACCTGCATCATGTGGGTTCCGGGCCAGGAGGGACTCGAGGGGAATGAAGCAGCGCTTTGATGAATTAACCCGCGTAAATAAACGTTTGTTCTTTCATTAATTCTAGTTGAGCACATACTTATAGCACTTAGTGGTACGTACCCACATGCACATGCACACTATCGAGTGAGAGACGTTAGATACGGACATACCGAAAAGTGAGTGAAGGTCCGAATGATTACCGCATTAAAACGCAGATGTTCCTACAATAATTAAAACAAAGCTTCCGACAATACAACACCTTGATTTCTGCAATAAATATCAGAAAGAACTATAGTGCTACTGTCTATGAGAGCTGCAAGCATGGCTGTTTTGCAAGCGTGGGAATGATGGTTAGCGCAGAGATTTTTCTAATCATTGTTCTTCTTCTTCCGAGGGTCCGGAATGAATTCGAGGTGCTAAAGCGCACCCCTCGGGATCATTCAACACACAGCGAGGCTGTCGCTACACTTAGGCGGCAACGCTATCACCACCGAAGAGCGCAACGAAACGCCGCAGCAAGCAACAGGCCATCTTCTGCCAAAGGGGCTGCTACGTCAATGCGGAGCGCCACCATGAAATATACCACGAAACCGAAGAAAGTGCTAGACTCGATCATCCTGCAGAGAGGCCTCCACTTCCAAGCGCACAACCTGCAGACACATCGGATACCGCCGCCATCGACACCCTCAGAAACCGCTGATGCTAGGGCACCTGATGATTGCCAGGTGATAATAATGTTGCGATCACTGTTGTATGCTATGCGTGTTCGACTCAGCAACATGAAAACCCGCAGCAGCAGAGCCCGCAGCAGGTGCTGGACACCCTGGGTCCAGTCCTTGCGGCTCTTTGGTAGCAATGGTCCACCAGATGCCATCGTTTGTCGAGTAGGTCCAGAATGCACTTGTCTTTCAATGGAACTCCAGAGGACTTAAGTCGTGTATGTCCGACTTTCGACAGTTTCTATTCGTGAATCAGTTTCCCATTATTGTCATTTCTGAGCGAAACCTGTCATCTCCCGTCACGCTGTCTAGATATCAGTGCATTATGCCCTCCACCCACGGGCAATGCAGCAAGTTTATTGTTTTTATACACCGTGACTTGACGTGGGTTCACCCCGTGTCACCTGACAATGAAAAGCAGTACGTGTGTGGCTGTGAATAACAAAGTCTCTTTCACAATTCTGGGAGCTTACTTATCATCATCAAGTATTCTAAACAGCGTGCGCTTACGGGAAATTTTGACAGCCACTCCGCCACCGCGGTTGATCACTCGAGATTTCAATGCCCCGCACTATCTTTGAGGAAGCTCCAAGAATAACTCAAGGGGCAGAAGATTGGTTTCCATTGCCTCTGAAAGAGAACTTTGTGAAATGATGGAAGCCCCACCTATCTGCGAGGAACAGCGTACAGTAGCTGCATCGACCTTAGCATTGTTTCGCGCTCCTTAAACAGAAGGGTTCAATGGTTCTCGGACTTGGAAACTTGGGGAAGTGACCACATCCCAACTTATCTCATAATTGAGGAGCTGACTACCTCCATCTTCTCCGGAGCTGCCCAATGCATTGGCTGGCTGAAATTTCAATCAGTCAAAGCAGACTGCTGTCGAGGCGACATACCATCCAGCCTAGGGGACGCAATAAAAAGTGCCTTACAGGTTGCCAAACATCTGATTGTGAAAAACTCTGCACGCACCGAATCGTACATTGAGTTAGAGAGACTTCGGGCAATCCCCCACCGTGCGAAACGGGGATAATAGCACACAAAGCCCATTCATGATTATAGATTGGCCAGACGTACACATAGGAAAATACAGCGCCGTTTGAACAAGCTGGCTTCACAACGATTGTTGTCTTTCGGCGAGTCTCAGGATCCCCGAAAGCCTTTTTCTCTTATATGGAGAACAATTTGTAGCCTCCGTACAACCCCTTGACAGCGCAACCCATTTAATTCCCCATTTCTGTAAGAAATCGAAGTCGCAGAATCCATCTGTAGGGTGGTTGCTGGTGAAGCAAGTTCCACTGAAACGCAGGCTCCCGACCACTCACCACTCTTACATGATCCCCGCATGAAGTTTCCTTTTTCTCTGGGTGAACTAAAGTCTGCGCTTGCTTTTTACAGGCGTTCCTCAGTGCCAGGACCAGATGTCATTATATACCGCACTATGTGTAACTTTGGCGAACGGGCTCGAAAGGCACTCCTGCTTCGGTACAACCACTCGTCGCATACTGGCGTGGTTCCCCGAGAACGGAAGCCAAGTAACCTGATTCTGCTTCTCAAAGCTGGCAAGTCGCCTTTGGATACCGCGTCATACCGTCCGATCGCGCTCGCTAGTTGTGGAGGAAGAGTAATGGAACGGATAGTTCTAACGCGTCTGGAATGGTACCTAGAGCACTCTGAAATTTATCCAGACAAGTGGACAGGATTCAGGAACGGCCATTCATCTATAGACAATGTTTCGACTTGGCAGCGTACGTCGAATTCCAGAAGGCCTGTAAGCGCTGTCTGCTGCCTTGTTTCTAGACGTTGAATGAGCTTACGATAGCGTTACCTACGCAGCCATCCTTAAAGCGTTAGAAGTACTAGGACTTGGTGGCAAGACATATCTCTAGGTTTGTAGCTACCTACAGACGCGATCATTCAACGTGCTCATCGGAGATGGCCCGACACTGCAGTGTTACAGTAGCCGCGGTGTCCTTCAAGGAGGATTACAAAGCCCAACGCTTTCACAGCGAATCTGCATACCTGTACCGTCCAAGAAAATTTAGTGTCGTAAGCAAAAGCCTCCCCATGCGTGGGCCGATCCCGATGATAGTGCAATGCCGGGCCGACCCGCGGCTGAGGTGACGCAGTCGTTAAGGGGTTCACATACACAGCTTCGCTGGTCATCCTTCTTCAGAGAGTTGAAGGACACTGAGTTTCCTTTTTAATCTAGCTCTTATCGGACTACTCGAGGACCTGTAAAGCCCCGTTCGACTCTCCACCTAGGCCGACATCTGTATCTGGACGTCGGGGACGAAGCGGCTTCCGCTTCGCGCTCGACTTCAGAAGGCGGCCTCATCGACACAATGCTATTTCCTAAACAAGGTCTGGAGGTGACCTGGGGAAAGAGCCCAGTGGTGTCATATACCGTTACGACAATGTCTGCACACGCCATATCAATCAACAAACAAGTGATATCGCCCAGGAGAAGTCACAGGTGCTTGGTTGTTATGATTCACCGAGACTTGTACTCCTCACGCGAACCACGCGAAAAATTGGCAGTGGCTTAGTTTGGCTATGTCAGGATGTACGTAGCGAAAGCTAAGGCAGAGCATGGTTAACCTTAGTTAATCTTGATTGCAAGCCCAGGTTAGTCTGGTTGTCTAGCTATGTTGCGGCGTTTAGCCTGTTCGTCTGTTTCCTGGGCGATTCGTTTCCTCTTCATCTCGTTTCGATGTCGATTCCAGGCCTCCTCCTGCTTATCAGAATTGTCGCCGTCCATACTACCGCCTCAACTGTGATTTCGGCGCACGTGAGCTCTCCTTTTCAGTCCACCGACATGTTATCAGGCATGCGACGCAGCTGGCGAAGCGAGTGGAATCGAGCGCAACGAGGAGGAACGCGCGGTGACGTCATACCAAACGGCGGCGGAGGAAGGGCGTGACGCTGCGCAGCGGAAGAACACCTTTCGCTCGGTGCTACTAGTGGTGCATGCGCAGTAGTGACTAGGGAGTGAGAGAGAGAGAGAGATCCGCGGCGACGCGCGCGTTGTGATGTCATGGGCCTCCTCGGAGCACCGCCATGGTGAAATCGCAAGCTCGTGGTCAGTAAAGCTTTCGCTTTAAAAAGCATCTGGAGGGTGTCCATGCAACCCATGTTACAGCTGTACAGGGTCTTGTTCGTAGGGTTTCTGCGGTACAGCGTGCCTGTTATATACAACACCTGTACAACCAATTTGCGTACAGTTCAGAGTATCCAAGCCCAAGCTCTGAGGATATGCCTTTGCATTACAACGCAGTGCGTCAATGGCTGAAACTATTGCCATTGCTCAAGACTATTCAATCACAATGCACATCACCGTCGAGACAATGCGTGCACATGTCAGGCACATTGTCCGGAACCCTTGCCACCACCTCGCCGCCCTCACCGTGGAAAGACACCGCATGCCATTTAGCACAACTGTCAGTACATATCGTGAAGTACACATCAAAATTGCAAGACTTCAGAAAAAGTCAGGTCTATCACCACTTGCACAAAGACAATTGAGCTTACTCCGACTGTAGGAGAAATACAGTTGCCATGTGCGAATCTATACGGACGGATCGACCAGATCGACCAGTTCTAGGGGTGCTACGTTTATACCGACAAGAGGAGTAACACTGCGATTGAAGACGCCACATCTCCCGACGCCCACGGCTGCAGAACTCACGGCTGTGCGCAGTGCGCTTCACTTTATTAACACAGAGAGTCCTGGTACATGGGCCGTGTTTTCCGACTCGTCACCGGCTTTACACAGCATGCAGTCAATTCTCGTGCGTGCAGCTTACGAACAGCTAACATACGAAATCTTCAAAATTAATCCTGACGCGAAAAAGAAAGGCCACAAAATTATTTTCCAGTGGCTACCTGGCCGTTGCGGCATCAGCGGAAATAATCAAACAGACAAAGCTGCCCAAGAGTCACATCAAGAACACAATGTTCCCATTCCTTTTTCCAGGACCGACGCTGCCAGGCAGCTTCGTCACCGGACCCGCAAGCTCTCTTTAACTGAGTGGAACACCCCAAATAAATATGAGGCGCACCAGGTTGTACGAACTGAACCGTTCGTTCCAACTGCAACCTCCACCAGGGCTTCGCCGACGTGAGGCATCGCTTCCATATCGGCTTTGGTTGGGAGTGGCTTTCATGAATACGTACACTACTTTGTTGGGAATGACCGACGGCGCTGGACGTGATGGCTCCGGCGTGGAAGAGAACATCGAACATTTATGGTGCCATGGTGATCGATTGCAGTAGGAAAGACAAAAATTATCTATCGCATTGCGAAGGCTGGACGATCACCCGTTGTATGTGCATGTGCTACTGAAAAACCGTCCCCATCGCACGTCGGCCCACCAAGTTATGAAGGCACTCTTGTCTTTCTTGAGGGCGACTGGCCTATGTGAACGCCTTTGACTCGCTCAGGCCCTTCTCGTGCGTGCATGTATGCGCGTGCTCGCCGAGGGTTCCCTCTCCCTGCCCTACCTCTCTCTATCTTATCTTTTTATTCAATCTTTCACATCATCCAGAGTACGGTAGCCAACCAGACGCATTTATGGTTAATATCCCTGCCTTCTTTCTTTATTGTAATCGTCATCCTCCTATTTCTTACGTGGAAAATAAATAACTTTCATTTCTTAGGACACATAGCTTGCAACGATACATAAGAATCACGTGGTAATTACTTATATTTATTGCAGTTATTTCTTTCGCCTTTCGAGATTTCAAGCACCACAGACCACTGCGCGCTTTAGTTATTCCTCATAGAATATATGGCGCCCGCGTCTGCCGGTAAGCGCTCGTTGCTTGCTGTCCCGCTTGTCAACTCTCCTGCGAGATGAGAGACTGATGACTAGCTTCAACATCGAATGGATCACGAAGCAGACCATACAAGTGTGTGCTACTTCACACGGAAACCAGGCGAACCCATCCGGAAATCACAACCGCCTACAAGTGAAAACGAGTAAGCTAGCTGACTGATGCTGCTCCGTCTATACCAAGGCCAGCGTTGGCTGTGCCTCCTCACCTGCGCCGATGTTATAATGCTGCTTTGCGGCCTTGATGCAGGTCGCATTGCTCGCTGTTCTGAACTCGACACATATCGCTTGTCTGCAAACATCGATTAGTTTAACGATTCGCACCGAGTTTACTGAATCTGCTGTCTCTAAAGTAAAGAAGCTGTGCAAGTTCGCAGAAATTGAAACCGATGCCGGCGTTAAATACGCCCGGAATACAGTGCATACAAATGCATCTGCAGATTGTGCCGATGCTCGTCTCCCACAACCTTCGCTACATAGCGAAGAAAAGCTTTGATAGTACAGTGTGACAAGCCAAGTATTCAAATTTACCGCGCAGCACCATGCTCTGGCAGTGTAGGGCCCGATGCGAAGGCGGCGACCTGTTTCCCAGTCTCTTTCATTACGGATTGCACTACAATGTTCCGGGCAACCACAGAAACTTCGTGGTGCGCGCATCTTCAACCACATTGTGGTAAACTGACTATGAAGTGCCCGTGTACACCTTCTTGCAGACCTGTCTCTATGCTATGTAGGGCTGCCTTACAATCTCAAAGTATGGCCCATCGGTCAGGTAATGACGTTCGTGGTCAGCAAAGCTTATAAAAGCTGTAGGCTCTGATCTCGTCGGTGTTCGGGTATCGGAGAACTTTAATGTTATACTTGTTGTTCTATGTGGATGGTCACGGCAGGGGACGTGTGGTTCACAAAGAAGTTCACCTTTTTTTTTTTACAAATGTCAAGAACATCAAGATTTTCGGACGGTGGCCTGAGGCGCCAAAAAAGCAGCCGATGGCCGAGTCGCGGGCATGAAGAGGGGTGTACTCAAGGAAAAGTATGCACATAATACGGGAAAATGAAGCACGCAGTCATCGTGTTGGAAGAGATGTTAGATGGTGTGCCCTCACGTGAAATAAGCTCCGCATGAGAATTAAAAAAAAAACCCAGGGTTTTGCGTGCCAAAACCACGCTCTGGTTATGACGCATGCCGTAATGGAGACTGCGGAACAGTTTTGACCACCTGGAGTTCTTGAACGTGCACCCAATACATGCCACATATGTTAAAGACGAGGCAACAACAACGGGCGTTCTTGCATTTCGCCCTCATCGAAATGCAGCCACCACGGCCACGATTTCATCCCGTGAGCTTGCGCTTACCAGTGCAACACTATAGCCGCTAAACCACCATGGCGCCTCCGCACTGGAACTCTACGGGCTGCGATGTGTGCAGAAACCAAACGGTCCTGGGTAATCACAGCCGATGTGACTGTGGAAGCACATTCAAGAAAGCTGAAACCAACCTGAAGTGCCTAAACTGGCACACTTTGTACAGCGCGATGATTAGTCTTCCATGTCTAATACTCCTGTCACACTGGACGTTTTGATGTCGTTCGAACCGATTGACATTAGTATGGAATGATAGAATGACATTATTTAATTAGCCATACAGTGACATTCAAAGCAATTCGAATAAACTGACTTACCCAGTCAAATGAGTTGGAGAAGCTCACTTGGCTTCGCACCCCGCACCGAATGTATACTCTTTCCCCCGCAGAGCACTTGAAATATGACATTGAGCGTTCGTAATTTGAGAAGTACTCATCTAAAAAGGGAAGCATTTTTGCGTAGTTTAAGGCATCTGTCCTTTTAACTAGAGAAAAGTGCTGCACGGCAGGCTGATACAAAATGTTTTTACTTTCCGCCTCACCGGTGTCAGGCCGCCATCCCTATACTCGTTGGCCATACTCATGGAGGAGCAATGCTGTAAACAATCTGGCACCTGTGTGCACACGTATTTTTGGTGTCTCGAATGGAATGTGCGTCTAGTTTACAATGAAGCTTCTTCCTCTGGTTAGCATGCTTTGTTGGCCACGGAAAGCGCACATAAACTAGCCGCTTCACCCGCTGAAAGTGAGCGTTGTCTTGCAGCGCTGTCAAGTCAATCATATTGTTTGTCTTCAATTTAAAGGCTAGGGCTACTAAGCTGACTAAGCCTTGTCTTGGCTTAACGTGGCCAGACATTCTTGAGTTAGAAGTATTGTATGAGTTTTATTCCAGTTAGGCGACACCCCATGTTTATAGTAAATTAATAGATTGACTTTTCAGAAACTCTACACATACCTTGTTCTACTTTTACCACCATTTTGTTTTTGCAATGATTGCCATTGCTATCGAGGCCAAATTACATTAATTTTTTTCGCGTGTAGCACCCCCAAAGGGGGAACGGCATTTGTTGCACCGATTTTTTTTTTTATTTAGTGAGATTGAAATATCCAGTGTGGCAGGAGCATCAAACAAGGCTGGCAGGCTGAGGCTTACGTCACCTAGCAACGGGCTGTCAGCGCACCGCGGCTTCGCGCTCGTCAATGTCGCAGCGCCCTCGCTATCCACTGCTAGCTGACGTAAGCAGAACGTCGCGTGGAGGCGCGTGGCTTCACGCTCGCTGCAGCTTCCCAATTACTTTTTTTCGTGCGCCCTCATAGCCGAAATTGTTCGTACCACATTTCCGGAGGTTCTCGAATGTTTTTTCTAGACCCAAAAGTGGATAAGGCTTGAACGGACGGTTTGCTTCAATTTCCCGATTACGATGAGCCCGCTGAAACTAAAATTATAAAAGATATTCGATGGATGTTTATTAATTAGCAACCAATCACCAAGTAATTCACCAAGTAAGCCGATTCTTTTTCAATATTACCTAAAGTATTCGCAGAAACCGCGGTAAGGTGTGTGACTGGACTAGTAGGTGTTGATTCATGACGTTTTATTGAGTGTTTGTCTTCCTTTGCCGCCTCGTTCCGCATCGTTTGTGTACTTTCGCGCTTTAAAACATTTACTTTAGATTAGATTATGGTGTTTTACGTGCCGAAACCAAGATCTGATTATGAGGCACGCCGTAGTGGGGGCTCCGGAAATCAGGACCACCTGGGGCTCTTTAATGTTCACCTAAATCTAAGTACGCCGGTATTTTTGTATTTCGCTGCCACAGAAATGCGTTCGCCGTGGCTGGTATTTGATCCGCGACCTGGTGCTTAACATCTCAAAACCACAGCCCCTAAGTAACCACGGTGGGCTGCTGTGAAACATCGTGGTTTCTAAAAACAACCGGTATAATTGCATGGTAACCCAGAAATAGTTTATCTCGGCATAAGGAACACCGACTTTAAAGAGGTTCATTGCAGCTAATAAGAAGCTAAAAACCACCAACTGGAAAGAGTATACGAGTTTTTTATTTTTCCATCTATTGCTTTAAAAAGATGTCTTAAAAATCACACAAGAAAAATCCCGCACATCATGCACACATGACTTTGTAACTCAGTAACACAAAATGATATCGCAATTTTCCTTACTGCATATGTCGGGACATTCGAAGCAAACCAAGTTTACGTTGTACACACAACCCTGGGGTAACTAAATTACATGTGAAGCTTTTGCAAATCTATCGTAAACCTTCCAACAATTTGATGATATGTGCAAATTTAAAGACCAAATATATATATATATATATATATATATATATATATATATATAGTTCTTTTAGGAAGCCAACACACAATGAAACAATGTAAAACATAGGGGGAATTACTTGTCCTTACAAATTCCATTACCGCAATGATAAATAATGACAGTGACAGACAGACAGACAGACAGACAGACAGACAAAGAACTTTACTAATGGTCCTGAGAAACCGCGTTAGGGTGCCTCCCTTTTCAGAGAGTCCCTGTAGACGTCGCGGGCCGCATCCACGTCGGGGTCGGAAGGTGGTGGTCCTCCGCCCTGTCACAGGCCCTCTCGACAGCCCGTAGTTGCTATGAGAGGTCACCATTCTTAAGGGCTGCCCCCCAGTCGGTTAGAGCGATGAGCTGTCTGTAAGCGATGAGCTGCGTAACGCACGGTATTGCCAGAGCATATGAGAGAAGGAGCAGTACGCCTCCTCACAGTCTGGACAGTGGGGTTCTACATTAGGCGCAAAGGGACTGAATCGGCCCCTAGAGGGGAATGACTCCGTTTGGAGCATGCGGAAGGCCGACGATTGTGGTCTAGTAAGTTTAGGATGTGGTAGCTGAAAGGCCCGCCGAGAAAGTTGATAATGAGCTAAGATTTCATGGTAGGTGCGAAGCGAATCCCTGTACAGTCCTAAGTCGCCGCCCGTGAGTTCACCGCAACCGCCGCGGTATGTAATACCTCGCGCACAGTCATGGGCTACTCATTGGCGTTAATAACGTCAGAGTGCATATTGATTCCCATAGGGGCCGGGAACCATTTAATGATATGAAAACCAGCCGCCCAGACGCTGCCGAGGATGGCCGCCGCCTCCTTTGAGATCGAGCTGGAGGGGAACGCTCGGGCTGCAGACTGTAGCCTGTAAACATATTGGGACGTAGATGGTCCTTCAGTGCTATTGCTAGAGCAACCTGCTTGGCTACTGTTGCAGATATCTTCTGCGCGGATGCTGAGTTAATGTACGTTCCATTGGAGTCAACCGAAACTACGGCATAGTAATCAGAGCGCCCGTACTGGGCGGCGTCAACGAAACATGCCAGATTCGAAGTGGCTGCAGCCACTTTTAACAGGGAATGAGCCCGGCCTATCCGGTGCCCTACATTGTATTGAGGGTGGACGTTAAGTGGCATGGGATCTACCTTGAACGTATCTAGGACCATGGGTGATAGGGTCTCGTTGCGCTCCGTGATTTCCTGGTGACCGTATCCAACGGATTCGAGGATGCGTCTCCCCGCTCGCGATGATGAGAGTCGTATTATTTGGGCCACTCGTTGGGCCTCCATCGCCTCTGACAGGGTGTTGTGCATGCCTAGTTGCATGACACGCGCAGTGCTGGTGGTGAGTGGTAAACCCAGCACGCGTCTGATGCTTTTGCGCATGAGGGCATTGATTTTGGCCTCATCCCGTTTAGACCAGCGCAACGCGGAGGCTACATAGTTAACATGGCTCATCAGAAACGCGTGGTAGAGTCTGATGAGATTGCTCTCGCTGGAGTTGGCCTGGAGTTAGAGTCCAGGCCTTTTAAGCCTGTTAAGTGGTAATCGGCCAGCTTTCACCTATACAAGAGACACCGCCACATCTTCATTGCATACACTTGCGCGCAGTATCACAGCCACCGTTGCACCGTTTTCATCACGATATGCTTCCGCTGAGCGTTCTCAAAGTCCACAATCGAGGCCGCACAGATTAATGACGACTGACAGAGTATACAGCCGGCTGCCGAATTAACATCGGGACGACACACCGTCTTCTACATTTATCTGGGGCTTCGCATCGCTGGCATTTTGTTGCGTTATATGCCGCTTCCTCGCATTTCCGCCTCCGCCGAAGAGTCTGGTGAAAATGAATTTGCTCAGAGCACCTGTTGGAGCTTCACATGCGAGGAAAGCCAGGTAGGCCAGTAGGTAGCTCCACGTGAGAACTGCGATGAAAAGCATGGTCTGGAAAAAAACAATGGCGGTAAGTGAAACTGTGCACTTAGATGTGTTATATAATGAGGTCTCAAAATTTTCTCCATCGCAGAAGCAATAAAGGTGTGGCAGGTAAGCGGTATTGTGTATCTTCACACGTGTAAGAAGGCAAGAAATTTAATTATTTCGACAAAGGATGCCATGTGTTCCCGTGATCCACTGTGACTGAACCACATTTGATAGTGTGGCAAGATAGTGTGACAGGGAACAGGAATGTGTGTTTTTTTACTAGTGCGCCATAACGATAACCCGTGCAACTGCTAATTTCTCTGGTCGAGAGTGCTGCTACGGCAGTTCTGTTGTAAGGCACTATTATACAATATTTGCATTGTACTGTGGGCTAGATTACTCTGTGACAAGGGCTCGTGACAATCCTATCAGAGACGTTCAATATTACGGGTTCAAGCAACAAAATTTAGGCATCAATTTGGGCCTAAACATCGCGTATTGTCTAGCTTACCGCTCATTTCGTTAGTTATTACTCGATATCAGAAGCGCCCTTCTTTAACCACCTATGCCACACTATGCGCTTCACAGAATAACAAGCCCCACAGGAACAGTGCGCCACATTTAATGCCGTCACAGTTCGTTAGACTCCAAATGCAGAGGAATGTAAAACACTTGGTACAATCTTCTCATAAATTTACTGTTAAAGAACAACACGCCAATAAAGAAGCGCTGGAATATAGAAAATGATAATCAATCACAAATAAGCCTGAAACGTTGACATACTGGCAATTCAGATAGAAATAAGAAGGTAACACGTACCTACAGGGAAATATGTACAAGAAGAATGAATATATCAAGCTAGCAAGCACAGGAACCGAACACTAAGATGTAGTGAGCATAAAAAAACCAATACTGGCGTCAATCAATACTCAGGCACATCACTGATTGTTAATAAACGCGCTGAAATTTTCAGGGCTGTGCTTCGTGCGTGTAGACTATTCCACAGTCCGAGAACTCATGTTGATCCATACCGTCGAGCATGTATATCTCAGCAAACTTTTGAAATATTGAAATAAGATGCTGCATAAAAGATGCTCAAGTTTCTTCCATTAATTGTCAGATTACGATTAATCTAATACTGGCAGTCACCTTAGTGTGCACCTTCCTAGCTGAGCCGTGCTTATACCGACTTCATGATTACGCCAAATGAATGCACGTTGCCATAATTACTTAGTTAAAGGACACAATTTTCACTCCCAAGGCGCCTTTCAACCACTCAACTTCAAGTAGTTACTGCCGAAGCACAAGAAACAATCTGCTAACACACACTTACATAGAAAGTCGGAAATCTGACCAGATGATATAGCTCATGCCTAGCACACCGTCAGTTTGACTGCGGTATGAAGTCCCGTGCTAGGAAGGACTGATTACTGGTTAGTGTACAGTTCAAGGCTCATATCCCTCGAAGAGACATTTCTGTGCACACATAATAGTGCTGCACGGAATTTACAACAACAGACAAGACAGCACTTTTATACCTGCGGTAGGAACTTACCAAATTAAATAGTGACCAGTATATGCGCTCCCTGGAGGCATGTAGGTAAAGTTCGATGAAAGGTACGTGGATCAGGTACACACCAAATGAGAGCTTGCTCAGTGGCACGAATACATTGCACGACAAGAACTTGCTGACAAGCCCTGAAATGAATTGAGTAGAACATTATCTATCTGTATATATATATATATATATATATATATATATATATATATATATATATATATATAAATATATATATGAAATCTGTAACAGTGTTTAACAAGAGTGCAGCATCAGTGATCCTAGCTGATTTTACCACAATTCATGGTTTGACAAATAGCCCTGACTAAAATTGTCATCCACTCGAACGTAGCACGAAGTTAGAAAGGAAAGGAAGGACATGTGGGTGTCTCAAAAAGAAAGCTTCGCTGTTCATGAGAAATATGATCTGGTCCGAGATTTGAATCCTGGACCAATGCCTTTCCAGGAGAGATCGCCTTCAACATTTCATGTAACCAAACGATGACTTGTCTACATGTTTACTCAGCCATCATTAAACAACTGGAAGACATGTGCAAGTGGCAGAAACATTCAGAAGTCATTATCACCACCTAGCTGTTCATAATAAATAGTTGAACGTAATCTCGACGACTCGGCATCTTCACTTCTACGGGGGTATTCGAGATGCCAATGCACAGAGGTCAACGTCTACACATTGCTTTTAAATGTGTTCGATCACACTTTACATTGCGCACTCCGCAATAAAGATAAAAGCACAACCTATTTATGTAATCCGTATTTTTTCTTTCGGTAATACCATACAATTTATAGCAATTGCCGAAACAGAAATACCCACCTAAAAATTTTCGTCATATTAATATAAAAACGCACATTCCTAAACCACGAAACCACTCCCCGCGACAATCTATGTTTCATTTCATTCAAGCGATTTCAAGGGTATCTTTTGGCAAAGCAAGGCAAAAGTTGGGCACAATCTTACTAAGGCCTTTGCCTCAGTCATGCAGCACAACTAACCGTTTGCGTGTTAGAGAAAGGGTAGGTATCGTGCCTAATTCCATACTTTGAAAGAGATCAGTCATTTTATTCTATAAGATATTCGCCAGCAAAAATCTCCATTGACCATATTTTACTAACACACGACAGCTTGATTCATTCAAGCAGCTCGGAGGAATGCACAGTCACTGTTTCGGCTCTAGCTTTCTGGTCATCGCATTCATGTGCTTCACCTTCAAGAAAAGAAAAGAATTGAAGTAAGTACCCAATGGCGTTATTCAAGCATTTGTGCTAATTATTCTTATCACATCTACCATAACCAGGAACATGCGCGATAAGCACAAAGCTTGTGCCGTATAAACTAAATAGCATGTACGAGGGTACTTCCAAGTTTGAGCCAGCTAAGCCACATTTGAGCCAGGTGGCTGTGCTGACTTTGATAATAAGCGCACACCAAATGCTCGATTTTATAGTGCTAGTGAAAGAAATATCACCGAAAGAGGTCAGTGGCAAATTTAATGCCTCGTCATGGCTACGACAATGATGTTTTTTTTTATTTTAAGTGTGCAATCACCCCTTCCGCTTTCTTCCATGAGAGTCACTGTATACTTTGCTGTAGTTGCCAAGATGCATAGCTGAAAGTGGTCCTTCTCAAGAATCTGACACAATACTATGTGTTAGTGCAATCACATAGAAAATATGGTGCTCTAAATGCATCGCGTGTGCTTTGATAAACTGGTACAATTAAAGGATTATTTTTCTCCATTCTGCGTTTTATTTTCAGATCATAGACGGCTCACGGAGGGCCGATCCATGGAATATCAAGGGCAGAGTGTTCTGCTCTGATTACTGAGGAAGCGCGCAAAGAACAACGTCGAACTAAATTTCTTTAAGTATTGCAGCCGAAGTCTGCAGTAAACGGCCCAGCGTCCTATACAGCGAGAACTTACCATGTAATTGTTTTGTGCCTTCCTGTGCGTTACTAAACGCCAATTGTCACTATTATGTGCACGTGTGAAGCGGTGATTGGAGGATCCTCGACTCTGTATTCTTGAGAGGATAACAGAGGTGTGATCACTTTCCGAAGAATATTGCCATGAGGTCAGTGTGCCTTTGGCCAACCGTGTAGCCTATACATTCGAACAAACATAAAGCACGTATAGAAGACATGTGCTGAAGTATGTCGTGAGATATACGATGGATACCGACTGCATACTTCAGTAGATCTGTTCTCTGCCTCATACTGAATCGCGTATATTACTGATTCTAAAGGATGGGGAGGGTGTGGTGAATTTATAAGGTTTCAATATTGGGACGGTATTCCACACAGTGAGAAGGATGAACGAAGATTTCAAGATCGTTGGGTATCCAAATGAACACATGCTAGATGTTCAAAAAGTTTGTGACCCATACTACATTATAAGTCCATCGATAGTATCAACGTGACGTCATTGCGCCAATAAAGTATTCGAGGTGATAAACAGCGACCGAAGAAGAAACTATTTGAGCAGCCTCACCGCCTCGTCCAGAAGCGCACGCCAATGTGATCCAAATGAGGGACACCGACCACAGGATCCGATCAAAAAATGCCGCGAGCAGCTTTACTGCTTCCGACGTGGGGTCGGGGCTGCGGTACCAAGCGAGCTTCATGAATATGCAGAGCAAGGCGCAGCTCACATAAACGCACCAGCCTGTCACCTGAACGGTCTGGAAAGAAAAAAAGAAATTGATCAGTGAGTGAAACATCATTAACTGAAACTTTCAGTGGTCATGGCTTTAGCAGAGTATTAGCAAATAAAACCTTCTGCCTATTCTCTCCGCAGTCGTCCGGGGCGCAAATTTGAACAGAAGGCGACTGCGAACGTACGAAACCGCGTTTTTGAAGGGGAGTTATTCAAGCACTCCCTACTTGCTAGCACTATTACCCACCGCGCTTCTGCGCCTTCCTTGACCCAAGGGAATCGAATTCATCGGGATGCCATTATATTCCCCCCCTTTTGCAAGAGAGCGTGTTAACATCGCAAATTCTAAATGATGCTAGTGTGCATATATACATGCAATGTTACTCGGCGCATTAGTTTGGTGACTATGTAATTGCCGATGTCAATGTTTATTTAATGACAGAAACTGCATATATGGCGTCAGTTTCTTTCTCTAACTTTCACTTTTTTTTTCTCTGTGGTTGTCAAAGTGTGTTTTAGGAGCATTTTCTACAAACGGGTGTTCCATCCCTTCAACCTTATCTATTATGCAACATTTTTGTGGGAATATATGTCTTTCACATCGGAAAGGACTCCCTAGTACCAGTCCTTCCCTAGTGAAACGCATGTAAAATACCGAATCGCTGTCATAAAGCAACTGCGATGAGGTGATTTCAATTAAATCTGTGCTTATGAAAAAGCTGATGTAGTCACAGCAACCGAATTAGGATATTTATTTTAGCTTCAAATTTCTGCAAAGGCTGCCCGAGATCAATAAAAATCATGATATTTACAAATCTTTAACTCAGCATAAACAGCAGATATCGTAGTTCTCTTAGGTGCGTTTGTAGGACGCACAAAGGAAAAAATCAGTGTATTATATCCGACCTTATGTGACGTTGTTACAGCGTTTACGGGTGTTTTGCAAAAGCCGCTCTCAGAAATTGGTGGTATGTTTGAGATCAGCTTTGCGCTCTCTAGATGTATCAAGAGGCGTATTAGTCTCAATTAGCGGCTTAAAAAAGTATCTGCTTCCTACAATCCTTACATTCCAACTTTTCCTTGTATAGGCATGAAACCTCCTTCCATTCAGAGCAGGGTGTGCCAAGCAAAATATTTCACCTTTTCCACATACTCAGAAAAGGACTCCTGTGCTGAGGCTCTCTACTGAAAGGCAAGTCTACTTTGCCAACTTTTAATGAACGAAATTTGCTTGTCCTCTGCCTGGCGGGTTTTCTTAAGTTTATAGGGTAATGAGTAGGCATTGACAGCAGTTTAGCCCATACTTTCACGATAGTAGAGATAATGATATGGTGTGCAGCATGAATGTCACTACCAGCACCACATTAGTACGAACTGAAGAGGTGGCGAGTTCCTATATTGATGCCGCGCTGGTCAATGTGTTCAAAAATAAAACGAAACGAGACATGCACAAAAATTATATACAGTGCACTGCATAGTTATTGCATTGGCTTTTCATGTTAAATGTTATGAACGTTCATCAGTTTTTCAGGGTAGTTAAAAAAGCAATGGATGTACAAAAAAATGGAAGGACATCCAGCTTCCTCTTATGCTAAAAATTTATTTTGTTTTGTTGGTCTGTCAGTTTTATTAGTAAATGCTGAATTAAATAAAGCTGCAAAGATGTCTGTAATACTTCCGAGAATGGGCGCGATTTCAAGCCATAGAACAGTCATGTTGTTGTCATGTTAATTAACATGACACATTTATACGGCATTCGCCGCTAAATGTCTTTTGATGGAAACAAGGTACCTTGAAAAAATACGTGTTGATTGCGGACATTAGCAGACTCGCTGCTCGGTTCTTGCTAGTCATCAATATATTTGCCAGTTTTTGAGCAAGCTTTTGAATTTTTCACAAAATAGTAAGGCCAGTAAGGCCACCTCAAGCAGCAACAGGTCGTGACGATATTGAATTCGTTACTCTCACGCCCAGTTGTACGATGGCTTTTAATAGTATTATTATCACTTTTGCGTAATATATCGCTACACGTACTGTGTTTGCATGTATCTGAGTAATGCCAAAGTTATCAATAACTGAACTACTTAGACGGCTCATAAACTACCTTGCTTATTTTTCGCTGCCTGAAGTCTTGCACAAGAAGGTATGTCAAACACCCGCTGAAGTAGCACACGGCGTGATAGTATGGCCGAAGGTAGTATTCGTTCACAGTTTTGGACATCACTCTGCAAGAAACAGAGAAAAAATTAATCTAAGATCAACAAAAGTAAGCGCTGTATTGTCATACTTAAGGCAAGAAGGGTTGCGATATTTTTTTTCAGTGCAGCAGACCGCAATACACCTGACATCTTAAAGGTCATTCAATTCCTTAAAAATCCTAAATCACAGGTGGTTTGCATAAGTAATATTTTCAGTAATATAAAGGAACACTAAAGAGAAACTCTTAATAAAATTAGACTGATAATATTTTAAAACATTTATTTCGGTAATTTTGCTGTAATTGCTTATTTATGAGAAGAGAAACTGGATAGTTCCATTTCATGATTAGCATGCTCAAAACACCGTGTCGGTATCTCATTGCATCTTAAGAAAGTACAAAAGCATACTTTTGAGCAAAACAAGGAGAAGGTAAAAGCGGGAGTCAACGTTTCGAAAAAGTGGGCTTGTCCTTTTCAAGGCGACAAAGCTTATACCGCCTTGAAAAACACAAGTTCACTTGTCTGAACATTGGCTCCCGCTTTTAGCTTGTTCTCGTTTTGCTCAGGGTCTTGAATTATCATCTCCCGACTTTCCGACATCCCCGCGTTTTCCCTAAATGTATACTATTGTATTTTCTGTCGCTTCAGCAGAGTAAAATTTCCCGGAACTTACCATGTTTAACCCTGTAAGTCGCTACGTATTACATGTCCTGCGCTGAATTTGTGCTTCAAGATGCATATTTAACCCCGGGAGACTTCACACAATGCCTATAACTGCTTTATTTGTATACTAGAGTAAATTTTTAGCCGTAGATAGTTTAACAGACCGATTGCGAATTCATTAGTGCGCTCTCCATTGAAAACAAATAAAGTTCAACAATTTGTTAGAGAATTTCGGGGCCGCAGAACTGTGTGAGCATCTTAGGGTTAATTGTCGTCTCCTTCAGAACACCATATAGTGCATTTTTGTTGGTGCCGTCAGATGCCGTCAAAACACGTGACGTCTCGGCGAGCACGTACGAGAACGTGAACGCTGCGTAGCAGCCTGCGTTTCTTTTTTCGTCGCGTTTTCTGCCTTGGAAAGCATCTTATTGCGGTCACAGCGGAGTTTTGGGTATCGTAGGGGGCCTTTTAGTAACGCAAGGGTTGTGATTTTTTCTCTTTAGTGTCCCTTGATGCTCTTGAAATTAGGGTTCCAAATGAAACAGCAATAATAAAAAAAAACTCTCCATCCCGGCTCCGCGAAAGTGGATGTCCGGCGAAGCTGCTGAGTACCACCACTACAACTGCTTAGTGGGGTATCCAATGCTTTATGGTTTTATAGGTAGTAGTGATATTTTACAGTAACAGTAGGAATTGGAGCAATGCCAATTTTGACAGCATGCCACCGTCCATAGCGGTGCTGCAACAACATTGAAATCAGTTGCTAGGCTGGTAATTTAAGATACGAAAGGCTAGGGACCTGACACCACACGTCGCGAGCTGGCGTCACCGTGGTAGCTTCCGCAACCGCAATCTTTACCGGGAAACGTATGCTACGTGCTTTGTATAGGTATTACGAGCACCTTATCATCAATTATGTGTTTCGTATGCTTGTTTTGAGGTTGTTCTTATTGAAACGTATGCTGTTCTGCACGCTGTACGTGTGATTCCAAAGAATGTATGCACTGTTCCATTTGCTTTGATAAGTCGTAGAAGCCTCGGCCTCACGGAGGTATGAATGAGTGCATTTTTTTTTCTGAAGCTTAGGGGGGTTTTAGCCGTTGATGCTGCTAGTATTCGACATGTTGTTCTGCATGTTGTATGAATAATTCTAAAGAATACACGCAGTCTTTTCTTCACTTTGTTGTGTGTTTGTAGCTTCTGCCTTACGGGGTTACGGCCCATTGCATGTTTTGCCTCCTCACGTGGGTATGAGCGCTTAGTGCTTACGGGGGTATGAGCCATTGATGACGATATTTTTCTGTCGACGGACGCGAAAACATTCCCGCGTACTATAGCAGCATCCATCTTCGCTGTAAAAATAAACAATGGCTGCAACCACACCCGTCATGAACAATCAGAGCAGGAGCGTCACGAAAGGCTCTATGTAAACAAACCATCAGATATGTGTCCTGTGTGTGATGCACAGGTACAGCCACTTGCCTGCGTGTGTGCAATACTCATTTTCGTACCTGTGTGCTTTCTTCCTGTAACCTGAAGCTTTCAGAAGGCCATACACACACACTGCTTTCCTGGCTTCTATATTAAGTGTAATTCGTAAATACAATTTTATGTGTTAAGCCTTCACTGAACTAGGCATGCGGCGAAAGTACGTTTAGGAAATTAGTCACTTATATTTCGATTTGCTAGCGCCTGTTCGGCAAGTTTAATATCATATCTGTGCAATTTCGGTGTCCCGCGTTCTACTGCATGTAATGGAGGTGATATATGCGGCGCGTTCTAATTGGCCAACGCGCCGTTATATAGGTACGGATATAATAAGCAATTCAGTATTATTTTGCATCTTCTCTAGAATAAAGCGTCAGAGAAAACGTCAATTATTTTCATGTTGCAGTGCTGCCCTGTAACATTCCACACCTTTGTCCTTGCGCTAAGGCGGAATTGCGTGGCGAATGCAGTCAGTGTCTCAACTATGTCTCTTCAAAATGATATTACTCTGTGAGGTAGGCGTGCTGGGGATATCCATACATAACATGTCAACTAATACGTAGGAATTGTCTAAGGCCTTCAGGAGAGACTCTCGGCGAAAATGCGAAAATGTAAACAACCATTTTCGTTAACTGTTACCAATTCAAACTAGTAACATTTTATCAACTCATTGTTGGCAAGAAACGTTTCATCATTTAGGCACTCCCCCTAGCAGCAGCCTACGCAATGTACATCTCTGATGGTTCTCATCGTTTCAAAATTCATAAATGGAAGCTCAACCATGGTTATAAAAAGTAGCATCGTGCGCCGACTTTCGTATGCATGAACTAAAATATATGTTGTTCAAGCACTGAAAAAAACTTGACATGACTAACGTAATAGCCATGGCTATAAGTGCGTAGGCGGTAACGGCATGCTTTCGACATGAGGCTGTTCTGTTTCCCAAATGCTCACTTTGTTTTCTTCAACACTTACTGTAGAACCGGTCCGGGAAAGATCATGAAAGGCAGCAAGTCAGAACTGGCCACTGCCCATGTTCCGATAGCACAGCCCAGGAAGGACAACAGAATGAATGCCCCCACGGCCAGCATTTTCCGACTGGACAGACATTATAACATAGGTATCAAGAAAAAGAAATTGCCCGAAGCTTGATAAGAAACTCTTCCCTGCAGTTATGCGTCAAAGTGAGCCCTTTGGTAGAGAACGAATTTCCCTGACAGAGCACGAGAAAACAACCACACAAGAAAAGACAAGTTTATACATGCACAAAAGCACACAGCGCTCCTATTGACGCTTTTCATGCGCTTTCTCTCGTTTGTTAGTTGTTCGCGACGTATTAAGAAAATGAACGTTTTTTCTAAAAACACATATAAACAACAAGGGAGCTTCTTAGAATGAAATAGTGAGTTCATCTTTTTTCACCGTTGATGTTATTACCAATGTTATCATTTTTTCAACGCGTGCTGAATAGGTTCGATTAAATTCGGTTCTAATGACTGATTGATAGCGTATATTTCATTACGATAGCAACTATGTAGACACTCCTGGCGAATTGTTGCCGTCAGCGTCGCCATCTACGTGGTATTTAGCACATATTTGTGCATATGTATGCAATATATTTATCCATGCCGTATATGCCGAGAACACGTGGTGCTATTCAACCGTCAAAGTCGCTCAAACCGAGATTATATTCCTCACTGATTTATTGCTTAAAATTTCTTGAAGAATTGCAGCGCGCGGACAAAATTCATAAGAAACTAAATCACAGCGCATGCTTTTTCTACTAAATATCCTTAGGCTATATAAAGTGCAAAAAAGTGTCAATGGTCACAATATAAAACTGATGTTGTTTCACTGACGCCGCTTTTACTCGAGTGCAGTGGTGTTTGTGTGATCCGTTTACAGGAATTTTAAGGGCTCTCATGCTTTACAATTCAAAGCTTTTTACGGAGCCAGAAATTTTGTCGCGTCAGAATGTCGCGTCCGTGTATATTCGCGTCCGCGTAAGTTTAAAACACTCCTTCCCCTTCAACCCCTCGAGAGGAATCGAGGGGCAACTTTACACTCTGCTATCGCTGTGAGCGCTTCACACTTTTGGCGAAACTACCATTTTTTTGTTTGTGTCGTCGTTAACATTTATCATCATTCTCAAGTCAACCCTACCAAGCAAAGAAGTGTTGTGGCCTCTCCTGATGAGAATAGCACGTTTTCGTAAGCTTCACTACTTTTGCCCAGGCTTTCCTTGTACCCACGGACGCAGAACACTCGTTCGGGAAATTGAACGTTCCAGCAGAGCCAACGCAACCAATTCGAATGCACAATAATTCTAAGAAACGGATTTATAAGTTGTCACGGTTGAGACATTCTCGAGTAGAAATGCTTGCTTGCGTTAGAGGGACATCTTGGACCTCGAAATCCCAGAAAAAAATATTGGCAGTTAGGCCCCGTATAGCACCTTGCAAAATTTATTATACACCATTTATTTCTACGAACCCCTTTCTTTTTCTTTACTAGGAGTAGCATTCCTACTGACGTCATACTCGCACGTTTGTCACGTAGGAGCAGAAAGTCCCGACGTTTCGGCATTCGCTCCGTCTCGCTGGGGCTTTAGCGTATAGCTTAAACTAGCAGCGTGGCAGGCTACAGAGTGAGTGCTGAAACGCGGCGATTTTCTATTTCCAAGTGACTGGCTGCTGCGTCCATGTCGCGATAGCTACACCTCCTACTAAATTAAATCGAAGCTGATTCGTGGAAAGGCTATTATAGTGATGTACGTTTACGCTTTAAGGCTTGCGAGCATCTTGATACTCTTCTGACGCCCAAGGTCTTGAGTTAATGCAATAAATTCAGCGAAAAACGTAGGTTCTTTCAGCACCCGTATGAGTGTTGGAGAAGCGCTGAGCGCCAAAAAGAGTTGCCAGCACAGCCTGCCTATTTAGTGAGGTACAGCTGATGGTCGTTGTGTATATGACTCACCTTTTGAAAACTAGTAGTATCACAAGAGAGGTGGTAAAGAGCTGAAAATCCGTGGACAGGTACCACGTGTGCGGAAGCATATCCTGTAATCACGAAGTTCGTTCATTGCAGCAGATTTCGTTCAGTCGCTACATTATTGCGAAGATTACTGCACTAGTACTTCTGCGTGTACAGCAGATACAAAAGCTGAATCTTCGGAACATTTTTAGTGTTGTCTTGTCGACAAATTCTTTTTTCTTTCGTGTTAGCTGGGTCTGATTTGTCACGCATAAGTAATGTGGTCCATTACACAACGGGAAACAATGTTTTGTGTATTTAGTCATGTTTGGTAGTTACAATAGCTACATTATAGAACATGTTATAGAATAACGGCTGCAGCCATGAAGTCTCCCATCTTACGCTCTCTTGGCCAGAGATTCTGCGCTGAGACAATGCAGAAATAACGAACTCACTCACATACATGGGAACCTATGACCATTGCTTCATTAAGCATTAAAAAAAGGGCTCGTAACGCTGGCACCGTAACTTGCCGTAGCAGGATAAATACTGTATTGCACATATGAGCGCCCCGCATACATGGCATTTTCTGCTCTACCGCAGGGCCATACGCGCCGGAAATTTGCGCAGAGCAGTAGCGTTATCCAACGACTTCAACACACTACCACGTGTCTGACCGTTGTACCGGCTTCATGCACATTCAAGTCAAAGTGGGTGCCGTCTGTCGCAATGCCACTCAAAGCATGCCGATTTCACTGCAACGGAACGATGATGCCATCTAGAGCGGCTATGGTGAACACCGCGGTTTTGCCGTAGTAGTGTCACATATGAGGGTTCATCATTCCGTCGCATACGCGGAGATCGGAAACCTTTGAGCAACATCGCCACATACAACACCCCCTCCCCTTCGTAAATATTCTTGATTAAACTTCTGAGCATAATACTAGCAACCGGGATAATTACCATAAGTTACTGTGCGCAATCCTAGAGCAAACAACTTAGCATTTTAGCTTCATCAGCCCCATGTACAGCTGGCGCTCTTGCTAATTCAACGCACAATATAACGGCCACAAAGACTCCAACACTGAAGTGGCGCTCGTAACCACAACAGTGAAAAACAAAGCATGTCTCACCCACGCAGTGATCTCGACAAAATTCCTGATCATCAGAAGCAGGTGCCACCAGTGACTGCCGACGTCGTTGTACAGATTGACGAAGAAAGCCTTTGTGTCTGGTCCGAATACGAAGCGTGGCATCAAGTATAAGCACATGATGATGAAGAACAGTGGAATGGCAGTTCTGCATGTATTTAAACACAAAGAAAAGGGAGGAAAGGGTATTGAGGCAATTAGCAGTGGTAGGCATACATTGGCCGCAGTTTTGATGCGAAAACATTAAATGGTCGATTGAGTGGAAGAGCCGGTCTCTGTCGCCTGGACAAGGGAATTCTTATTCTTATTAGCTGTGAGGCCACGTCACGAGCTCGCCTCAACGGAACAGAACGGGCGAAAGCGAACACCTACTGCTGTGTTAGCGAGCCAGGCACTGAGTGAGGCGAGATGGCATCGCCGCGACGGCATGTAGCACCCACTGTCCGGAAGACCGCGTTATCCGCACGTTGCTTGTCCACGCAAACTCTCGCATGCGTTCTAAGTTCACCTTGGTAACTGCTAAAAAGAAATTATTGATTTAAGAATACAGTAGATTCGAAAGAACAATGTTAGCGGTACTGAGTATCGAACCTACGTACCCCGGCTCAAAAGTCGGATGTGTTACTGCAATAAACCACCGCCTCCTAGATGGCAGCCCTGCACTCTCTGCTTTATGACGTCATGCTACTTCAACCGAAATTTCTGCGACCAAGCCAGTAGTGATGAAAGTAATGGGGTCAAAATCACTGCGGCGTACTTGGGGGACACAAGATATATAAAGATAGAATCCGCCCATATAGACCGTTGACCCGTACAGAGGTAATATACAGGTTAGCAATGGAAGCAAATAAATTAAAGCTGAAAGCATGGGCAGGAAATAATGACATTTTGGGAGAAGTTCAGACTGCCTTCAGAATAGGTAGGCGTCCGGACGATAACTTATTTGTCCTTACTCAGTGTATTGAAATATTAAGAACAGAAAGGAGACCATTATATGCGGCCTTTTTAGACATTTCAGGAGTGTATGACAACGTAGGCCACAACATTTTGAAGGATATTCTGGAAGGCGAAAGCATCGGGGGCGATATTATACAGCTTTTGAGATAGATTTACCCCCAAAAATATCGTTTGCGTTGAATGGGAAGGGATGAGGAGCGAGGAGGAAGTTGATGTCAACAAGGGACTGAGGCAGGTGTGCCTTTTATCCCCACTGCTGTTTATGATGTACATGGTGAGGATGGAGAGGGTGCTAGAAGGATGTAATATCGGGTTTTATCTCTCATATAAACAGGCGGATACAGTTGTAGACCACAGCCACTTTGTTTTATGCGGATGACATTGCGTCGCTAGCTAATAAGCAGATATGCAATGTCTGGCTAAAACATGTGGGCAGCAAAGCGATAATTTATCTTTTAAATTAGTTTTAAAAAGTCTGGTGTTAGGATATTCAATGAAAACATTGAACAGGCTGTGTCCATATGGGGCCAGGAAATACCGCGCGTGAAAGAATATAATTACATTGGTACATGGATGAAATAAAACAATAGATGTATGGATATAGAGTAAAGGGGAAGAGAAATGCGGCCATAATGAAAAATAGAGCAGTACGGGGATACAATTCATACGAAGTGCTGCAGGGTACGTGGAAAGGTGTATTAGTTCCAAGACCTATATTTGGAAATGCCGCTGTTTGCTGGAAATAAGGGGTACAATATGGAGTTGCGGCAACCAAAGGTCAGTAGAAGACTTCGCAATTGGCGCTCATAGGAAGCCCACAAATGAAGCTGTGCAGGGCGATATGGGCTGGACAAGATTTTAAAGGAAAGAAGCTCACAGTAAAATTGATTATAAAGAACGACTAAAGAATGTGGAAGAAAGCAAACGGGCTGGGAGTGTGTTCAGGTATTTGTACAAGAAAAACATTGATTCACAGCGGATCAGAAGGACTAGGAAGCTTGCCAGCAAGTATACGACCTGTATAGTGAGCAACATGGCTATCAATCACCTCAAGCGGAAAGTCAGAGAGCCTGAGGTAATCTCATGGGTGGCGGCAATGGAACACAAATTTGCTATGAGTACCTACTTAAGGGGAAAAAACGAAACAAGGAAAGAAACAATTTATGATGACTCAGAGGGACGCTCATTATTTTCGATGCTACGTAAGGATGCCTTAGATCGTATACTTATAAAGCGAGGTATAGGAAGCAAGAAGAAGCATGTACTTGGCTGTGGTGAAGCGAGGGAAACGGTGGCGCACTTCTCGCCTCCTTGGAGGCCTTGGGTTTAGCAAAAGCAGGGGCAAAGTAAACATGTCCGCAATAGCGATTAGTAAGAGGCATTTGGAAGCTTGCTGGAAGAAAAGTGGGGAAACGACAAACAACGGAGGCGTACAAAAACAAAGTTCACAATAGGGGTTAAGAAAGTTTGCTTATAGGAACTCATCTTGTTTTCTTTTTCTTTTTTTAACATAGGTAGGGTATTAAGCAAATTACTAACAAGAGCTTTCGGTGCAACCAACCAGCATGTTGCAAAGCGGACGCTCATAGCATTCACCCATGCATCTATTACACTCTGTGTCAGTCGGGCAAGGTAGCATGAGGCCACCGGTCGAAATGCATCGTTCTTGTGCTATGTAAGAGGCTTTGGCCAAGCGTCTCAAAGTGCTCGCTTGCCCGCGAGGACTTCCTAAATAGAAGGACCGCTCAGCGGTATTCAAGTGGACATTATTGCTTTCACAATCAAAGCTGCTAAAAAGTCTTAGGTGTCCTCGGAGTTTCTTCTTCCTAGCCTTCTCACTTGCGGATTTTCATTGCCGCACCGCTTATAAGGATCGAAAACCTAATGCCCAGCCTCAAAGGATTACCTATGCTATCCGAAAATGCACGCGGTCGTAACACTGCGGTTAGAAGGCGGTGGTAATGGTAGCGGTGTTGGAGCAGGAGGGCTTAAACTGGTTTGCCTCACCGGCAATTGTTCCGCCTGAACGTGTTGCGCTATCGCTAAGGGGTGATTATTGTCAAAGCCTGAGCATATCTTACACTATTAGTACGTAATATGGGATCGAAGTGCTATTTTTCCGTCTATATTACGGGTCACATAATACTGGGCAGTAAAAGAACATATAAAGAAGCAGGCTTTTTTTGTCAAAGCTGGATAACAGCGCTGTGAAAGTGCATATGTAAATTTTAGACAGCCCATTAACTATGGCTATATTTTACCGACTATTCTTGCACAGCTACGTGTACATTCATTGATGTATATTTGCTGAACGCATCCAGCATAGTCTCAAGCGAACCTGAATAAACAGCGGCAACTGTCCACTCCGGGTTGCATTTATGTAATGTACTAACAGCCTCTTCGTCCGGTCGGCTTTCTAGCTCTGTACGGCACCTTGTGTGCATATAGACATCAACCGTTCCTGTGCTCTGTTGGGAAGAAGTCCCTGCTATGGGCACTAGCTCAGTCGTGATGTTATCCCAAGCCGTAAGTTTTTTAAGTTAGTAAGTAAGTTAGTAGTTTAAGTTAGTAAGTAAGTTAGTAGTAGTTAAGTAATTTTTGTTTTTTTCTTACGTGTCAAAACCACAATCAGGCTAAGACGTACGCCGTAGAAGTATAGGGATGCCTTAGTGGATTAATTTTGAACACCTGAAGTTCCTTAGCGGTTTTGAATTTCGCTTTCATAGAAATGCGGCCGCTTCGGCCGTAATCAAATCCGCAACTTCGAGCTTAGCAGCGGCAGTGCCATGCCCTCTGAGCTATAGGGCATTTTCTCTCGTACAAATACTAAGGTATTTTGTAGAAGAGCCGCAAGTGACGTAAGGCAAGCGTACCATCGATAACTGAGAACCATGCTAGACGGCGGAGAGCGCTCTCTCATAGCACTTGAGCCCGAAGGTTACAGTATGCTCGTACTCATAATCGTATCGTCGCCTTATGTACCTGCTTGTTTTGATGTTCACAATAAAAAAAGGCCAAATCATATGAGTGTGCGTGTTGTCGCTGGAGATTGCACATACAGCGTTTATTAAGAAACAACAGTAATACACCCAAACGGCCTGGCCGTAGTGAGGAAAATATTGATTTTTTCCGGCGATTATTATGCGTAAATCATTATCTATATTCAGTTCATGATTACGTTATTTTGTGAATTCGACAGATATAAACACCAAAATTGTAAACAAGCAGAAGCCTACTTAGAATTTACAACATTTGGATTTGGAGCTTCATCGGGCGCAACATATAGGGCGGAACCTTGCCAACGGCATGTGGAACTACGCTTAGGAACTTTAAAAGCCTCGTGTAATATCAGGAGAGAAGACAGTGTGTTTCGCAAACGCTGCCGTTAAAGCGATACAGTGGTAAGCGAAAAATACACTCAACAGCACCGGTGTGGTGATTGTACGCAATGCAGGAACATCGTCCACTTCACGGTGACGCGAGCAGCTTCTGCTTAGATGAACGCCGTCACGCTTTCTTGGTCATTGTGATTGCAACATTTCTTTCGTTTTTCCATCCTACTGATAGCTAAGCGTTCTGCCCAGGTGCATTTCAGCTTTCGCTGAGTATCGGGGTGGAGCATGACGCTAACACATTTAGCAAAAACATTTTAAAAAAAATTCGTGGTTCTTGCGTCACTGTTTCTGCTCGGTTAGTACACGATGTTCACAGTTGTTACTATCTTTATATCTCTAGTAAAGCGAAGCACTGTGCAGGTCACCTGATAAGTCGTTGTATCACGCCAATGATGAAAACGATGGGCCCGCCTCTCTTCTCCCGGCTGACAGTGAGGCACAAGAAAAATCCACTGCAAGAGAATTTGACGAAACCGATATCGCAAATCAATGAAGACCTCGACATTAATTAATAAACGCCAACGAGAGCCAGTGGCTTATTTTGCAGTTAATTTAATCAGGCCCACACAGTTCATTGTAGCCCATTCTAACGTACTTAAAAAAAGAGAGAGGCAATCTGTATGGTACCGATAATGTGTATATGGGCTGTGTAATCCGCGTTCTGCGCTGTCCTCGACAATCAGACAATATGCAAATGCGCAGACATACATATTCCTATCCACGTCTTTGGAACTTAATCTCTTTTTCGCATGCCCACTGCAGTGCGTATACAAACCATTACAGCCACTTGCGGAGCAGCTTTCTTACTTTATCTGCAGCTTGCACTTCTTTAAAGATGCACTAAACAGAAATAATAATTTAAGCTCCATCTCTAACTTGTGCGTATCAAGGACCAAATAACTGTACCGTCGAAGCATTGATGGTAAGCCAGAAAGAAAAAAAAAGCGGGAATTATTTAGTGGCCGTGGCTTGAACTTCCCGCAGTCTCTCGGCCTAACTAGATGTATTTCTACGGTGCCTGCTTGGATTTAGTTGTCGTTTATTATTAAATAAACGGGCGCACGAAGTGCGCATGCGCCGATTGCAGGGGTGACGGCCGTACTCCGCGGACCACTACCGAAGGTGATTCTCCGTTACGATATTCATGCCATAGCACAAGAGCCACTCTTGCGTGTTCATGCCAGCTGCAGTACATGTATAGCAGGCTTTTTTTTTTGGCTATGAGGTGGCGGCGCTATCGCGGAAGCGCGCACGTCAGACCGAAACTGGGTTGGAGACAAAAACGAAGACAGGAATGTAAGGTTCACACTAAGAGCGCATTTGTAATTATCCGCGTCACTTTCTTGTCTTCTGAATAACTGAAAACGAACCGCTGTGTTCGTTTTATGATATATAAGAGAAATATTACGGCTCCCTTGGTTTCTATTTTACCGAGGTATCATAAATCTTAAAATAAATAAATACAATTTCCATTTCATTCGGTCTCTACAACTATGGCTCCACAAAACCGTCGCATTCAGAGGATCGTACACCCATATGGTTATATTGTCATTCAGTATAGTAATATTACGTCTCTACAGCCACATACTGGAATTTTTGACCCACCTACCTGAGGAAAAAGAAGGTTCCAACGCTGCTGAACCCGGCGCTTAGGAGCATGTACGACCATTCTTCAGAGGCGATGAGCAAATTCAGGTAACGTGCTAGAAAATGATATAAAAGTTTGGCTACACCACTACAAGCAACAGGACAACACACTATTCATTTGTGGCGACGTTCCGTGCAAAGGGATTGGTAGCATAGAGGCATAGACACTTCTACAGATAGCAGGCATTTGAATTTAATCCCTTGAAAATTAGCCAGTAGAATTAAAATGCCCCTATGCAGCTTGGCTCTTAAGGCATGCGCAAAACATGCCTCGAATCCGTATAATTTTTATTTTTCCACTCGTGGTTTTGCTTTTTAAGGAGTGAAAAAGGAACTGACACAAAATGTTTGGCTCGCTTTTCTTGCTCTCTTAGATAGCCGCGTACTCCATAATCGCGGTATATGACTCTCCAATTCCTTGAACGTTCCATAGATAATAAATTATAACATCGTTCATTCTGATAAAGTCAAAATTCTCTGGCGTAGGGTTCGTTTAAAAGTGATATGCGTGTGTCACAAAAATTTAGGGTGGGAGGAGGAGGGGGGTGTCACGTGATATCACTGGTGTTTGCGTTGGTGCAGTAGTCGAAGCCGCATTGTGAACTTCACGTCAAAAATTTTAGAGGAAGGAATAATAGAGAAGAAAAGGTCAGAAGATGAAGGGTGCTGCGCGTTCATGCAGAACCAACCGCCACTTCGCCATGACATTTATGATGCATGAGTTCTGAGGATAACCGCAGCAGGTCACCGGCACCGCGATTTTGTAGCGACGTTTCTTCCGATGATACTACCTTTCGCGCTTCGTCAGTGGTCAGAACGACTCTACGCCCGCGTTATCGATAGGATCAGCCGCCAGTGAGTGGCACACGATAAAAGCGGCATATAATCGAGTGCAAGGCATTACTACAAAATCGCGGCCTGGGGTTATCCTGTGTGGAATACGGAGAAGCATGCTAGGATAGACGAAACAATTGCTTATGTGGCATGCGTACAGCTTCAGGCAAGACGTGAACACTGTACGGCTTCCTACCACTGGGCCAGGTTGACCCGTGCATGCTTCAGTGGTTTGGCACCACTAGCTTTAATTTTCATGACGCACTAGAATAACTTGTACACAAGCCCTACGCCAAAATGCTATGCTTGATTTCTTGGTTGGGCGCACATTTTGAAACGGTCGCCTTAAAGGAGGATACCATTGGTCATTATTTTTTTTGTTCAAGGATTCTGGGCACGACACCGTAGTTGCAGGGCCGGCAGCTATCGTTTAATGAAACAAAAGAAAAGCGGGATAGAACATTTTTGTGGGAGTGTCCTTTCAAATAAACACCAGTGAAGAAACGCATCCTTCTGGTTCGAACTTCTACAGGCCTCTCACCTGTTTTTTCATCGGGTGGGCTTTATAGTTGCCCATTGTTTTTATAAGTCGCGCTACATGGTGAATAGTTGTGGAAAAAAGCGTCGCGCGGAGTTGTTCGCTGCGAGTATAAGATCCTTTAACTCTAACGTACAAGGATGCTCCAAGGCAGGCGAAGTTTGTGGTTAAATAAAGTGTTTCTAGACAGCGTTACCCGTGTAGCACGCAAATACATGAGACATACAAATTTTTGCCAGTGTTGCATACAGATTAGAGGGAAATCAACAGCTTGTCTTAGCAGTTTCTTACTAATCTTACGAGACGGTGCTTTGGACTGTGATTTTTAGCCGCCATAGTTTATATAGGACATGCCTCTTTATTCGGAATGACTTTTTCAGGATTCTTGACACCACACTGGGGTATCTTTTAAGTTTCATTCACGTGCACTTTCATCAAACGCAACATATTAAATGCTATCAGCGCTTTTCAAACTTTTACATTCTCCAAACATTACTGAGAAATTTTCAGTGCAATAAATAAATCTAACCTACTTATTATGGACAACATTCCCTAGGACGGCCATGACCATTGGTGTTAATATGAAACATTTTAGGAATCATTTCTTTCCTGCAGAATGTTATGCAAAGAAATGGAAAAAAAACTACCAGCAAGGCTAAAGCAAACTGATAAGTGTCAGGCAGCAAACTTTTGATGAAACTTTAGATAAACAATTCTATTGCAAGAATCCACAAGGAGTTAGAAGTCTAGGCAAACTTTTCAAAAATTAGGTGCAATAGCTATGGCCATCAGGCTATTAAAATCACCGCAGGCATATTAATGGACCCTTACTGATTACCTTGAAGTTTCCCTGCAACAGTTTCTTGAACGGCTGCATCGATTTCTTGAGAAGTCATTAAAGCCGGCAGTGGCACCGACAGCAGTTCAAGGCTACCGCATGGGCTTAGTTAAAGCAGTAAAGATATGCGGTTACAAACTTTCTTGTTCTGGGAGAACCGAGCAAACCTAAATAAACGATAGCTTTCCTAGTAAATTATGGTTCAGCGGCAATAACTACGCCGAGCAACAAACATGACTTGAAAACGCGTCACTCTAACTTCAACAACCAACAAGTGGACCTGCTTTTCAGCAGAGGTGTAGAGAACGTTCACCAAGTGCGATAGGGATCCCTTCCAGTGTTAGGCCGACATGCAGCGCACGCTCGCGCGCGGAAGTTGTGACAGGTGTGTTGTACGCTCTGGCGACCACACCTTTTGACGCATACGGAAAGTTACTACTGCCGACAGCCATTCTCGGGTGGCACGCCACGGCCCATGCATCCGAATTCATCTGCAGCGCGTATCACTATTTTAGACTCTACTCTGCACGAATCACCACCATAAAGACAATGAACATGCACTGCAATGTCGATATCCGTGAATAACGGATTTACGAGATGAAACATAGATACCCCTTTCACTTTTTCTGAGGAATGTGTTCGCGTGGGTGGGGTGTACCACAATTATTGCCGATCGTTTAGGCCCGATTTGTGGTAGTGTTTTAGCACTTTGATCAACAGTTATGCGCAGCGTTGCGACTGCGACAATCGTTTTTTTTTTCTTCGTCAATTGAAGTACGAACTTGGCATACATTGCTACGTAACCATTCTGTAAGGGCCAATCGACCCTTACTGCAATAAGCTGAAATGCGCAAGCGCAACGAACACATACACACAAAAAGCAAGGCTGTTCATGTCGTATCAAAATGCACGCGCCAGATACCCCTGAGGGTATAGATTTTGACATATTCTATTTGACGCTCTATTTAGCCCATAACAAAAAAAAACTGTAGTCACCTTGAACGCAAATTTAGTTTAGTACTGAACATGGATACCATGGAACGCACGACAACATCCTGGCGTAAATGGTGAAGCCCAAACACTGAATGTTTGCCTTTATTCCTTGGCTCATAACCTACCCTGCTTTTCCTTAAGAAAGGCAAATGTAGTTTCCTAAGTGCAAATGTGCGAAACCTTATTTCGGTATTCTATTGAGCATCCAGTAAACAACCTTTTTAGTAATTCTAAGCCAAACTATAACCGAAAGCTGCGAAATGCAAGCGTGCACAAAAGGAAAAAAAAATGATGCATCTTTGTAATCTACTCACACCAATTATCGGACATCGTTTGACCGCAATGGCAAAACACTATGTGGACGATGGAGAAGAACCTCATGCCGTGCAGGAACTGCAGGGCGTAATGGTCAGTGTTTGACTTCTCGGCGACTTTGAGCAACATGCGTGTGTTGGACGTGGTGGAGAAACCTTTCACAAGATCACCAAGCGCACCTAGAAAGGAGGTGGCAAATAATCATTGCCAAAAGTCAGTGTTGGGAAATTGATTGTGCAGTACGTGTGCACCTCAGTACGTTGGAAAGATAGAAAGCTGGGCGATGCTTGAACATGATAAACCCTACGCAAGCTTATCGCGTGCTACTGCAGTATTAATGAAAATTCACCATTTGCTAACAGAACATGTAGTGGTGGAGCAGAATCACAATCAACTTTCCTAGCATCAATGGGTGTTGTTATGTCGCGGCACACAGGAATAGAATCACCTAGGCAACACGAAGGCACTACTGACCGCATTCACAGCATAAGCAATTAGGCATTCCTGAGATTGAACTAAAGACCATAACTTCCCCCTTTTCACAGCGAAAGCTAAAACTGAATAAAATGAAGGTGCAGATGTCAGATAAAAGTGTTCTTGCTGTGGTCTTTTCTTTTTCACATAATCCGTACCCTTTGCCTTATGTGGCTGATTTTTTAGTTATGCGCATTGAAACCAGCAATGTTTGCATTTAGTCAATTAGTGGTTCCTCTTTCTTTGCTTGCTAATTATATAGGGCGATAATAGCAATCTGTCGTTTTGTGGCTTGCATATTCCTTCAGGTTATTGATTTCATTTTCAGTGTTTGCTTTGGCTGAATGAATTTTAGTTTGCTCAGAATTAGTTACTTTAAATGCGCCATTGAAATGAAACAACTAGTACGTGTCAGAAGGAACATAAGGCCACGTGCAATGTATTGTGTCTTCTTAATTTGTCGTCTGTCGACGCTTCAGTTAACCTACTTTATTTCGTGCCAAATAGTGTTCATCGCGAAGTGCTCCGTTTAGCAGCCGCAGCCTATTTTAGAGGCACTGCAGGACGAAGGCCTCTCTCTGCGATCTGCAATTGCCCAGTCCTGCGCCAACTGATTGCAACTAGCGCCTGCGAGTTTCCTAATTTCATCTCGCCACCTAGTCTTTTCCCGTAATTGACTGCGCTTTTCTTCTGTTGGCACCCATTCTGTAACCATAATGGTCAACCGGTTTTCTAACCTACGCATCACATAGCATGCCCAACTCCATTTTCCCCCCTTAATGTCTATTAGAATATCCGCTATCCATTTTTGCTCTTTGGTCTACACGGCTCTCTTCTTGTATCCCCCCCCCCCCCGCCTTAATGCTACGCCTAACATTTTTCGTTCTAACGCTCTTTGCGCGGCACTTATCGTGTTCTCGAACTTCTTTGGCAATCTCGAAGTTTCTCACCCATACGTTTCACTAAAAAATATTTATCATCGAAAGAGAATGCTTAGGACTTGTATTTCACCATGTGTGTCCTCCTATGAAGGAGCATTAGAAATCAAAAATACGGTAAACGAAGAAAGCAAAATTAAATGGCCCTTTTTTGAAATATGCAACTATGTGACGTATAGAAGTACGTAACATGAAATAAATGTACTCACTTGCAATACGCTTACCGTGCTTTTCCATAAGTTTGGGCTTGAGCTTCATTAAACGGTCTGTAAATGTGGCGGCAATAATGATGACTAGAAGGACGCACAAAAACATCCTGCAAACCGAACAACAATTGAAATAATAAAAAAGTGTATATGTACGTCGCAGTATTTCTTGAAGGACACTAAAGGGAAATATGTAATGAGTTCGTACTGGTAAATCAGTAATTAAAAGTGTTACCTTTGTTTATTTGGTGGCAGGAAGTTCATTGCCAAAACAAAAGAATCATCAAAGCAGAGCTTTCGTTTTTTGAATGTCGTACCAGAACCCTAACGCCTGTACGTCAAAGTGACGTCACAGATTTCAATGCGTTTTCTCGTGCACGGGTTGTTGCGACAACAGTAAATGTTAGTGGATTTTGAATGCAGTTTGTTTCCCAATAAAAAAATTAACTTGGCCGGAGGAGACTGTCAGAATCCGCGACGTCTTTTGCGTGTTTTCTGGTTTATCAAGCCTTTTGTCATGACGAGAGGGGCGCCATTGTTATTGTACAAGGTAACTTTACTATTTCAGCAAAACACAGTTTTTCTCTATAGTGTGCCTTCAGACATGTCTTGGGCTGCAAAGGAAGGTGACCCTCAATGCTCAGTTTTTTTCACCCAGGGAACTCAAGACGCTTAGCGCAATAAAGCACTGCCAAAAGATACTACAAGAGGCCTTCAACTGCAGGTTTTGAGACAAAGATTTTTTTTTTACATAACTAAGTTAATGATGTGAAAAGAGCTTAACCTTACATTCTTACTAGACGGAAGCCTCAATTTACATATATATGGCCGTATACCTCCATACAACCAGTTCACAACTATTTTTACTGGAAACGTTTTCAAGGAAACAATTCCTTCCATAAATTTCCAATGATTGCCTGTTCATGGAAGGTTCGATCATTTCCAAACAAAATGTTCATTAAACGGATACTCTAAAACTAAAACGACCACGAAAATTCACAATAACAGAGAATAAAACAATAGTGTTCTCGATTTGCACCCTAACAAACGTACAAAAATGTAGGCAGCATAATGATATCTTTCGGCATATTTGTAAACTTATGATCCGTACCACCAGCACGCCAAGAATAGTCAGAACAACTTACATAATTCCAATTTGGGCATTTGTCCATGGTTCCACTTGCACTGTCACGCAATTTGATACTTCCAGACGTACCGGCGGAGGCTTGACTGTGAAAAATACGAACACAAGAACAATATAATCATAGAGTTTCTTTGCTCTCTTGCGAAACTTTCTGTGATTGAAGGGACAGCTACAGCTTCCGTCAAGCGATCCTCTAAGAGACGCAGTGTGCTTATTGTGGCACACTGTGGGCGTAAGAACTGTGTGGGACGCGACAATTCGCAAAATCGTACCCCAGAGTGTTTATGCCAGTTGTAGACTTGACTACTGTCTCCTGCTAATATTTATAAGCAGACTGTCTCTCTGAAGGCGGACACATCAGTTGTTCTAAAATGTTTTAAAATGTGACTCTTGCCAGGCTGTATTAAAAAGGCGCTTCATAAACCTGCAGCCTGGGGCATTTCTTGGGATACCTTAAAGGCACCAATCTTGTGGTAGGAACGGTCACCACCAGTCAGCGAATTTCGGCAATTATTCCCATCCTTTAGTGTTGTGCCACAAAACCACCATCTGATTCTAAGGCACGCCCTAGTACGTGACTCTGGATTAATTTTGACCACGTGGTTTTCTTTAGTGTGCACATAAATTTGCATGAGCGTTTTTGCAATTCGCCTCGGTCAAAATGCTACTGACACATCCAGGATCGAAACCACGACCACTAGCTCAGCACCGCAGCTCCAGAGCCACCAAGCTAGCGGGGTGGGTATTATACACAATGGTCAAAGCTCTTGGAGCCAGTAATAAGAGTCATCAAGTGCAGCATTTGCTGCTGGTTTTCAAACAGGCGAAGCAGAGGATTCTTTCTGAGTGCTCGCCGAGGCCGGCACTAGTAAATGCTACTTCAGTATACATGTTTAGCGCTCGTATCTTTAAGAAACCATTATATACACAGATTGCCAGATGACGTTTGGAGAAACGAGAACGAGTTAAAAACAACAGAGAAGGCACATGTGCCTCCGCCTAATGACATTGAAAGAAGAACAGAACTCTGATATGTTCGTAAATTGAGCGAAATAAAAGAAAGAAAAGGAACGGCAACAGTGTACTTCTAATTTTACAGTACCACACGGCTGCTACGAAATTATAGCGCAGGAAATATTATACGAGCCTGATCATGACTGGGTGACAGCAGCCAACTTAACGGCCGCTCACTCGAGCCTTCGCAGTGTCAAAGTTGCGAAGAACCCCACCTTTTTAAGCTAATAAGCTGCAGTTGAACTTATGCTGCACAGGTTAAAAAGACATTGTTTCAAACTGGATTAGCTGATACTGACACCTCCTTTTGTATTTCCCCCCTCCCTGGTCCTAATTCTACGTTTTTTTATTCATATTTGCCTAGCAGCAATACCTATGCAACGTTTAATCAGTCTGCATGCATTGACGTTCCGTTTTATTTCGGGCTTGCTTTTGCTGTCTAGCTCCAAAACTTACTTCAGAATTGTAGAAAGCTCCGCAATCTTTGTGCTTAACTCATAATGTTTAACAAGAAAACCCGCATTTTCGGGACTTGGATTAGGAGCAGTCAACATTCAACACTGAATTCTCACAAACAATATCGGCCGTTCGATTCGCATGGCGGTTGTCAATACATTTATGTACATTAATTGTCTTCAAGGCTTACCTGCGTCGACTAAAGCTTGCAAATCTCGTTGGTTGCAATCGTCTACAAAGCAAATCGCCAAGCGCACAACGGGAAGCTCTTCGACGGAGAAGTAATTGCTAAAGTATTTGAGCTGAAAGAAAGAAAACAAAGATGAACTGAATAGTTGGGTTCTAAAGCATGTCAGACAGAGAATATTTATTATCTAAATTTCCGCAACAGAATGCCAGCTTTCTTAGGATGACATAAGTAGAAGGACAACAGACTTCGACGAGCATCTGACGCTTTCGCTACGCCTGCGGCCACATAATCTACCAACCAATCTATCTATCACTCGCAGATCATTTATTTCCTTTGGAGAAACAAGATCCATTTAGCTTTTAGCAAGAAAAATCCCTTATGTTTATTCGGACATAGGGTTAAAATTTCTGTTTTTGAGCGTTAAGGACCTCTGCTTTTTTAGCTGTTTTGAGCCATACATCTCGACCTACATCACGTTTGCTCTCTTGTATCTGCTTGCAGGTTGCATGGTATGCGAAAACACTCGGTAAAGGGCATGAAAACTGGTCGCCCATTCTTCGCATATCTCTCGTCTCACTGAGTGCCATGAGGAAGAGGACTGTTATGTCGCTCACTTTGGGATGGAGAACGCTGGAGAAGGTCTGGAGGTTTCCTTCTGCTGCCGTGGAATTCTCATTGTACACTAGAAGGTTGCAGTACTGGCCACGCATGAGCACATCCCCGTAGGTGTCATATACCTCTGTCTCGAGGCACTCGTCGAAGGCCCCGAGGTCCACTCGAGAACCCTGCAGCAGGCCTGAAGGCAACTTCCCGGAAGCGTCTAAAACTGCAAGTAGACAAAAATTGCACGAGGACGTGAATGAAAGAAGAATAGCGAATGCAAGCTAAGAAATGCTTCATGAAATGGGCGACGCTTCTGTATTTATATGAAGCAAACAAAATTCACAGTGCGGGAACGAGTGTCTAACGGGAATGTTTAGGCGTTAGGGTGTGATGTAGGCTAGGAATTTTTGGCTTCTGATCTCTAGCCTGCCAAATACTTTGGGACCTTTAGCAGAACCTTTCATTGTAAAGCAAGTTTTATAACGCCCTCTTTTAAACTATTACGTCGATATTCGACGGTATTTAGGTCACGACATCTATTGTAGAAGGTACGGCCTCCGTTGGGGACAGTCCCCAGTGATTCCTTCGAAACAACTGGCTGGGGTTCAAAAGGGAGACGCTAGCAGCCCAGCGACTTCTCAATAGTTTTTCAGTCACAACGTTCTTCATCATCAATGTTCCCCTCCTCTACAATTCTTCAGCCTTCTATTCCAGGCATTTTAGCCATAATGTTCAAATGCGTAGTTTCGCGTTACTGTGTGAATTTTCTTTTTTTTCATTTCTTTTTCCCTCTTCTTCTTTCTCCTTTGATTCCCTTTACCCCTTTTTCCAGCACAGGGTAGCCAGCCGGTACTTACACTGGCTAACCTCCCTGTCTTTCCTCTCCTTTGTATCCTCCCTCTCCTTATCCATAACGGACCCATGCATTTTCTGAAGATCAGTAAGCAAGCAATTAAAATTTGACCCATTTCTTGACCAATCCCCTTGAGTGGGTAGGTGACAATGCCTTTTGAGTTCACCATCAAGGTGGTGGTCTCGACTGTGAGTGCATGCTGCTGTCGCAGTAAATTATTCCGAGGCGAAGCAATTCATAAACCCAACTGTTCTAACGATTCTGAAATTCCTCGCTCGCGGTTTGGTGTGGTCGGCAATTTTGTTTTCTTGTTCGATAGGCAAACCGACCATACTCAACGACTGGCCGTGCAGGTTCATGCAGTATGCGCTCGTCTGTTTTTCTTAATCAAACAATGTTATGGTGTTGAACATGTACATGTTAGGTGTGCTGATAAGTGCCTGTATATAGAGCACGCACACCTCCTAATGGAAGAATGCTTGATGCTCCATGGCATGTTTGATTTTCTTGAGTTTCTTACGCGTTACTCTACCCTCGGGCATGTTGGTATCACCGTCTTCTCTGGCCTATATATCATGAAATTTGACCGACGTAGAGCCAGTCAGTGCACCTGCGGTTCTGCGAAATAAAGCCGGACATCATCATATACAACGTGTACCTAATACTGTGTGCTCATAGCTATCCTTGAATCGCACAGACGTAGTGAAGCGGTGAAAAAAATCCCTTTATTCTTATAGATTGTTATATAAGTCGAGTACCTCCTTGTTGAGCCGTCGGCTATATGCCACAGAGTTTGTACCACTGGGCACACGCACATTCTCCACCGATACTCCGGAGTAGTTATATTGCACTGTGACATAAGGTGTATAAAAAACTTTAAATGTATTTAGACATCTCTCATATTTCTCAATGGAAACAGTCGTTATTGTTATACATCACACACCGCATTCATTCTCGTCACATCGTTGAGTGAGCGTTCCACACGAGACCTCTTCCTGAATTGTTTTTTATCTGTATAGTTTGTGAACGTCGCAGTGCATAAATATAAATTGAAAAAAAATAAACAAAACTGTAAGCGCTGTGGTTTCTCGTACGACGTGTAATTAGCCACTTCACAAAAACTTCGATTCGCATATATTGCAGCATGTGCGCTCGATCTGTGAATTTCTTTCTCTCGCTCTCTCTTCAAAAAAGGCGAACATTTGTGCACATTCGACAATCATCTGCGTCTGAAATCTCACCGTTCTTTTGTTTCTTCGTTTGTTACTGAGCCTTACCATCACAAAAGAATTGAAGTGCTTTATCAAATGGGCCGACTGCACCGATACTTCAGAATTCTCCTGGCAACGAAAGAAAACTGCGCGAAGAACGAGTATGTACAGCATGTGACAGCTCAAGGACTCCAAGCGACGTGCAAAGAGGGTAGCCTAGATACGATGGGACCAAGCGTCACCAACTCCTCCAAGCACGCCGTCACAACCCTCAAATGTACGCGGGTGAATCACTGTCATGCGCTGACTTGAATAGGAGGATCCAGGAACTAGTACAAAATTGTGTATTCAACACTCGTTCCACGCGCAAGCACTGACGTCTGAAGTGCGTCCACTGCAATGTGCCTCTCGCATACGTGTCTCGACATAAGATGGGGGGGGGGGCAATGTCTGGGCAGAAATACTTTACTTAGATAACCACTGAATTGAGTTGAATAAAATTTGTTATAACTAAAAGAGAAAGATTTTTCAGCGGTTTACAGCATGCAAAATTTTGATTTAGTGCTTGAAACATTTTGCGACAATTACCGAGTACAAACAGTTCTCAAGCAGTAATCGTATACATATCGGTAGGCCTGTACCCAAAATAGTTATCGCAGTCTGTAAGTTTCATCTCTAGGATAATTTAACCGGACTAATCTGATATGTCAGTTTTCAGATTACGGGAAATGGTTACAGTTCTTGTGAGCGTTTTTACGCACGTGCTGCTCATGAATTAGTACACAGTACGAAGCGGCGTATTTGAATTTGAGTGCTTTAGATGTCTCAATATGGGCCGATTGCCGAATGGAGAAATCGCACGTTGACACTTGGTTACAGATATTGGCGCGCGATTGGATTTAGCAATTTTTTTAATTATTCATAGCACAATTCACAAATCTGTTTGCTACTCCACTTTCAGTTAATTTCCCGCCATACCTTCCTCTTATTATTTTTTTGGTGGAACAAGCCTCATCAAAGTTGGTGCAGTGCATGTCAAACAATATATCTGCTATGTTCCCATGTATTTAAAAAAGAGCTCCCGAGGCATAATTTCGCCTTAATGGCCTCCTGGAATAAAACGTCCCATGCAATTTATTACGCAGCGATAGTAATTGGCCAGAACCGGCTTCACACGTGTCCTTGATAATCTGCAAGCCGACTAGGAACGCTGTCGACACTACCAGTGACGTCAAAGGAACTCGTTATAATTGGAATGGTCGGGCGTGGGGAAATATAAATCTGTCCTACTTCGACGGAGAGCGCGTGCTATCGGCGATTGTGCGATGAGGTTTTAAAAGGCCACTTTACGCTGTAGGAGCGTACAAGAACAGTGGCCATCGTTACCGGCCTTGTCTAGCTCTTATCCGAGCAGAGTGCAAGGACGCGCCTCGCCGCGAATGAAATACTTCCCCATAGACTTCGGCTTACCTGTGCTTCCGCTACTGTTAAAGTGCAATTAGGAAGGCGGCCCAATGTAAAATGAATTATATGACACCCCTTATTGTTTTGGCTAACCTAACAGACACCAAAACGTCTTGTGCCTTCACCCCACCGTCGAAAGTCCCTTCTGGGACTGCTGTCCTTTCCTCCGACTGCATCGTTTGCACCTGTTCGTCTGGCATCCTTGGACGCTTGAAGGGGGCCACATTTATTTCGATTCTACCTTACCATATTTCTGGCCGAAAAAAATTTGAAAACGTTTATTGGGCCCATTGTAGATTAAGCAAAAGTACCATTTAGAACCAACTGTGGCCAAAACATGAAAAGCCCAATGGACCAGCAATAAACTTCATAATTCCTAGGACCTGCCGTCATTTATAACATGCTCATTTTCAGCGCGCCTCATCTTGATAGACATATGAGAACAAGCCTTTTGTAATTGAAGGGAAATGCATGCGCATACTCTATAATGGGTGGGTTACAAAGAATGTACTGCACTACGGATCTCGAACTACAGGGCTAACGCCAGAGAGGGAGTATATTTCAGTGTCGTAGCTAGGGGGTAGGAATAAGGCCACTTGCACCATGATCACCCCCAAACTGGTGTTAGTATTCAGCCTGCAGCCCAGTGTCCCCTCTCCCCTCTCACTCACTCCGTTCCCGCTGAAGTGCATGTCCCCACCTCTTAAATAATTTCCTGCCTACGCCAGTGACATACTGATCGATTTTCAGGCTGCATTGGCGTTGTTACCGTGACCATAACCATCCTACGCTCCGCTCGATTGGCGGCGGCAGCGACAGGTGGGGTTCGCGATGACGGCGCCAGGCCTCGCACCAAGTTGCGAGCCGTCTTCGTTACTGCGGGCCCCTTAGCGCCCGCCCTATTCGAAACTCTCCAACTGCCGTTCCCAACTGTCTCTCCTCCAACTGCTGTTCCGAGACCCACGCTCATCCGACACCCTCCCGTCTGTCTAACTCAGAGCCTGGCCGCACTCTGTTATCCAAATTAAGCCTAACCCCAATTACACACCCTACCGAGAGGGCCCCCTTGCTCCTATCCTCCGCTCTAACCTCAACATACCCCCTGTCCCCAAGAACATGAACCCTGAGCGAGACGGGAACCGCCGAATAGCAAGGGCCCGGGCCCTCTACAAACAGTATGGCGAGGACCATGAGGTGGTCTACGTGGACGCAGCGGAATATACGTCAGGCTCCCGTATGGCCCTGGCGGTAGCCGACAATCGAGTGAAGCTTCTAACATCCAGTTCAATCATAACCAATTCCACCACAGAGGCAGAAGAGGCAGCCATCGCGCTTGCTCTCATCTCTTCATCTGGCACCAAAATTATCATTGACTCCAAATCCGCCATTCTCAACTATGCCAATGGCTACATATCCCGCACCGCTGCGCGCTTACTACGCTTCTGGCAGCCCCGGTGCCGCATAACCCTAATCTGGACGCCAGCACATGCCGACCTCCCCGGCAACGAGGAGGCTCACTCCTTCGCCTGAGGTCTCACATTCCGGGCAGTGGGAGCCAAGCCTCCTCTATGGGCCGGGGAGTGCCTGCTCTCCTTCCATGATATTCTCTCGTATTACCGGGACAAACGAAGAGAATACACACACCCATCCCTCACCATAGAGCAGGCCGCACACGGGCGTCGACTACAAACTTGGACTGCTCCATAGCCCCTACTACTACATGCCAAATACCCAGACCAATTCCACTCAACATGCGAACTTTGCGGCAAACCAGGAGTTCCTGCACACCCTCCTCACATGCCCCACCTTCCCTCATCCCCCCCCCCCAATTGTCGTGGCGGTGTCTTACTGGGAGACTCTTCTGACCTGCACTTCCCCTCAAGACCAGTGCCGGATAATCTCCAGTGCAAGAAGAAGCATTGCGCTTCAAGGACTCTCCTTCGCTTTGTAAGGGTGCCCCCTCATAGTAAGGGAGCACTCAAGTGCCATGTAGGGGGCTTCAACCCCACCATTCATATCATTGGCAATAAATGTTTCTACCACCACCATCCGACACCCGGCTGCGGTGCGGTGCTTCCCTCTTTCGCCTATTTCTCTTCGAGATGCCCTGTGCCGAAGCAGCTTTGTTTCAGTCAGTTTTTTGAAGCTTGGCTCTCTGGGGATGGTCATCGAAGTTCCGTCGGGTCGTCCGATGCGACTGTCTGGCTGCTGCTTCGCTGGCCAGTATTAGGTGTGTTGCGGAGAAGTACACCAGTCACCACAGTGATATTGCTTCACCAAAACGAACGAGAACTTTTGCTTAGATGCCCGTTTACAACATATGTTCTTCTGTAATGTCGTCACACGTATTTAAAACTAAAACAAAGAAAGTTGAGAAGTTGAGTTTTGCTGGTGCTTGCCGAATAAGTGGCTGTGGTGCTAAACAGGCGAAATAAAGGGGTGGGGTACGGGAAGTGAACAAAGGCGGAAGGAAATGTTCACAGGCATTAGGCCGTCTTATTTCTCTCTTGATTTCAAACATATTTTTTTTACTATTATTACGCTAATAAAGTGATGTTTTACGTGTGGTTTCTGTTAAACTGAAAGTGTGTTGAACAGCAGTATGCTTGTGCTAGCCTAAATAAAGAAAGCTTCTGCATTAAAAACAGGTAATTAGATTTATTTGCAAGAAAATATTGTAAAGCGTGCTGAACGATCACGAAACATGATAGGGCTTGGTGAAACTAATCTTCGAGATAAACTTCTTCTCTCTGAAATATTAAAAAAAAATGTTCTTCTAAAAAACAAAAGCGTTTTATGCATGCAACACCTAGTGTCGAGTTAAGAGAAAAATTTGAAACTTGTATTCGACACAATGCCGCTTAGTCGATGCGAAATTTTGCCAATGAGACCTGCGTTCATACTTCACTTCTAAAGCTGTATAGACTCTCGTTTATTACCTTGAAGTGATGTTTCATCACTCAGTCATGAGATAGTGTCCATGCCCGTCAGAGAGCTCAATTTGTGTAAACAAATGTTCTATATAAAACACAGTGTGTGTGTGAAAAGCTTTACTGAAATGAGGTCCGGAGGCTCGACTTTTTAAGCCAAGGGGTGGACCTTACGTGGACCCACGTGGACCTTACGGGCAGAAATGAGCATATAATTATTATGCACGCCGGAGTGGAGGACTACGCGTTAATTCTGACCCCCAGGGGTTCTTTAATGCGCATATAAATCTGAAATATAGGCTAAAGTTTTCCATTCCACCGTCTTTCAAATTCCGTCGCCATGGCCAGAGTCGGGTCGCTCACGTTAAGCTTAGCAGCGGACCATCATATGCACTGGGCTACGACCTAGTGCGGTTGTATGCAGCATACATTAAACATATCATGTTCGCTGTCGTCCAAGTGCTTGCATCACTAAATAGGATACTAGAAAAAATACAGACAATAATTTGAGAGCGCGTTGCTACGCGAGGACACAGTCAGAGCTCGAACAAACGCGCGAAAACGAAGCTATCCTAGCCGCAGCGTAGCAAAGGCGATTCCCTCGGCTGACGGCACCTCAGCGCCTGTCGCAGCGCCACTATCGGTTGTGGAGGAGGACAGCGGCTTTGGTTTTAGTCAGCACATGATATTTTTTAGCCTTCATCATTCACAGGACTAAATTTCACACTTTTTTGACTTCTCAAAACACGCTTGTGGTCATTTAAAGGTAAACCGCGATAAAGAGGGTCTTTTGTTATAGCAGGCACAAAATAGCGGCAAAACCAGAAGTTCAGTCTACGACGTATACTGACCCTTCAAATTATAAAATAAGTTGTATACCTTCAGAATTGTAAAAAAAATAAAAACTATTCATCCAAGTTTCGCGAGGCTGTTACTAGTATTCAAGGTAAATAGCGCTGACGACTTTCGAAAACATGTGCCTTGATACTACTGTATTTAGAGTGTAAAGGAAGTCGTAATCACCTTCCTATTTTATTTGGCAGCAGGACGAGGTCCTCTTCAACTGATATCCAAGTTATTCCTGTCGTGCGCCGACTGACGCCTTCTTGATGCATGAAACATTTCTAACTTCATCAAACAACCTAGTTGTCCGCCATCCTGGACAGAGCTTCCTTCTTCTAGTCGACCATTGGTTATCGGCATTGTCAATCATCTGGCCCGCCCAGCTACACTTTTTCCTCCTAATCTTAACCAACATATTGGCCACCCCCTTTGCCACCCAATCCTCATCCCTTTCGTCTAATCCCCTTAACGTCATTCCTCTCATTTCCCGTCTAATCGCCCTCTGCATGGCCATTTTATTTGTATCACGCCGTTTTAGTTAACTCGACGTTTTTGCAGACTTTACAACGTGCCATTCGATGAAGCATACAGTACTGCCTTCTCTACTTACGTCTCAGCGCCCATGGCTCGAGATTCTGCATGGCTCGCATGAAACGCAGCAGACCCACGTTGCACTCGGGCGTGATGTCAGCGCTCAGGAGCCTCCTCCGCAGGGCCACCGGCATGTTGGCGAGGCCACCGGCAATAGTGTTCCGGAACAGTTGCATGTAGTCCAATTCCTCATCAGCACTCTCGATTGCCGTCGGACCGTCGTCTCCGCCGGAGGCACCTGTCACGTTTTCCTGCGCTCGCGCGCCTTGAAGCGCGATGCGTAGTAGCACGCAGACCACCGCGAGCGTGAGCCTCATATTCACAAGACCTCTGCTATCAAGTCTCGCCTATGTGTCTATTGTGAAGATAACGGGTAGGCGATGGCCTTATTACAATTTCACACCGGCGATCGGGGTCACTCACGACGCGTCGGCCTTCGTATGTCCTGAGGAGACTCGCTATACGATTATGAGTCGTTGTTTCTGCTTCAGCGTCTCGTGTCTTGCAGGAAACTCGGGCGCGTCAATCAATCGCTGTGGCGCCTTTTCGGTGCGCATTGAAGGGCTTCGCTTTCGCTCAGGGAAGAAGAACCAACACTGGCAACGCGCGCAGCTAACGAAGCGTAGAGACCGCCGGCAGCGAGGCTTTTTCGTAGAGTTCACTAAACGTCGACGGAAAACCCTTAGGATTGAAGGGAAGCTTTAAAGCCGCCGAGCAAATACGACGAAAACCGACACCAGTTTGTTCCTTCCCACAGAATAGAAAAGACCGTCGGCAGAAAGAAGGTCTCAGGATACCTCCTCGCGACACACGGTGAAGAAAAATGAACCACTTGTCAACCCGACGAGCAGCGATTCGGGGTCGGCTACAGTGCCCACCGATAGGCAGGACGAGGGTTTCAGTGCGTCATGGCCGACTGGCAGCGGCAGACCTCGACCCGCGATACACATACAACAGCCAGATATTCGAGAGAGCGATGGAGAGAATAAACATGCTGCATCTACACACGGAGGATAGCCTTCCACACTCTCTGTGACCGCCCCCCCCCCCCCCCCCCCTCTTTGCTTCCCTCTTCAATGCCCTCCGCATATCAACATCCCCCTCGCGCTCGTGTTTCGACGCAAGTGCGTGTTGAAGTACATGGTGATTCAATATATCGCGCCGGGCTTCTTTCCTCGTTGTACCCTGACAATCGCTTGCGCAAATGGCTGGCCGTCTGACCGGTCGGATGCACCTCCTCTCAGCCCACTCAGACTACGTCGAATGGTCAACTCCACGTTTCTTTCCGCCTATAGTTTCTCGAGAAGGAAAAGTCACGAAGAGTAAAGCTTCTACTATCCTCGTTGTTTGCCTTTAATCTTCCTTTTATTATGTACTTGTTTCATCGTCATGCATTTTACACTTAAGACAAAGTAAGAAAAGGGCCGTTCGGCGTACAAATATCAAACTGCACATCCACGAAGGCTACATACATACACACTAATGGTTCAGGCCTGATCCATAATGCAAGATAACATTGTTGCTTCAATTCTTTCCGTTTCATCTTTTTTACTTAATTTTCACGTCAAATGGCATTTTCCTTACGCAATAGCACACCCGTAAAATATATAAAACAGAAGAATTATACAACTGGCCCGGTGTCCTTGTTCCTCATTAAAAATTTGGGTTAGCTGTCTCGTATATGGCCCACCGTAGTAGTTTAGTGTCAATGGCGCCGACCAGCTGCGCTCGAGGTAACCGGTTCGATCCCGGCAGTGCACGGTCACCGCATTTCGATGTAGGTAAAACAGAAAGAACGCTCGTCTATAAAGATTTAGGTCTATGTTAACCAATGCAAAGTGGTCAAATTACTACGGCATGCTTCATAATTAAATTATGGTTCTCGCTCGCGAAACCCCGCTATGTGTGTGTGTGTGTGTGTGTGTGCGTGTGTGTGTGCGTGTGTGTGTGCGTGTGTGTGTGCGTGTGCGTGCGTGCGTGCGTGCGTGTGCGTGTGCGTGCGCGCGCGCGTGTGTGTGTGTGTGTGTGTGTGTCTGTGTGTGTGTGTGTGTGTGTGTGTGTGTGTGTGTGTGTGTGTGTGTGTGTGTGTGTGTGTGTGTGTGTGTGTGTGTGCGCGCGCGCGTTGCAAATGTGACATAGATGCCAAGAGGCGTGATCACGCCTCCTGGCATCGCGCCTCGACGTGCGTTTCGATGTCCGCTTCTGCAATAATGACGGCATGGCATAAATGCTAAGATGCATCGCTATAGACAGTTCGGAGATGTGTATATACGCCAACCGAATATTGCGACCAACTTGGTAACGGCGATCTCTGCAGCACTCGGAAAGCTCAATTTGTTTCAACGAAGAGTTATGAGAATCTCGAGGCGTATTTTGTGCACAAATGTGTCAGTGAAGTTACCAACGATATTTGTAAAGAAAAAGTCAATCCTTTTCTTCTGGTGGTTAATAAGGCACTCTGACGTACGGGACCAGGAAAAAAAGTTGGCAGTAGCTTAGAGCCAGCCGCAAGGCTCTCGAATGGTGAAATCCCCAAGAACTTCTATGTGATTAGTAGACATTGCTCGAGCTACATCAATATTTACGACATCCGTAGCTTGGGCCAAGTGGCCGACGCGATGGGGGAGCCAGCGGTTCTACCTTTTCGTCTTTCTTGTATAGATACCAGATAGATGAACTCCGCCAACTCCAACGTGCCTCGAGCGGCCAGTCGCACGGCGAATTCGCGTGTTCCAGCGGGCTTATTTCGCGCTCGGAAAACACTTTTACGTGGCGCGTATTTAGCAGCAGAAAATGTAGCGGGAGTTTTTCATGTTCCGTTCTGATTTTCTCAATGACACATGTAATGTAATTATAATAGTTGAGAGGTTGATTAATTACTAAGACTAGTTATCTGAATAGGTGGTATAAAAAATGATAATTTGAGTATCTACAAGCGACGGCAAACACCATTATGTCGGTTCTTTCCACCTACGTGGCATTTGTATATTTGCATAGTGAGCGTGCATTGCATTGGGTCTCCTTAGTTACTAAGCAAGCCAATAGCATCAGCGAATCGCAAGTTACTAAGGTATTATTCTCCATTAACTCTTATCCCCAATTCTTCCCACTCCAGGTCTCTGAGTACCTGCTGTAAACACGCTGTGAATAGCATTGGAGAGATCGTATCTCCCTGCCTGACAACTTTCTTTATTGGGATTTTGTTGCTTTCTTTATGGAGGACTACGGTGGCTGTGGAGCCGCTACAGATGTCTTTCCGTATTTTTACATACGGCTCGTCTACACCCTGATTCCGCAATGCCTCCATAACTGCTGAGGTTTCGACAGAATCAAACGCTTTTTCGTAATCAATGAAAGCTATATATAAGGGTTGGTTATATTCCGCACATTTCTCTGTCACCTGATTGATAGTGTGAATATGGTTCATTGTTGAGTAGCCTTTACGGAATCCTGCCTGGTCCTTTGGTTGACGGAAGTCTGAGGTGTTCCTGATTCTATTTCCAGTTACCTTAGTAAATACTTTGTAGGCAACGGACGGTAAGCTGATCGGTCTATAATTTTTCAAGCTTTTGGCGTCCCCTTTCTTATGGATTAGGATTATGTTGGCGTTCTTCCAAGGTTCCGGTACACTCGAGGTCGTGTGGCATTGCGTATACGCGGTGGCCAGTCTTTCTAGAACAATCTTCCCACCATCCTTCAACAAATCTGCTGCTACCTGATCCTCCCCAGCTGCCTTCTCCTTTTGCATAGCTCCCAAGGCTTTCTTTACTTCTTCCAGCGTTACTTGTGGGATGTCATATTCCTCTAGATTATTCTCTCGTTCATTATTGCCGTGGGTACCACTGGTACAGTATAAATATCTATAGAATTCATCAGCCACTTGAACTATCTCATCAATATTAGTAATGATATTGCCGGCTTTTTCTTTTTATGCATACATCTAATTCTTGCCTAGTCCTAGTTTCTTCTTCACTGCTTTTAGGCTTCCTTTCCTGGGAGCATGCCCAATTCTATCCATATAATGCTTCCTTATGTCAGCTGCCTTACGCTTACTGATTACGTTGGAAAGTTCAGCCAGTTCTATTGTAGCCGTAGGGTTACGGCCTTTCATATAGTGGCGTTTGTTAATCAAATCTTTCGTCTCCTGCGATAGCTTACTGGTATCCTGTCTAACCAAGTTACCACCGACTTTTGACTCCTTAATGATGCCCACAAGATTATCGTTCATTGATTGCTTCAACACTAAGGTCGTCTTCCTGAGCTACTGCCGAATATTTGTTCTGTAGGTACATCCGGAATTCCTTCATTTTCCCTATTACCGCTAACTCATTGATCGGCTTCTTATGTACCACAGTCTTCCGTTCGCTCCTCAAGTCTAAGCTAATTAAGGCTCTTACTATCCTATGGTCACTGCAGCGCACCTTGCCGAGCACGTGCACATCTTGTATGATACCAGGGTTAGCGCAGAGTATTGGGTCTATTTCATTTCTAGTTTCGTCATTCGGGTTCCTCCACGTCCACTTTCGGCTATCCCGCTTCCGGAAAAAGGTATTCATTTACCGCATATTATTCCGTTCTGCAAATTATACTGATAACTCCCCTGCTATTCCTAGAACCTATACCATAATCCCCCACTGACTTGTCTCCAGCCTGCTTCTTGCCTACTATGGCATTGAAGTCGCCCATCAGTATAGTGTATTTTGTTTTTACTTTGCCCATCGACGATTCCACGTCTTAATAGAAGCTTTCGACTTCCTGATCATCATGACATGGTGTACGGGTGTACGCCTGTACCACCTTCAATTTGTACACCCTATTTTGTTTCACAAGACCTGTCACCCTCTCGGTAATGGTGTAGAGTTCCTGTATGTTACCAGCTATACATTTATTAATCAGGAATTCGACTCCTAGTTCTCGTCTCTTCGCTAAGGCCCGGTAGCACAGGACATGCCGGCGTTTTAGCACTGTATATGCTTGTTTTTTCCTCCTAGCCTCACTGCGCCCTATTATGTCCCGTTTGCTGCCCGCTCATTCCTCCAATAGCACTGCTAGAGTCGCCTCTCTAGATAACGTTCCAGCGTTAAACGTTGCCAGGTTCAGATTGCAGTGGCGGCCTGTCCGGACCCAGAGATTCTTAACACCCTCTTCTGCGTTACCGGTCTGACCGCCACCGTGGGCAGTTGCTTCGCAGCTGATGGAGACTGAGGGTCGGGGTTTGATTGTTGTATTCATGTAGGAGGTTGTGGCCAAGTACTGCACCAGGGTGGCCAATCTTGCTCTGGTGAGGGAGTGCATCACCGGTTCTGTTCACTGGGATCAAGCGGCACTCCAGGCCTGTTTATGCAACTTGATCATCACGCGGATATTTTTTTTAATCCGGTGGAAAATTGCGCCGCACCGGGATTCGAATCACGGTCCTCTTGCATGCGAGGTGGATGCTCTACCTCTACACCACCCTGCATTACACACGCACGCTTTCTCGACACCAATAGGCACGATCACCTGCGCACGTACCGCGGGGCTTAAATGGGGATGGGGTTCGGCTGCTGGTAGAGCAGAAGGCTGCGAGTCCGATTGAGCATAGTGATATGGGAAGCAGGCCATAACGATCGTGCATTGGGTCTTTTGCCGTTATCGCGTGTATGCAGCCCTGGGTGTGCGTTCAGGAGCCCAGTATAGTCGTCAAACGTACATCGGAGACATCCAGTGTAACTTATTTTATAGGCGCTTTTTCCCTTACGTGTTCAGCCATCAAGAATGCGTTTACACGCCTGCATGTATTTACTCCAGAAAACGTGTCGCTTATGGTACGTACACTGCTGCGTATGACAATGGCGGCTATATTCAGTTTTAATTCCGACTGAAGCCGCGTAATGACGCCCGTATTATGCCTAGCCTAATAGTCATCTCTAAACCTTCTGATGGCTTCTGATTAATAGCTTCTGATGGCTAGGATACGGCTTTTTATCGCAGCAGAGAAGCTCCCTCAGCCAGAGATAGTGAACATAACTGGAGACGCCTCTTTCTTTCCGTGCAGCTGCGTGTCACTCGCCTCAAAATTTAGGAGTGAACTCCTGGCGGGAGGCCTTGGTGCAACTGCGCCTAGTATAATCATCATCATCATCATCATCATCATCATTATCATCGTCCTCATCAGCCCGGTTACGCCCACTGCAGGGCAAAGGCCTCCCCCATACTTCTCTAACTACCCCGGTCATGTACAAATTGTGGCCATGTCGTCCCTGCAAACTTCTACGCCTAGTATGGATCTCTCTTTGTTCGTCTGCTATCGAGCAGTGGGCTTAAGGACGTGCGCAGATTGGGTATCTTGCGGCACGCGTATAGGGCAGCGCGCTCTGCTCTCCGGAATAACTGTGACCAACTGCGATTCCTAAGTGCGCATCTGAATACAGTGTGTTAGGTGCGCGTCAAAGAGACCCAGGTCGCCAAAACTAATCCGGAAACTACACCGCGTGTTACACGATATCCAATCAGCGCATGAACGTGTTTCCGTTTTCGTTCTGTTCGCTTCATTTCGACTCCGTTTAAATGCACCCTACATGACAGGGAAATCCTGTCATGTAGGGTGACAGGGATGTAGGGTGAAATCCTGACAGGGAAACCGAAATCCTCCAGAACGAGCTTAGCAGCCGAATGCCGCAACCGCTAATCTACAACAGCACATCATGACAGACGAATGCTGTACGTTGTATAGAGCGCAAGATCTGCAGAAAACGGTGCCTTAGGTAAAAAGACAAAATAGCCGAGCTTATGCATGCCGTACAAGCTCATAAAGCAGGACGGAAGTGTCAAAACGTAGATGAAATGCTCATACGCTAGACTGCTGTTTCCTCACTTTTCGCTCTTTGACACGAAAAAAGGAATCACTATGATGCTTTATTTTTGGGTGTCACAGCGAAAGAAAAGCTTTATTTCATTGAAGACTGCATTATCGGTTGGCTGCATCGGGAGAGCTTAAATTTTGTTAGGCTCAAACGGCTCGCAATAAAGTGTCCTGCGCAATTCGGTACAGCCCTCAGACCTCCCAATAATTCAGTGTTACGGGAGGTCGTTGCCATAGGTCGGTGACGCGGTCGGCAGTGTCGTCATAATGCACATTTGTTCACTAACTACGAGTCCGTTAAGTATGAGCGCGGGCGGCCTTGCATTCCATCGTGTAACTTAGCCCTGAAGCCCCAATTCCTCGATGTCTCACCGCATCACGTAGGCGCTCTTTTTCTCCGTCGTAATTTCGACGTCAGTTCTTTTCCAAGTGTACAGCGAAATTCCGTCCCCTGGAAATTGCAAGACCATTTATATTTTCAATTATTTTTGTTCACTGCGGATGTCTAAGCATATTCCCGAGAGGACATCCGGGACGCGCAATCAGCCAAATGATCGCGAACGGGTTCTGATCAAAGAAAACCGCGCGCTTTCTTCCTTGTTTGCACAAGACAGAGCGGCTCGTTGCCGTTTACGACCTTCAATCACTCATCTGCAAGCCACGACCTGTTTTATTGACGCTCACTCAAGGTCACCCGTCCGCCGGAAAGTTTCTGGACATTATTCTCATTTGCGTGTTACGGTTTCCCCTTAGTCTTGCTTCATGAAGGAGCGGGCGGTTCGGAAAAGCGATGGCATTCGATAGCGCCAGCCCACGCCAATGCCTGCGCTGAGTTTACGATGGTGACCTCTCCTAACCGTATCAGAGGCAGTGGAATAGTAAATGATAAGCACAGATCACTGCCGAAGGCACAATGTTGCGTGCACACGGAAGGTAACAGCTGCCTTGCTAGTGGCTGACCAGGGCGTCTGCATGAAAGCCGGTTGAAAGTAGGTAACTCGGTGACGAGGCTATGTAACCCTGCGACGAAATCACCTTGTTGAGCTTTCAACGACATCTTTCAGCGATGACTGATTTATTTATTGATTGATTCATTCATTCATTGACTGATTGATTGATTGATTCTTTGTATTCCACCTCCCAAATCGACACCGACGCTATTAGATGCGCTGCTGTGGAAGACTGCGAAATAACTTGCAACCTGTCATTCTTCAACGTGCGCCTGAATCTAAGTGCGCGAGCGCTTTTTGTTATTTTATTTTCATTTCGACGCCATGAAATTGCCGCCGCGCCGCGGCCGCGAATGGAGCCCGCGATCACGTGCTCAGCATCAGGACGTCATTGCGAACGAGCCACCAGGCCGGGTGTTCAGCGATGCAGTTTTGGTGTCTGTAATCTGCACTAGATATACAGGTGATTCTGGGCTTGCTTAGCCTCAAAGAGTGGGATTTATGTCTCGCAGCAGACTTTTCTTTTACCAGATAGCAACCTTATTCTGGTAGAATATACTCCATGGCGAGTGTGTCGATGTGCGTTGCCGCGCTGTATCGTTATTTTAATCATTAGTTTGACCTAGATATTGCCGCAAATATTACGCGATTCAGTATCGAGCATTTATGTCATGGTGCATTGTCGCTACGCGAAACAGGCCCGGCGCGGCATGATCGAGAATCCAGTGACACGTGCCGAGTGGTCTGAGCTGTTGTGTACTGGGCAAGACATCAGCAGCCCGCACCAGTAAAGTAGGGAAAGGAGGCAAAGAGAGACAAAGACCTTTAATGTCGGAAAGCCGGAGAGGTCAGAGAAGGAAGCGGGAAGGGGGATTCGATTAGAGGAGCGCCGTACGCGTCCTTGTGTCAGCCTAAAGGGCATGCTAAGAAGCCAAACAAATGTTTCGTCTTAACAGGCATCCTCTTCTGGGCGCAAGAAAGTGCTTGAAGCATCTTGAAGCATAGCCGTGCTTCAAGATAGCTTGAAGATAGCTTTCAAGATACCTAATAGCTTAGGTATTATTCCTCTACGTATTTTGTCGCGGTCAGCGACTTCATAATTTTCTTCCGAATAGTAGTTTATCTAGTGTTTAATTTGATCTGCGTTTCTGTAACCTGCTCATGCTTGTGTTGTTCTTGCAGACTTATCATCTCTTTTGTTTATCTCTGTCTCTTTCCGCATTAAACCACAGGCTTTCTCTTTAAGTAACTTGATGTTTCGTTCCAATACTTTTGTCGGAGTTTTGTAATTTCATACTTTATTTTACTAACAAATATTTTGGTGTAGAAGGCACTGTCTGTGGCCGAACTTCTCAGATTTTGCATTTAACAGAGAAGAAGAAGCTGCCGGAAAAGTGTTTGCCTACTTGATTTGGGAGCAACAGAACACATTGTTCACTATTTCGTTATAACGGCTTCGCTATAAACAATAAATTCCTAAATGATTAAGGAGCGACAACGCACCTGCATAATCAACTTAATCTAATGAAACATTAAGAAAGCAGGAGATTAGCAGCAACAAAAGAGCACGTTCTGCAGTTTCTATGATTCGTCGCCACGTACACTTTAAACGCGGTGAATAAGTTCCAAATATTGCGGAATTTTTAAAACTTCCCTGTGCAGCTGGAATATTTGAAGAGCTGGATAATACTAACAGGAGAAATAGAAACACACATATAACCATTTGCAGAAATTCAAAAGTTAACTTCTCAAATAATTAATTTGCGACCCATATTGCAATTTGCGAGCTGTAACCGCTGAGTTTCGTGGCCGAATCCACTTTGACTGAACATCTGGGAGAACATCTTGCAGCATCTGTCCTAGACATTGAGATTGTTAGGCGGTTGTCTTCTACGTGAGCTAAACGAGCAGCTTGATCAGCACGTTCATTACCGGTAATACCACAGTGATTTCATAGGCACTGAAAAATTATTTCGTATCCTTTCCCAGTCAGGTGGTATATGGCCTTTGTAATTTCGAACACCAACTGTTCATGCGGACCGCTCTGTGAGGCTAACAGTAAACGTTGCAGTACTTTCTTGGAGTCGCAGAAAATTGACTATTTCTGTGTTCGTTCGTCATTAATAAATTATAGTGCGACTCGAAGCGCTGAGAGTTCTAATGCCGGCGACGTTATTAAGTGAGACGTTTGCAACTTGATAGTGGTGGCTTTTGCTGGGATGACGACAGCAGCGGTAGAGCTGTCCAGCAGAACCGAGCCATCTGTGTATGTATGTGTGGATAATTCCCGTACATGTCATGTGTACTAGGAGTGAGGTAAACGGTTTCAGAGCCGACGATGACACATCTGCTTTTTTTTTTGAGCTCCAGGTATTGTCAGGTCAATCTTTGGCTGAATGAGACGCAAAGGAGGAATCGAAGTCCTCGCGGTAGGTGTTAAGCCGCATGGCAAGATGGTACATCCTCACCAAGTGCGAATAGCCTTCGGCGGAACGAGGCACGTGACCTCTCTGTAGCTAGAGGCTAGATGGTGGAAAGGAGGTGGGTAATGTGTCTTAATACTCCAACTGCGATGTGACTTTCTGTGGGGCTTGAAATAGTTTCTGCCGTTGAAGCGCTTCGAAGAAGACCTAAACAAATCCCGAGCGCTTGGGCCTGAACCCTTTGTATAGTACGTAGGCTTGTTATACTTGCGTTGGTTAATGCTGGCAAGTTGCACCCAAAAAGCTGAGAAAAGGAACCCAATATAGTTGCAGCCTACCGCTTCTGGACATTCACGAAGTGACTTCGAAGGAATGCCCGCAGATGAAAAAAGAAGGTCGCATCCTTCGAAAAATGGCAAGAGATCAATCTTCACGTAAAGATGTTGCTCTGTCTGGTCGCCAAAGTGACCAACGCTCACGACGGCACCACAAAGCCATTTCAAAAGAACTGCATAGCTGGATGCCGGCGCGACGACCACCTCGGCTTGCGCGTGCATAGAGGACGGTAACCGCGCCTACTGCCAATCCGACGTCAGTGAGAGCAGGCGGCAAATATTTGCCACCACCGGCTGATGCAGGCACACAATGGCCTTTGCTGCCCTCTACACCCACGTCCATGACAGCGTGCCATAGTGGCCCTCTGCACCATGAAGCCAGTAATGACAGGGCCATTAAAACCGGTGACACTATGGGAAAGACAGCATTGAGAAAATGCTGAAGCATATAGTAGAGTCAATGCGCGACACTCTCAGTGGTCTCCTGAATCAGGCCGCTAAATGTGCCGTGCAGATGCTGACACTGGATCCGCTTATCGCAACTCTTTACATGTTGTAAAGGTTTTGATTGGCGCTTGTGGCGCACATGCAGGGGAGGGCCACACACCAGCTTCGTCTTAGCGCCTTTATCTCTAGGTTCGCGTGAACTAGGGACTACAGCCAATATACGGAACCGGGTAGTGGCTTCATGGATGAGATTTCTGAATGTTTATCATAAGAACCTTGAATTTACTTTCACCTTTGTGCATCTCTATTTCTATGTAATAATCATCCCTCATCGCAGCTTTATGTTCCCTGTTCACCCGCCCCATGTGCAGAGTAGCCGGCTAGAGCGCATTCGTTTAAGCCGACCTCTCTGTTTTCCTTCAAATAAATTCTCTCTCTCTTGTGGACATTTCCCAAATCTTTCCAACAGAGAACTTCAAAAGGGGGCAGATGCCTGTCAACCACCTTTTCATGTCATTGCAATACATGGTGCCTCCATAATATGTCTTCGTCAATTATGATGACCAAGAATATATATGACCGGATATATGGTACCATATGCCGATTGAGGACCATACTGTAGTGCGTCGTGAACTTCCGCGTATTTGTCATAATTGCACATTTATCGGAAGAAATTGACAGGCCCTAATTGCGGAGGTAGAGAAGAGTCTGAGTGGCCGCTTATCAGAGCCGTGCGCGCACGAGCAGGCGTGTCACTCCAAGCGCACAGACACATGTGTGGTCCGCGTAAAATGATATATTAACTGTGCTTGGAAGGTGATCAAGTATATCAGTCAGCTTGAGCTTGAACAACGTAGGGCTCAGGGTAGGACGAAATACATGGGCGTTCCAGTTACTTCCATGCTCAATGCACAAAAAAGTCTTGGGGTTAGAAAGTAAGTGGGTAAAACAGTGCATTTGTACAGCGAATTTGATGGCGCACATCTCGAAATTGGTGTCATTCTGGAAATTAATTCTAAGTTGATTCCCACATCATCCTCACCGGCTACAATTCCCAATTGTGCCGTTCCGTAACAATATTGATTTCAGAACTTAATAAGCAAATTATTGATAATTAGTGAATGTTTGTTTAGATTTCCCTTGCGAGTAATGTCCGCCTCTCTGATCAGTCCAGCTGAAGGACTAGAACTAGGTTATCTGACACCGGCAATCTTGAAAAATCCAGTAAACTGCAGAATTACGCCCCTGTGTATGTGTAAGCTGTGTAAGCTGTGTAAGTATGTGAACGCTATGGATGTGTGTATGGTCTGCCCACACATAGTCTCGAGTGTGGAGCATTCTCTTGGTCTTGAAGATAGAAAGGCACCACGACTCGGGCAAACGTAATGGGTTTCAAATGACATCGGCCTGCCCCTCACTGCTGGAGGTCAGAAGACTCGAAGGACGATGCGGAGATCGCGTGGAGCCAGTGCGCGCTGGAACCACCTCTAAAAACACAGAAACCACAATTGCACGCAAGCACCTCGTTACCACGCCGTCTAAGCATGCTGCACCTCCTCGGTTACGTGACGTAGCATGCAATCCGCGTCTTCTAAGGATTCCGTTGCATACCGACCACCTCCTATTGCTTTTTCCGTTCTTTTTTTCTTTCTCGCGCACGCTTTACCTCACAATGTCCCTGAAAGAATATTACCGACATGCGCACGGCCTGTCATTTGTAACTACGGTGGAGGTGAGAGCACTTAACGCACGCGTGTGCTCTGGAAAGAAATCGTGAACACTGAGTCAATGCTCCAGTGGCTACCTGACTGCTGCGTACAGCACTCAAACTTTCTTTTATTTAACTCGTTACTTAGTGTTTAATACGCATACTGCTACACATTATTTACATTAAGTATTCTCAACCTTTACGTGATACGATTCATTCAGCATTTCATTCTTTTGCATTTTATCTACGATCATCAGATTGTTTTGTGTAATTTTGAACAATACTAGCGTCTGATGTTTCGGTCTAGACTATTCTGACAGTAACAAATGGATGGATTTTATGGAGGCATGAAGGGTGAGAGGCCAGCTTCAGGGAAAGGAAAAATGGCACACATATGGGAACAGAAGAAGTAGATGATAAGTGCTAAATGTGAAAATAAAAATACACAATATCTCGTATAAGCGTTAAGGATGCTTTATAGGCTGATGGAGAGCAGCTAGCTTTGTCTCCAGCATACATTGCTCTTCCCCATGTGTCACAGTAAATTAATACTCATCGAAGAGAGCTTTCTAGCAATTCTTTATCCAAAGCGCAAGTCAAGCAAGAATAACAAAAGATAGAGCACTAGTAGCTTATATGACGAGCTCTTAAATTATTCTGTGCATTCTGCTACGTTTCAGACTTGTTTCTATCTAAAGATAAACGGAGGAATTCTTGCAGTTTTTTTTTTTTGCTGCGTATAGATGCAGGAACACCCGAGTTAAGCATATGCGAATACATTACTCCTCATATCCATAAGATCACGCGTGCTGTGTACAGAGTTAAATTAAGTATCCATTTTGTCCATGAGAACGATACTAACTAAACGAGTATAATGAGAAGAACCAAGACAACCGAGGAGTTCTGTTTTTGCTAGTAACACCCACTTCGTACCTGAATTTATGTGTCATGACGTAAACTTTTTTCTGTACTCTTTTGTGAACCCGACATCACTGTACTTACGAAGTTCGTTGAATAAATATTTCCCTGACCCACTTTGCATGGGCATCCATAAGATAAATTTTGCACAGCGGTACACGTGAATCCCTACAGACCCAAAAACATTCAGCTCTGTCCTATTAGACATTTTACTTTTACAGGTCTGAAGAGTGAGGATGGTGGGAGCGTGGATACAAAAAAGCACAAGTTTCTCGATCTCGAATGCAACACACCCTAACAAAATGTTTGCGAAATGTCGACTGTATGTGGGACAAATTCCGCATTGTATGACATCATGAAGTTATGGCATCAGCAGCGCAAATGCGGACGGAACTCGGTTGAAACGACCACGATTCGCGGTTGACCTCATTCGGGGAACAGCAATAGAAACGGAGGCTGGAATATCAAAATATTGCAGCATAACAATGTGAGAACTACCTGAAAATATGAATATCAGTGTAGGCGGTTTATGAAATATTATTCGCAAAAATATCCTACGGGAAAAGTGTCAGCACATTGGTTTCCTCTCTTGCATTCTGTTTTCGCAAGGAGAGCAGACTGACTGCAGCCGTCAACATTTGAGCGCATGCCTTAAAGACTAAGGTAACCTTATTCTTGGCAAGATTCACTGCACAGGGCGAAACATGAGCTTATTATGGCTCAGAAACAATCTGCCTTTAGACAACGAGAGCACTGCGAATCACCATCACTCTAAATCACAAGCGTGGAAACTTCAGCTAGCAAAGGGATGCCGGCAGTTTTGGGGGTCAGCAAGGGGTGTTGGTGAGAGATTTCCCGCAGAGAGGTCACAGTGTAAATGGAACAGATTGTGCTAATTTGCTATCGAAATTAATAGAAGCCATCATAACCAGCAGCCATGCTGAAAAAAGGCGTCCTGTTCTTGCAAGACTATTCTCCGGTTAGCCATCAGCACGTTGCACAAATGGAAGCTAGCTTCAGTGGATATGAATTTCTTCACCTTACCCCGTACTCCCCCAATTTTCGGCCCTCAGACTGCCACCTCTTTCCATCTATGACGTTACTTTTGAAAAATCGGGTAGTTTTCTGTTGGCTGCACGCTCATCGCCGAAGTCAAGTAATGGATCCAAGGTCGACGAGACGACATTCGTGCTCCTCAGCCAAGAGGAAGTGAGCCAGGAGAAATCTTTATCGAACACCCCTAGTATGTTATTGTATTTACCGTTTCGGTGTACATTATGTGACTTTTCTGACGCGCGGTCTGAAGCGAAATTATGCGACGACGAGGATGTTCCGCATGTTTTGCTTACTTATAGGTCAAATAAAAAGCTGTATGCACTCAAAAAACAGCCATACGAAATGAATAACACCATGTTGTCGCTGAAAAACATCAAAAAGATAACAATCATAAACATGCATACGCGTATGCGTACTAGTTGCCATGTACGTCGTATAAGCACTGAAAATATATTTGGTTGAATGCATTTATTTGAAATCGCAGGGAAGATGTACAACAAAAAGTTGTAAGTTCTAATATAAAAAATTGTACAATTATAATGTATAATAACAACATTACTAAGGAGACGAACCACCGCACATATCTAAATTACTTTAATGGCAGCTAATATTGAGCTCACTTCTTGATCCAAATGCTTTAGCTAATAAAGAAAGACGACTTCTTACACTTTACGTGTAGAGGAAGGATACCTTGTATATCGTGCGCCGCAGCAATGTGAATTTGTTGTATGTCTTGCGGATTGGTGAAACATTCTCATATTATCCGTCCATCGTCGAGGGAAGTGGTGTCATAAAGCAAATAATTATCCGCTGTAACGCAAGGTTCATTCTACTTTACAATATATGTGTACCAAATTAACAGATTTCATTGGAATAAGTTGCAGCGTTTCCCAAACGTGGTAACCGGAATGTTAATGCGCATGTGAAAGGAAAGGCTCACTTAAGAATAGATGCTAATTACGACAGCCTTCGTACCTGAAGTCAAGGCAGTCAACATTAAAGGTTTGTGTAAAGTAGAAATTAGAGATTTTATTACTAAAGGACGAACGCATAGCAAACGTCAGTTTCTTTCACAGGTCCAACGGCCCAACAATGCGTGCAGGATTTAAACGAAGAGGTCTTGCGCAAACGTTGTTTCTCTCTATCATGTTTACTGATTCACACGTGAGCCAGCATTTACGTAGCTGTTAGGTGATCAATAATTAGTCGCCTACGACCACGGTGCGCAACAGGTCGACGTTTAAGCTACAATAGCATACAACTTGATATGACAATGAAAGGAAGGCTAAGAGCTCAAGCAGAGCTTCTGCCCGTGCCTTACTTTGTCAAGTATTCTGGCCGCGTTCGCCAGACGCTTCGGTTTCTCAGAACAGACTGCAAATAAGCATAGCTTCCATATGTGACGATTTCGCATTTGCTCGACCAATGAGAAAAAAAAGCGGGAATATTAGTTAAACTTACCACTCAGTGATCTATTTTGTCGTATTTTGTTCAAAATAAAGTGTTTCTACATTTTCTTTTGCAGCTTAAAACAACGCTGATTACAATGCGCGACCTTTCTTTCCAGGAGCGGGCTTGGTCTCCGCTGCAGTCTCGTCATTGCCACAGTTAGCTGTCCGCGAGTGCGTATAGTTCATTATGCAACGTCTATATTTTAACGACTGCGTCAAGTGTCCTTTACATCGCAGATTACGTAGGCGGCACGCGGTTGCGCCACCCTCGTCAGTCAAGGTCATCTGATGGCGGGTATGGGATTTGAGTCGGAAGTATCGATAGTTGCATGGTGCAGAGAACGGGCCGGAGTGAAGGGAGAGGGGGGGGGGGGGGGGTAGGGGTAGCGGACAGAGGACGGGGCTTGCCAAAGAACGATGCGTCGAGCCAAGCTCTTCACGACTTTCCTGGTTCGACTTGGTACGCGGCCAGAATCAAAAGCTGGTGCGAGGTATCAGTCGTCTATACTCGGCATAATACTACCCTCTGTTCGCCCGATTACTGTCGCTGCCTACACCATTAGTCTGGGTCTACATTTCCAGAAAATAGCACAAACGTCGCACACTGCGAACTTCAAAAATAGAAAAAGAACAATCCCGAGCGTCGCTAACAATTACTCTAACTGGCATATATATATAGACGTGGAGTACTGTGAATGAAGTTATTGGTACAGCTCGGAAAGAAAATGTCCTTCCAAAAAATAATAAGGAACGTACTGTGGAGTGTTTTAACAAGTACTTTAGTAGCGTAGGGCCGTCCTTAGCAGCCCAGCTTCCAGATACGTACAGTAATCCTTGTTTGCCTGTCTCAGTTGTCAATACGTGTGTATTGTATGGTATTGGAATTAGTTACCTACACTCCCTTGTTTTAAGTGTTCCAGTTGATAAATCTCCTGGACTTGAGGGAATTACAATGAGACTGATCAAAGAGAATTTTCATGTATTCGGGCCAATTTTACGCACTCTTTAACCATTCTTTAGATTCTTCATTATATCCGGCCGAGTTGACAACAGCCAAACTAGTTCTTATATTTTAAGCCGCAGATCGTTCGGATCTATCTAATTACCTACCTGTCTCTATTCTAAGTGCAATAAATATGATTTTTGAGCAAATAATTACTAATGAATGTCGAAGTTATCTTGAAAGTCATGACTTGTTAGTATCCAACAATATGGATTTGGAGCAAAATATTCCATATCCACGGCAGTTTTATCACTTTCCCTGATAACTAACCATGCATTGGAGAAGAATAACCTAGCAGCTGTGACTTTCTGAGACCTAAAAAAGACATTCAATACCGTGGATTATCCAATACTAATGAGCAAATTAAAGACATATGACGTTCTTGGTAAGCCTTTTGAGCTATTTTCAAACTACATGGAGGCATGCGAGCAAACAGTGATAACGGATGAGTTCATTTATTTTAAAAATACATTAGTAAGAGGAGTTCCACAAGGACCTGTATTAGGGACTCTATTTTTCCCATTATATGTAAATGACTTACCATTACACTTACACTATGCAGAAATTATCATATACGCCGATGATAACTGTATTCTACTCAGGATCAAAAATCTTAATGAATTGGAGTCAAAGACCAACGCTGAGCTCGACAGAATTGTCAGATGGTTTTTGGCTAGCAAGCTTAATGTCAATACAGAAAAACAAAGTATGGTGTGTTCCATTCACCACAAAACTAAAGAGATCTGTACTGCAAAAGTACAACTATGGATTAATAACTGCCTTCTGGAACAAAATAATTCATATAGGTACCCTTGGAGTAGTTTTTGATAAGAATGTAAACATTACATTTGATTCTGGCTGCAGAGTTGAATCCCGGCAGAACAGCGTGCGTGGCACTTGGGTAACAGAGACTTTGGCATGGGAACAGGTGTTAAGGGTTTAGTGCCGCGCAAACGACAAACGCGTCTGATGTGCCGGTGTTGCAAGAACATGCTCTGGCAATTACATATTACAAACTTGCATATTTTGTTTCCTTTCATTGCAACGCCACAGATGTCAATTTCTATATAACGCTAAGTGATGCTCTCCTTTCGTGTACCATTCTGAATCCAGACGCCATCTTTGCACTTCCTAGTTAGTTCATTTACTTGCACACTGCGTTTACCAGCATTTCATGTTTTCGTACGTGCAAGAAACTTTACTGGGACACTGATGTTTTTGTATGGCTTGATTGTAAAAAAATATATATATTTCTGTCGTACCTGTTATTAATACCCTTTGCTTCAGAAGTTCAGTTTAATTTCAGTTTGGTGCCACCGAAAAGAACACCAATTATTTTCTTCAGCTTCACTCATTGTCGTATTTTAACTTTTTTTTGTATTTTGACTCTATTATACTTTTTTGTCGGACCTATCACTAGCCATTGCGCTATTGCGCAGGAAAGTTGTTTGTAATTTAGTAATGCTTAGGGGAATAAAACATAATCAATCACTCAATTACGGTGGAACCCTCGGCTAGTCATGTATAAAAGCTGACGCGCTTGACCGGCTGATCAGATTTTCGATGATCGCCTACTGAGGTCGCCGCAATCGTTGCGCTTCAGTGTTGCTTGTTAATTAATTTTTTTATTTATGCAGTACCCACAGGCGCCAAAGGGCATTAAAGTAGGGGGAAGGCTTTAGAAAGCAGTTAGAAACGTTCACAAATTATTTTTACTACCTGACGTTGGAAAAGAAAGAACAACAAAAGTTCAACAGAAGCTACAGAATTTTCAAAACACAGTAAGTTATACATGGGCAATTCAACCTAAAGGTAAAAGAAACGGGCTAGTTGAGTCACTTCAACAGGGCAGAAAATGCATTATTTGACACGACATTGACGACATCGGCAGGTAACCTATTCCATTGTGATATAGTCTTTGGAAAAAAATTAATTCTTATATAGTTCTGTCTTGCATGGAACTTCTCGTACATTAAGCGCATGGTCTACGCGTTGTGATCGGTAATGAGGCAGCATTATATATTTGTCCCTTTCTATGCCAATTGTGTCGTAGTATATGGAATGCAAAAGCTTCAGTCGCAGCCTTCTGCGTCGTACCTCCAAGGTATCTCATTTAAACTATTCCTTAGCACTCGTAACGCTGAAATTACCTTTGTATCAACATGGCACGTACCGCACATCTATATTCTGTATACCCTCTCAAGTTTATCAATGTCACGTGCCTTTGGTGGGCACAGGTTCGCCGAATAAAGAGTTAATTTCGGGATTCACAGTTCTCGCTAGTCTGTTCTTGGCCGTCAACGCAGCGTGGCACTGTGCATCCTGACGCATGCCTTCACGCTGAGGCGTTTCGTTCTTTTACTTATGTTTTTGGTAATGTTGTTACTTCATTGTTCTCTGCAAAGCATGAAGTGTATAGTAATTTCGCTCTCATGACGTCAGGCAGAGTTGCGCTGTCCATTTTCTTCACAGAAACTCCGATTCCCAGAGTTTGTGAGTAAATTCCCTTGAGGAAAATGTGTCACTGATTTGCATGCGGGTTCCTTCGCCTGGGCTTCCAAGAATATGGAGATGATGCAAATCCCATAGAGTTGCCTAAACTCCGTGCTTTTGCCTTCGACTTGCATCGCAGATTGTTGTTTTAACCTTTACGAATATGCTTTATTTATGTATTTCAACATTGTGTACCACCCAATTAACGTCGTCCTAGTCCACCATAGTTTGGCCTATTGTGTCCTCTGAATTGCATGTGAATTGCAACACCTCGCACACATCAGCAAGCGCGAATGTTACGCGATAGTGAGAGTTTAGCATGTCGGCCTCCAAACTGCGGCATGGGATTGAATCCTTGTGGTGGCGAAAATTTTAGGCTCCCCGTATGTTTTGCTGATGTTCGTATGCAGCACCTATTCTGTTAAGATAATCATCACAAATTGCACTCTTCTGACAGCATTTCTATGTGTGCAAAAATGACTATGAGGCGGCTATGCTCTTTAATATTGGTTTATTCACAAGAGGTAGGCTTTTCACAATCCTGGGTTGCGTAAACACTGAAGTGCTATAGCGCAGCGCAAACAGTGAGCTTGAGCAGCGACAGGTACCAGCCGCGACATATAGATGTTATATCGCGGTTTATTGTTTAATCACGCAGAACAAAGGTGCGCTAACTTGCACGCTTCGTGGCTGAAAATAGCGTGATATAATATCGGTATCCTGGTGCGTGCATTATCCCGAACGCTATCAATGGATTAGTGGTGGTTGGTAGCAATCCTCTTCTTTGTCCTGTAGCAAGGACAACTTTGAGGAGTTAGACAGAAGGCTATCAGGGGAAAGGAAGTAAAGCTTCAGAAGAACCATCAAGCTTGCGGTACATCGTACTATTTACCTCTTATGAAACTTTCTGCGGCGCTGCATACTGCATTACTTTATTTACCTTGTCACTCGGGAATATCCCTAGCCGAATAAGCTCTTCAACAATGGTACATGAAACAATGTGCATTAATCAACATGGAACATATTGTTGCCATTAAGAAGAAGCGATTTGGCAAATCCTGCCGCACGACCAACTGTTGCAATGTCGACAGGTTTCATTCCATCTTTGGTAGCTTCTGTGCGTCAGCAGCTGCTCCTTTTTATACGGGTGCGCTTGGCCATGCGTCGTGGCTGACGAAGCAGCAACAAGCGAATCTTGTTGTTCTATAACGTCCTTAAATTGATATAAAAGCAGCGGCGCCATCCGCTTTTATTGTTCTTTCGGCAGTTAAACATTCACTTTCTTCACGATTCTGTACGAAGCCCCTCTTTAAGCAGCAGATACAACCAATTTTACAGCGATTGCAATCGTGTTAGGATGTCAAAGTCTGCTTTGTCTCCTTCCGCCAGCGCTGAACGCGTTAATTCTTCACATGGTCTGTCCCCTATTTTCCTTCCAATCCAGGATGTAATTTCGTTTATTTATATACAGTCGCTCTTCGAAACGGGAGCATTTCGCCAGTTTGGTTTGTGATTGCAGAATGCTCTATTGGATTATAACATTCTTTGTTGTTCCTTTCACTAATTATGGGCTCGAGAGACACTTCGTTCAATGGACTTGACTTAATTCCAAACACAGGTGGTGCCTCGACGCCATCTTAGGTCCACTACATGAGACACTTTACACTAGGGCACGTTAAGAAAGGGGGAGCCCCGAGCAGGTATCAACGCCAATACCTTGTGTTCAGCTGCAAGACGCGTTAGATATCCCTAGAAAAATATATATAATATTCCTTCCCTCCTAAGTATATCACTGACACGAAAACCTCGGTAGCAATAAGGCAGAATTTTCTATAACAACTTTACCAAGGGGCTGAGCTGCTACAGAGGACGCGTAAACAAGAAAGCACTTCACAGCAAGATGGAGGCTTCAAGTGATTAACAGTGACCGAACAAAGAATGCCGTGGCAGCCAGCATTCTTTGTCAAGTGTAATTTTCTCCATCAGGGCTGCATGTGCCTTTGCATCTGCGTTGTCTAATATACGTTCCTTTCTCCAAAAGTTGACTCCTTCAGCGTTCCTTGTTCGATCCCTGTAAATAAGGAGTGCTGAAGATATGTGTGCGTTTTCAGTTTTACATGCACCGAGTGCAATTACCTTAATGAACAAATGCAAGCTCCTATTTTGCGGCACTGCGCTACGAAACCCGCAGCTTTGGTGTATTGCAGCGAACACTGCTTCCTAGAAAGGGTCTTCGCGCGTACGCGGAAGATTTCCATCGCATTCTTATAGCGTAGAAGAAACGCGCAATTCCGTTATCTTCTTTGCTATTTGACCGTTTTTATCGGGCTGCGATCCAGCCTTTCCAGTTGGCCAGCTGAAGATGAGGCTACACAGTGTCGTAGATGGCGCCTCACAGGCCAAGAACGCAACGTAGGCCAGCAGAAAAGACCACACGAGCGTGGCGAACCAGAGTATGATATGAAAAAAAGAAAGAAAGAAATAGGAAATGCTTAACACGCGTTCTAGATACACGACAATATAGTGACGCACGTCTGCCAGAAAAAAAAGACACTTCTAAATATATTCACGAAAAACAAAACATGCAATCGCTCGCAAGAGATTAGTTAATACCTATTCTACACTGCAAATATGGTAATTCTAAATTCGTAAAAAGCGGAATTGCGGTTTCCTACCTCAAGGCCGCTTTGAGCAAACCATATCGTGACAAACTTAACAAAAGCATGTCAAATCAACTAGAATAATATTGTTGTGATTCCAGGAACAAGTTAATTGTAGATAGGCTGAAAAAGAGATAAAGATGGCTGATGGTGTGCCGCAAGAAACGTCAGGAAGGAGCTCACAAGGCAGAGAGCGAAATTTTGTCTCCATTGTGCCCTACAATAATCGTGCTTCGCGTGCACTGAAGAACTAGCCGGTCTAGGGTTGATAATTTTAGCGCCCTCAACAACTTCCAAGGAGTTTGTTATGCTGTGGCATTCACTGGTGGGCAGAGAAGGGCAGAGTAGCAAAGAAGGCACAGTGCGAAATTCTGTTGCCATCGTGCCCTACGTTTATAGGATTTCGCATGCACTGAAGAACGCATCTAGTCGGTCGGGCGTTAGCGTTCAATATAGTGGTCTTAACAAGTGGCAACGAGCTTGCTAAGCCCTCACTAATAATAATAATAAAATCAGAAAATGTTTTTCTGTTCTAAAACAAAAACTACAACGTGCAAAGCTGGCGTGGTGTACGTATTGTCATTACCTTACAGCAAAGTTTACATAGGCCAAATGGGGTGCTGTGGCCGTACACGCCAACTCCAATAACCTGATAAAAATAATCACTTACGCCGACCTGTCAATTGTAAAAGCTCCCTTTGTTAATGTCTTTCTTGTGACCCTACATTTGTGTTTTTACACAGAAATAGCCTAAGTTAACATACGAAATAACTAAGTTTCGTATTAAAAGCACGCGAATATGTGTGTTCGTGAGCCATCTGTCACGATCACTGAACAAGAATTTGGTTTCCTATGCTTTGTGAAGTTTCTTATATTTTCGCGGACGTTTTCAACTTTTGTGGGGTGACAAAACGTCTTGCACGTGCTCATTTGGGTGAGCTGGTGCAAACAGATGCATGTTTCTTTTAACAAAGTATACTGAGTTATGAGTTCAGCGTTGGTTTATTAATTCTTTTTGTGTCTGCCGTTTTTTTTGTGCACGCTAAAGTATTCAACAATAAATTGTTACAAACTCACAGCACTCATTTTTATTCATCTGAGACACAATGATCGCTAAAAGGACACACGAGAAAACAAAGACACGAAGGAAAGCAACCTTCACGGCAAGGGTTGCCCTTTTAACTCGTGTATTTCGGGCGCATACTCATGAACAAATATATACATTTTTGCATGCACAGAACGCATCAATAGCACCTAACGAGAAAACCAGCATTCAGAGAATGTACCATCAGAAACATAAATATACATGGAAGTATCACTTGCACATTCAGAGTCTAAATTTTTTCCCTAATTAGCTTTCATTAGTTTTCGTGTTGACTATTGTTCCTCCAGCCAAGAAATTTACATCAGGAAACGGTAATTCGCACTTGCAGTTTTTGCTATGCGTTGTGAGGTGCGTCGCTTTATTTTCCTTTAAACTTAAATTTGTGTCTAGAAATATAAATCAGGAAATTACGTCTTTGAACTAATGCCATTGTAGCAGTATGCTTTTGGGAGTTGAACACGCGAACCAATATGCTATCAAATGTCAACAGCGCTCGGCAATTACTGTAAGGTCGTGTGTACCATACTGACTCTAAGAATGGTGGTGTCTGTGAATGTATTACAGCATAAGCTGTTACGAGCGCATTCTAATAGCCGTTTCGGTTGACCATGGTGTCCGCCGCCGCCGGTGTTCATTGCAGCTATCGCCGGGAATGAAAAAAATTCAGAGCCTCTTCAGCATAGGCCACAGAGGGTGAAGTCCGAAACCCTACCCACTGTTATGATCGACCTGTCAAGTGTGAAAAACATTCAGGCGCACGTTCCCATGACAAGATGATTTGTCTCATCCCAGAAAAGGATGTATGGTCAGCCTGGACTTAGACCTCACAAGTGGGGGAATAATTCAAGCGGCCGTTCCCATGTCGAGATAACTGCCCTATTCCCCGAAAAAGCATCACCCCGCTACGCCCTGAGCAGACACAAAAGGCAGGACCTGAAGGAGGAGACACGAAGGCGAAGAGGTCGTCGACTTCACAACCTGAGAAAGGCACTGACACTTCCACGGGTTGCCCAAGCTTTCGAAGACATCGACTACAATAAGACCGCAACGGGTTTTTTAAGGCCCTCTTGGCCCCCGTGTTAGGCAGAACCACTCGAGACTCGGATAGAGTCACAATCATGTACCGATGAAGAGAATACATCATTTTCTATATTTTTTTCATAATCACGATGCCCGCCTTCGCCGTCGTTTCCTGAATCTTGCGGTGAAGACCCGCGTCACGCGGTCGAGATTGTGTGAATGCTCAGGAAACATCGATTAAATAATATGACATTCTCAGTCGAATGCGTTGTTATTCATTGCAGCTTTTCTCCCAATAATGGTCGTGAATTCGAGAACCTTAATTGCCCTGACATCAACTGCGCATTTTGCGGCCGGGCAGTAGGTGAACTGACGATTGCAGCTCAATCTCGCGCCATATATGGATGAAAGCGATTAGACAACCCGGGATTGAAGGCGGGGGTCGGCTTCGACAAAACTAACAAGTGCGCACTTTGCAAGGCCGCGTGCGGTCGCGCGCCCTGTATCTTGAAAGGGATCACCAGACGGCTGATACTTCTGTGCGCGCGGTGTTCGCCGCTCTTGGTTTGAAGCCCGATAGACAGCACGAAGGTCACTTCGCTCTGTGCTGCTGCGCTTGATCACACCAGCGTTATGACAGCGAGTATCCGAGTGTGATCATCGAGTGTGACGTGTTCATGCTTGCTCGTGCGTGCTCACAGCGTGCTTGTTAATTCATTTAGTAATTGAATCTTTCCACGTATATATGGCCGATAAAACTACTATTCTTACTTCGTATAGCTGCCCACTAATTTGCTCTCTCAACCGATGGTTCGCATTCCGGGCAAAACTGCGAACTTTTTGGCGTCCTTAGTCGCATTTATGTGAGAGAGAGAAGCCTTTAATGAATGGCAGAGGTTTTAGCTGGCGTATACACATCGCTGACATGCTACTGCATGGGTATGGAAATTGGGGAGCATCGATGTGACATTTCTTGCCTTGCCTTCCGGCCTGGGTGAGAAAACTTCATATGCATGCTGAAAAACATTGCACCGCTTTTTGCTGTAAGCTACCGCGTGTTTGCACGCGAACTTTCGAGCTATTCGAGCATTGGGCATAGTTGGGATTTTATTTCGAGGCATCGAGGAGGGCTCTACTCTATGTATGCAGGTTCGTGTGTGTGTTTGTGTATGCGCGTGTATATATGCACATACAAACTAATTTAGGGGTGTGGCACCCTACGCCCTACTGGTTACGCCAATGGTTCGAGCATAGCCTGCATTAAATAGCGTCATCTTGCTTAGCACTTGCGTGCAATTGCCGCATGTAGCTCGCAACCAGCCGACAAAAAGCAAATGGAACACTGCGCGGCTTTGCCTCCTGCGCTCGCGAGGAGTAACTTCACTGCAGAGCTGAAAAATAAAGCGAAGCTATGCGCAACTCTGCTCCCTGTGAGAGCATATACCGCACCACCAAACGCGATTACGCGCGATTTGTGTTCCTTCATATGCTAGCGCAGGGAGCAAGCAGAGTTGCGCATAGCTTTGCCGGCGCCGCTCGCACCGCTATTCGCTGAGCGCTATCACGTGTTGCAAAATGACGTCAAATGAGCAACTGTGCCACTGCGAAGCCAAATTTACGGATATAGAGCCGACTCATTATCGTCAGTGCCATCGAAATTGCAATCATCGCATCGTCGAACGTGCGTAGGAATAATCGGCTCCGCATTGTAGGTACAGTATTCGACGATATTAAGTTAATGACATTGGTGAAGTGCTGCACAGCACATATTTTGACACTTGTATTCCTATTGAAGGGTTGCCGCGCACCAAACTGCACAAATCACACGGAAGGTGGCAAAGCTTCTTACGCGGTGCCGTGCGGACTGACGAGACCGGCCCTCTCCGAAAGGGACCAGGATATGCGAGGTGCGTTCTCCTTGTTTACAGAGGTTAGTTCGGCTTGTTTACACTAAAGCAGCATTTACCTCGAGTAATAATCCTGTACACGCTGAAATGCGTACGCCTGGCACGAGAGGTTGTTCACTTGTGCAATATTTGGTGTATACGTGCAACGCGACAACAGACGCGTTACAAAGAAAGGACGACACGTCTGTGTCGCGCTGCACACATACGCCAAGAATGTTGCCTCACCAACTTGCCTAATTCACTGTGTTACTTGTACGATTGTTCTGAATATGCGGCTCCAAAACAGTGTGTTCAAAACCGAGGAGCAGGTAGAATTTCCCCGTTGCACCCTGGCTTTTCTCTACTCTGTTTTATTTCAAATATTTTGTCGGCCTTCTGATTTTTCATGCAAGGTCGGTTGAAGTGGTTAAACTGGTGTTTAGTGTTCTGTGGTAAGCGAAAATATCGTGCGCTGACGCTGATGAGACAGCTGTGATAGCGTCAGCATTTACCGCCCTCAATATGTTGCTTGTTCAATCAGCCTTAGTCGACATGAGGAATTATGTGAAATTATTTTTCTACATTTAATAAGCGCTGTGTTACAGTAAATTAACCTGCGAAGTATGAATAAATATAGAAAAATGTGTTGTCATATTACAGTCGGCAACATGCGAATAGTTACATTGCAAGTTTACCATCTTATGTGATTAGTGCAATAAAAATCACATATTGTTACTCTTCATAACTTGTTGCCTTTCCAGTGGATTTGAATACTGCCCACCAAGGCTCCGATAACCAGAGCTCAATCGCTGCTGCCACCTACCATCGATCATCCATTTCCTTGTACGAAATAAATTTTATCTAGAAGCTCGTGCATCTTGAATCTTTTTCCACTTGCAGATTTGCTGCTAAGAAGCAGCTGTAAAGCTTGCGGTATGAATCGTAAAAGTATGCTTTGTATAAAATGTGCGCATGTGAACATTTGAAATGCTTATAAATCTACGTGTTTTTACTGCACATATAGAAAACTTGCAGCGGCTTAACGTCCACGGACATAACTGCAGGCACGATAGTTCTCTTGGCGTTGATCATTATTCGTCTAGTTTTAGCAGCCAAAATGTGCTCACATAATTGACCAGCACACGTGTGAGAAGTTTTCTTTAAACACCCTTTAAAACGTTTCTTGCCTTGCGGCCTCCACGAGGAAAATTCATAGGCATGCTGACGAACATTGCACTGCTTTTTTTGCAAGGCAATGCGTGTTTGCATGCGAAATTTTTAGTTGTTCGAGCCACGGGCGTAGTCAGGATTTTATTTCGAGAGATCGAGGGGAGTCCTATTCTTTATATGTACATTCGTGCGTGTGTTTGTATATGTGCGTGTATATATGTAGACAAAAACTAAAAATTTCGCCAGCTGCGCCAGTCGTTCGAGCTTAGCCTGCATTCAAAAGTGTCATCTTGCTCAGCGCTTGAGAACAATTGCCGCGTGTAGCTCACGACCAGCAGACAAAAAAGCAAAAGGAACACCGCGCGGGATTTGCCTCCTGCGCGCCCGAGGACTGGCTTCACTGCATAGCGGGAACAAAATGCCGGACCTATGCGCAACTCTGCTACAGTGTACTAGAATAAAACGTTCTAGTACACTGTAACTCTGCTGCCTGCGGGAACATATACAGCGACACTGCACGCGATGTGAGATGCGCGTCGCGTAGCGTCGATATGTGGACACGTTGCGCTGCAGTTGCCTATTATCACGCCAGGTGGCACGCCATGTAGTAATTCATTGGTAGAGGCATGGAGAAAGAAGCATTAGAGGAGAGGAATCTGCAAGGCCACGACAGCGCGCATGGGCGGCGCCATCAAGGCACTCTCGGGCGAGGATAAATAGCAGTTTTCGCCGCAGCACGACAGACGACCCATCTGGCGCGTTGCCATCGTTTACATGTTATGGGGACCCGACGCACAGAAATCGCGATATCGTCCCATATATTCGGAGCTTTCCTAGATTTCAATCTGTAACATCCATAAAGAAGTGACGGACATTTTACCAGCAGCTATTAATGAATACTGTCTTTATTACATACCGTGCTGCGCTTGAAACCAGCTACTAGTAGTAATCTCGGAGCAGACCACGTCCTCCGACGCCGCCACAGTTCAACTCGCTCGCATGTGATGTGAGCGCATGCGTAGGTGACCTTGTGAGGAAAAACTCCCAATTTGGACATGCAATCTGTCATGTTTCTTCGTGATCCGTAGGCTTTCCGTTTCTATTAGAGGTCTCGCGGGCATTCCCAATTAGGGGGCCGCGCTGCCTTTTTCGACTTCGCGCGCTCTTTCCTCGTTTCAACTAAGGCGAGCGCTTTCCGTCCGTGCATTCTTTTAGGGTGCAGCGGATATATGTCGTGCCTGACTGCAGCAGTGGATACATATCCTGCAGGAGAATAGTGATTACGTTCAAAGTTCCGAGTGACCAGGTACGAATGAAATTGTGAGTTCGTGCGATTCCAAGGAAGGATCCAGAACGCACGCTTCGTGACTAGGTTTGCGATAAGCACTTGTCAGAGAGCGACATAGAGAGATGGTAGTGTTATGGGCGAGCTTGGTGGCGAAGTCCTTCTACGCAAGCCTAAAGGCCTGTCCTCTTGCCAGACGCCGCACCGTCAATGTTTCCGCACTGTCCCAGGTACTTCTGTTCGCAAAAAGAGAACGCCAACTGGATCTGTCATGAAGTGCGCGAAGCATGCCAAGACAGAGACGTCGGTTGTTCGAGATACGAACGCGGTGCGCTGCATGCGACGGTGAGAAAAATGAGACGGTGTGCGCTGTCGCCTTCTACGTTAGCCATGAGGTCACGGTCAGTTAGAGTGCTAGTACTATAACCAATGCTTCCAACTGTGACGAAACAAGCACCGGCATCTGCGGTGTTGAAAGCCATGATAACGGACTCTGCCCCGGTAGTTCTTGTGTCGCTGACATGCATACGCGAATTGGGACTTCGAAATTTAATTCGCCTGAGGTGCGCTTCTCAGAGAAGTTGGTTGCAGAACGAGAAAGCGTGATGCCCAGCGCTGTTTGGAGCCGACAAGACGTCGTAGAAGGAGGAGGCAGCGTCTGCTTTGTCGATCTGAAGAAATCATCATCGACAACACCGGTTCTTGTAAAGCAAAGGCTTGCGTTCACAGTATGCAAAGGGGGCATGAAAGTGACGGAGTGCGTCCTCCAGCGTGAAGTCAGCAGCATGGTAGTGAACGTTCGTACAGGTTCCTAGCATGCTACTGACATTACGCAGATGTCCGACGTTTTCCGCAAGAAATTAATCGCGATCATTCGACAAAGGACACATTTCTCAGGATCAAAGTAGAATGCGGCTCCGTCGACGCGACCGGATTTTGGCGGCAAAGAATGGGTGCCCTTTTCCTTGATGGCCTCGAAAATCAATGCAGTGCGTGGAAGACGTTGTCCAACACACTGCAGGTGCACAAAATTCGAAATGGAAAGCGCAGACAGCAGGCACGAGTAGAACTTCTCTAGACTTCGCCAAAAGAAAAAAGGATTGAAGATTTATGAAGGAGTAATACTGCCTGTTCACGCTCTAGGAAACGAGTTCTGGCAAGAAAAGAAGCACTCGAAGCTAACCTAGTCAAATACAAGGAATATCTGAAGGGAGTGAACTAGAACAGCTTGGACGACTTGATACGAAAGGAACGCTTTCCAGAAGTTTGCCATGTCCTCCTAAAGGAATTTGTCAAGAAATTTCGACAACCACTCTACCACCGCGGCTGATCACTGGAAATCTGAATCCCCACCACTATATTTGGGTAGGCTCCAAGATTACCTCAAGGGGCAAAATTTGTCTGTCCGTTGCCTCAGAATGGGAACCTTGTTAAATGATAGAAGGCCACCTATCTGTGAGGCAGGCACGTACCCAGGGGGGGGCCCGGGGGGGCCCGGGCCCCCCCCCCCCCCCCCCGAAATCAGATGGCATACCCCCCTCCCCCCCCCCCCCCCCTCCCCGCTCACGCCAGCACTCCTCACACATTCTTAAAGCGCTGCCAGATCAATGTTGAGACTTGGCAGCTATTCATCGGTCAGCATTATGCTGCCTTTTTCGCTCCTTTTGGATGGCGGTAGTTATCAGCATCCCTTGGGATGTGAAGGCCAGTTTTCTCATAGATTCGGCGCCCGCGAGATTAACTCGAGATGCGTTCATTTGTCACCATCCATTCAACTGTCACGCGCATAGCTGTTGCTTTTGTTAGTTCATCCTTCTTTGTTTAGGCTCATCCTGGGACCAGGAAAGGGATGCGGCTGTTAGTCAGCTGGTCTGTACTCTCGTGGAACGAGTTGCGGGCGGAGAAAACGCTAATTGCGTTTAACTTTTCTTTTTGCTTCATTATTTCCTTGAATGACAGCTCGTCGCGACGCTGGCAGATGCCCGGAATCATATACACGTGATATGGGTTAGATAAGGTGGGAAATAAAAAAATGTGAAACAGCGTCCATCACGAAAACCTGCAATAACCCTCAAACCCATAAGCAAGATGACTGTCGCCCGTTACCTCTTCTGTTTTCCCTAACTGTATAGCACTTTTCCTGCAAAATTGGCAACTGGAAACAAAAATCGCAAGGAGTTGAGAAATTAAGCGATCGACTAAGGGAGAGAGCCAAGGCAACAACCAAACTGCAAGCAAAAGCGAATAATAAGAAAGTTAACCGATGTTTATGACAATATTTATGGATCAACATCTTTTTATTTAAAAAGTAAGTAGAGAAAAAATGCCGCCGGAAGTGGAGAATAATTGTTTTGAATGACGCTTCTACAGTTATCGGTCGAACTGCCTCACGTAGCCACTTCTCTGCTGTGCTTATGTGGGTGTTTTTCTAACCTTTCGAGGTGAGCGCAGTACGTCTAGAATCACAGAGTCCTGCGCTCAACGCGGTTGTATGGGACTGGCGGCCACACAGCGGTACGCAACTTCCCAGATAACAACACGAGTCGTTTTCGCGCTTGGAGCAGTAAACGAGGAATCCAAAAGAACTGTGATTGTTCCGTAAATATATATTTCACTGTAATTCTTCCTGAGCTAATACCAAAAATGCTTCTATAGTCGAAGACAACTTAAGTCTACAGTAAAGCCTCGCCCACGCCCTCATTACAACCAGCCACTGTTCCTCCATGAGGCTGCAAATAATCCGTACTTCAAACTTTTCCTGTTACCCAAATAAGGCGGTAACCACAAAAAAGTAAAATTATTAGCGCTTAATTTTACATGTTTTCCCTCGCCTATTACAGTGGAATGACGAAAGCCTAATTATTTATTGAACTGAAATGCTTGCTTCGCTGCAACTATTTATTGTCAAGCTTCACTTCAGTTGGCAGTGAAGTTTCATGAGTAAACCGGCTCAGCAGTGAAAAGAACTGTACCGCAGACTTTTGAAGAGTGAAATATACTCAGACTCCGTACACTTTGTCCATGTCTGTTGCATACCTCATTGGTTCCGCCGATGGAAAAACTCTTCAAGAACAGCGGACGATCCGGAGCTATCAAGCACGACGCCATTTTGATAAGGCTGCATGACGATTATTTTGTTTGCTTCTGTGATTAACTGGCGTAGTAATATTGCTACATGCGTGTGGCATTTGTTTGAACGAGGCGTGTGGGTGCCATCACTCCAGAAAAGAGGAGGATGAACTAACTGGGCTCGCGCTGTGAATCTAATCGGTCAGCGCTGCAAGCGTTGTTGTAAATATAACCTATAAATAGTTTCTCGTCTTACTGACTCGTCTTTCGCGTAAGAATATCTACAGAGGTTCTACAGCTACCTTAATTCTACACAGGAAAAGCAGGGAGATACCTATAGAGAAAGGAGTCAGACAGGGAGACACAATTTCTCCAAAGCTATTCACTGCTTGCTTAGAAGAATTCAAGCTATTAAGCTGGGAAGGCTTAGGAGTAAAGATCGACGGTGAATATCTCAGCAACCTTCGGTTTGCCGATGACATTGTTCTATTCAACAACAATGCAGACGAGTTACAACAAATCATTCGAGACCTTAACAGAGAGAGTGTAAGAGTGGGGTTGAATATTAATATGAAGAAGACAAAGATAATGATAAATAGACGGGCAAAGGAACAAGAGATCAGGATCACCAGTGGGGCCTCTAGAGACTGTGAAGGAGCACGCTTACTTAGGTCAATTAATCACAGGGAACCCTGATTATGAGAAGTAAATTCACAGAAGAATAAAAATGGGTTGGATCGCATACGGCAGACATTGCCAGCTCCTGACTGGAAGCTTGCCATTATCATTGAAAAGTAAGATGTGCAATCAGTGCATTTTGCCAATGCTGACATATGGGGTAGAGAGTCGGAGACTGACAAAGATGTTTGAGAGCAAGGACCACGCAAAGAGCGATGGAACGAAGATTGCTAGGCATAACATTAAGATACAGAAAGACAGTTGTTTGGATCAGAGAGCAAACGGGTATAGACGATATTCTAATTGACATCAAGAGGAAAAAATGGAGCTGGGCAGGTCATGTAATGCGGTGTTTAGATAACCGTTGGACCATTAGGGTTGCAGAATGGGTACCAAGAGAAGGAAAACGCAATCGAGGATGACAAAAGACTAGGTGGAGCGATAAAATTAGGAAATTCGCGGGCGCTAGTTGGAATCGGTTGGCGCAGGACAGGGGTAATTGGAGATCGCAGGGAGAGGCCTTCGTTCTGCAGTGGACTTAAAACAGGCTGATGATGATGATTATGATGATGACGACGACGACGACGATGATGATGATGATGATGATGATGATGATGATGATGATGATGAAGGTGGTTGGGCCCCCCCCCCCCGAAAAAAAATCCTGGGTACGTGCCTGCTGTGAGGAACAGCATATAGCAGCTGCCTCGAACTTAGCCTTTATTAGCGCTCTTTCAGCAGAAGGGTTCAAGGGTTCTACGAGTCGGAAACGTGGGAAAGTGACCACATCCCAACTTATCTAATAAGTGAGGAGCTAATAGCTCCAAGTTCTCCGGAGCCGCCGAATGTATCGACTGGCCGAAATTAAATCAATCATGGAAGACGGCCGTCAATAATACATACCATCCAGCCTAGAAGACGCAATAAAAAAGTGCGTTACAGGTTGCCACACCTTCGATTTTGAAAAGCTCTGCATCCACCAAATTCGACATTGAGTAAGAGAAACTTCGGGCAATACGCCGCCGTGCGGAATGGAGATATAGGCGCAGAGAGTCAATTCATGAGTATAGATTGGCCGGACGCACACATAGTGAAACGCGGCGCCGTTTGAACAGGCTGGCTTGACAACGATTGATGTCTTTCTGTGAGTCTCAGGATCACCGAAAGCCGTTGTCTCTTATTTGGAGAACAGTTCGTGGCCTCCGTGCAACCCCTGGATAGCGCCACTGATTCAATTCCGTGGCAATATACCTACAACACAAACAGATTGAAGTCGCAGAATCCATCTGTAGGAGGGTTGCCGGTGAAGCAAGTTTCACTGGAACGCAGGCTCCTAACCAGTCACCATTCTTACATGATCCCCACATGGAGTTTTCTTTTTCTCTAGTCGAACTAGAGGCTACATCGCTTGCTTTATACCGGCGTTCCTCAGCGCCAGGACCAGATGGCATTACATACCGAGCCATGTGTAACCTTGGTGAAAAGGTACTAAAGGCACTTCTGCTCCTGTACAACGACTCGTCGAAGACTGGCATGGTTCGCCAGGAATGGATGACAAGTCGCCTGATTCCGTTTCTCAAAGCTAACAAGTCGCCTTTGGATATTGCGTCATACCGTCCGATCGTGCTAGGTAAAGTAGTGGAACAGATGGCTCTAACGCATCTGGTGCGATACCTAGAGAACTATGAAATTTATCCAGACACGTTAACCGGATTCAGGCACGGCGGTTCATCTATAGACAACGTTGTTGACTTGGTGACGTACGTGGAATTCCAGGAGACCTGTAAGTGCTTTTCTGCTGCCTTGTTTCTAGACGTTAAATGGACTTACAATAACGTCACACATGAAGCCACCTTAAAGCTTTAGAAATAATGGAACCTGGTGGCAAGATGTATATCTGGGTTTGCAGCTACCTACAGAGGCGATCATTCGCTGTGCCCACCATGGATGGCCCCACACTCTAGTATTACAATAGCCGTGGTGTCCCACAAGGCGGATTACTAAGCCCAACGCCTTTTATTGTAGCCCTTATTGGACTACTCGAGGACCTGTAAAGGACCGTTTGACTCTATATATACGCCGACATCCGTATCTGGACGTCGGGGGTGTGTCACAAAGGTCGCATTATTTCTTAAGTTGTCCATCCTTCGCCTATTAAGCATCGCTTTTTTATGAGTGGGCCCCAAGCCTACGTGCCGCACTGTTTCGCAAATGGTAGGGAACGTGATCCTGGGTCGATACAGAGCACGTGAGCAGCTTGCGTTCGTGACTGCTGTTTTGTGTGTGATTAGATTGTTCGACGGAGAAGGTGACAACTGGTAGGGTAGAAACCACGGTGGCTACACACCCGGCCTACCTGAAGCAGGCTGAGTCCGCAGCTATTGTCTTGTCTGCTATTAAATTGCTTGCCAGTGAAGGTGACTGCTAACATAATCTGAACAACGGTTGAAGCACGCCCGGACACCACCTGGCCGCACTCACCGTGGAAAGACACCGCACGTGATTTAGCACAACTGTCAGTACCTATCGAGCCTCGCTTACATCGGGGTACACAAGTGCAGCCTGGTCGGCGTCTCCTCCGTGTTGTTTGTGCCCTCCTGAATACCCTTCAGAATTCTAAAAACAAGAAAGGGGCTGACAGATGGAATGGCACACTGTGATATAAAGTTTGTAAACAGGGATGAAGTGCCTAGCCTGTCTGAGGCACTTCATCCCTGTTTACAAACTTTATATCATCAGAATTCTAGGACTTTAGAAGAAGTCCGGTCTACCGCCGCTTGCACAAAAACAATTCAGTTTACTCGTGCTGTACGAGAAATACAGTAGCCACGTGCACATCTATAGGGACAGATCGGCCATATCAACCAGTTATAGGAGTTCTTGTTTATACCGACAAGAGGACTAACGCTGTGATTCAACACGACACATGTCACGACGTCCACAGCTGCAGAACTCACGGCTGTGCGAACTGCGCTTCACTATATTGACACATAGAGTCCTGGTACATGGGCCGTGTTTTCCGAATCGACACCGGCTTTAAACAGCATGCATTCAACTGTCAGACGTGCAGCTTATACGAACAGCTAACTTAATAAATTGTCAAAATTCATCATGACGCCAAAAAGAAAGGTCACGAAATTATTTTCCAGTGGCTACCTGTCTGTTGCGGGATCAGTGGAAATGATCAAGCAGACAAAGCTGCTCGAAAGTCATATTAAGAAGAATACAGCGTTCCCATTCCTCTTTTCAGGACAAGCGCTGCAAGGCAGTTTCGTCACCAGTCATCCAAGCTCTGTTTAAAGAAGTGGAACACTCCAATTAAATATAAGGCGCAGCAAGTTGTACGAACTGAACCCTTCGCTCCAACTCCGACCTCCACCAGAGCTTCACAGAGGTGAGGCATCGCTTCTATACCGGCTGTGGTTAGGAGTGACTTTCACGAAGACGTACACTACTTTGATTGGAATGACCGACAGCGCTGCATGCGATGTCTGCGGCGTGGAAGAGAAAATCGAACATTTATGGTGCCATTGTCATCAATTCCAGTCGTCACAATGTGATAGATAATTTTTGTCGTTCCTATTGAGGAACGACAAAAATTATCTATCACATTGCAACGACTGGATGATCAGCCATTGTCTGTGCGGGTGCTACTTGAAGACCATCCCCATCGCACGTCGGCCCACATATTTATGAAGGCACTCTTGTCTTTCTTGAGAGCGACTGGCCTAAGTGAACGCCTTTGACTTGCTCAGGCCCTCCGCGTGCGTGCGTGTGCGAGCTCGCTGCGGCTTTCCTCTCCCCAGAGTACGGTAGGCAACCAGACGCATTTATGGTTAACATCCCTGCCTTCTCTCTTTATTTTCATCCTCCTCCTCCTCCTCTTTCTTACGTGGAAAATAAAAAAAAAGTTTTTTTTCTTTACGTAGCGCACAATAGTTTCCAACGATACATAAGAAACACCTGCCAGTCACGTAGATTTATTGCAGTTATTTGTTTCGCCTTTAGAGATTTCGGGCACGACCGACCGCGGCGCGTTTGAGGTATTCCTCACAGGAAAAATGGCGCCCACGTCTGTCGTTAAGTGTCCGTTGCTTGCTCTCCCGCCTGTCAACTCTCCTGAGGGATGAGAGACTGATGACTAGCTTCAGCGTTGACTGGGTCCACAATCAGGCTATACAATTGCGTGCAACCTTTAAGCGGAACGCAGGCAACCCTATCCTGAAATCACAACCGCCTTCGTGTGAGAACGAGTAAGCTAGCTGACTGATGCTGCGCCCTCTGTACCAACGCCAGCGTTACAGTGAATCTTCACCTGCGCCGAAGTTATACTGCTGCTTCGCGGCCTTGATGCAGGTCGCATGGCTCAATGTTCTGAATTCCAGACACACGGAATGTCAGTAAACATTGATTAGCTTAAAAAATTTGCGCCGTGTTTACTGTATCTGCTTTCTCTAATGTAAACAAGCTGTGCAAGTTCATGGAAATGGAAACCGATGCCGGCGCTAAGCACGCCCGGACTACATTGCGTACGAATACATCTGCAGATTGTGCCGAGGTTCGTCTCCCATTATCTTCGCTACATTGCGAAAAAAAGCTTTCTGAGAGTACGGTGTGACAAGCCAAATATGCAGAGTTACCGCGTAGCACCATGCTCTCACAGTGTAGGGCCCGATGCGAAGGCGGCGAAGTGTTTCCCTTTCTCTTTCGTTACGGATTGCGCCACAATTTTCCTGGTGACCCTGGAAACTTGGTGGTGCGTTTATCTTCAACAGCGCTGTGGTGAACTGAATGTAAACTGCCTGTGTGGACCCTCTTGCAGACCTGTCTCTAAACTATGCAGGGCCGCCTTACAATCCCAAAATATGGCCCATCAGTCAGGTTAGTAATGATGGTCGCTGTTAGCAACACTTCCTAAAGCTTCAGATTCCGATATCGTCGGTGTTCGGGTAGCGGACAACTTTATTCTTATACTTCTTGTTATATATGAGTGGTCACCACATGGTACGTCTGGTTCAAAAATGAATTCACTTTTTTTTTACGAATGACAAGAACATCGCTATTTTTGAACGGTGGCCTGGTGGGCCAAAAACCAGCAGATGGTCGAGTCGCAGTTGCGAAGAGTGGTGTAGTCGAGAGAAAGGAAGTATGCGTCTAATATGGGAAAATGAAGCACGGGGTCATCATGCAGGAAGAGGTGTTAGATGATGCGACCCCACGTGGAATGAGCCCCGCATGAGAATAAAAAAAAAGAAGAGGGTTTTGCGCGCCATAACCCCGATCCGATTATGACGTCCGCCGTAGTGGAGACTGCGAAATAGTTTTGACCGCCTGGAGTTCTCGAACGTGAACCCAATACACGCCCTATATGTTGAAGACGACAGCCACAATAATGAGTGTTTTTGCATTTCGCCCTCATCGAAATGCAGCGGCCGTGGCCGGGATTTGATTACGTGAAATTGCGCTTAACAGCGCAACGCCATAGTCTCTAAGCCACCACCGCGCGTCCGCATTAGAATTCTAAATGCTGCTATGTATGCAGACACCAAACGGTCCTAGGTTATCACAGCCGCTGTGAGTAAAGAAGCACATTCAAGAAAACTGAAACCAACCTCAAACACCTCAACTGGCACATTCTGTACAGCGCCATGATTAGTCTTGCATGTCTTATACTCCTGTCACACTGGACCTTCTATAGTCGGAATCAATTGACATCAGTATGGAATGATATTATTAAATTAGCGACGCACCGATATTCAATGCACTTCCAATAAAATTACTTCCGCAATCAAATTACTTTCAGAAGCTCAATCGGCTGCGCACGCCGAAACGTATGTATACTCTCTACCCCAGAGACAACGTGAAATATGATATTGAGCGTTCGTAATTTGAGAAACACTCACCTAAAAAGGTAATTATTTTTAATAAGGTAATTATTAACAATAATTAATAAGGTAATAAGGTAATAATAAGGTTACCTTTAATAAGGTAATAAGGTAATTATTTTTTAAAAAGGTAAATGACATCTGTCATTTTAACTAGAGAAATGGGCTGTATGGCAGGCTGACACAAAACGCGTTTACTTTCCACCTCAATGACGTCAGGCCGCCGTCCTTTTACTCGTCGGTCATACTCACTTTAGGAGCATGGGCGACGAGTAAAGTAGAAGAGGAGCCATGGCGTAAACAATCAGGTGTCTGCGCGCACGTGTGTTTTTGGCGTCTCGAACGGAATGTGCGTCTATTTGACGATCTAGCTTCTTCCTCTGGTTAGCATGCTTTGCTCGCCATGGAAAGCACACATAAACAAGCCGCTTCACTCGCTGAAAGTGAGCGTTGTCTTGCAGTGCTGCCAAGTCACTCATATTCTTTGACTTCAATTTATAGGCTAGGGCTACTAAACTCACTAAGCCTTGCCTTGGCTTATGGCGGCCGGGCATCCTTGAATTAGAAGTTTTGTAAAAGTTTTATTTCAGTTAGGCGACACCCAGCGTTTATACTAATATAATTAGGTAGACTTTTCAGAAACTCTACACATACCTTGTTCTACTTTTCCCACCATTTTTTGCAATGATCACCATTGATATCAAGGCCGAATTATGTTAATATCTTTTCCTGTGTAGCACCACCCAGGTTTGAATGGCATTTGTTGCACAGAATTTTATTGGAATGAGTGACATTAAAATCTCCAGTGTGACAGGAGTATCTGACAAGGCCGAGAGATTGTGGCTCTGGTGCGGCTTCGCGCTCATCGCTGTCGCAGCGCCCTGGCTATCCACTGCTGGCTGACGTAAGCAGAACGTCGCGCGGAGTCACGCGGCTTCGCGCTCGCTGCAGCTTCGCAATTTCTTTTTTCGCGCGCTCTCATAGCCGAAATTGTTCGTGCCACATTTCCGGGGGCTCTCGCATTTTTTTTTTCTAGACCCAAAAGTAGATAAGGCTTGTACGGAGAGTTTGCTTCAATTTCGCGATTTCGATGAGCCCACTGAAAAGAAGATTGTAAAAGTAATTCGATCGATGTTTATTAGTTAGCCACCAATTGCCAAGTGATACCCGCCGCCCTCCACTAACGGCATGTATCCGAAAGAAACAGCCTTTTATTTCAAAACGATTATTTTTAAATATTTAAGTATTCGCAGAAACAGCGGTAAGGTGTGTGACCGGACTAGTTGGTGTTGATCCATGATGTTTGGTTCAGCGCTTGTGTTCGTTTGCCGCCTCTTTCCTCGTCCTTTCTGTACTTTTGCGCTTTCGAACATTTATATTAGATTAAATTACGACGTTTTACGTGCCGAAACCACCATCTGATTATCAGGCACGCCGTAGTGCGGGAGTCTGGAAATTTGGACCACCTGGGGTTCTTTAATGTGCACCTAAATCTAAGTACACGAATTTTTTCGCATTTCACTCCCATCTAAATGCGGCCGCCGTGGCCGGTATTCGATCCATGACCTGGTGCTTAACAGCTCAAAACCACAGCCCCAAAGTAACCACGGCTGGTCGCTGTTAAACATCGTGGTTTGTAATAACCACTGGTATAAATGCATGGGAACCGAGAAATAGTTCCTCGATTCCCGAAATGCCGAAACGTCAGTCAAGTATACTGCTATATATATATATATATATATATATATATATATATATATATATATATATATATATATATATATATATATATATATATATATATATATATATATATGTATCTTGAGAAGGTAAGAAAGACACCAAGGAAAACATAGGGGAAATCATTGGTACTTTCTAATTGAATTAACGAAAGTGAAAGTGGATGAAGAAACAACTTGCTGCAGGTGGGGAACCATCCCATCTCTTCGTATTACGCGCGCGACGTTCTTACTAACTGAGCTGGCGCAGCGCCACTTTCCCATCCACTGTCTGTGGCATTTATGTTTGACTACCAGAACACACCCGGAGAGGGTTAGCCAGCGCCACAAGATATATATATATATATATATATATATATATATATATATACATATATATATATATATATATATATATATATATATATATATATATATATATATATATATATATATATATATATATATATATATATATATATATATATATATATATATATCTTGTGCAGTCGATTGCGGCCGTCTCCGTTGCACCATCAGTTGCACTTTGCAACGTTGAGCACAGGTCTTAAATTAGTAATCCGGGCCCTCACTAAAGGTGCCACGGTTTTCTGGCACTCACCGCACAATCGCCTCAGCATTTTCGTCGAAACTGTGAGCCTTTAAATGAAAATCTTACTTAGTACTGCTGTTAGCATCCACCTTCCTTTCTTAGGTGCACCAGACTTCCTTCAAACTTGTTAAGCGCTTGTTTAATGAGATGATCTCTGAATTAAATGTAGGTGTGAATAGAAAGTTCAGAGTCGGTTTCCAGGCCTTTCAATCCTGAAAAGTTGTAATCGACCAGCTTTCACCAATTCAAACGACACCACCACATTTTCATGGCATTCACTTGCGCACAATATCACAGCCACCATTGCACCGTTTTCGCCACGAGATGCGCACACTGAGCGTTCTGAAGGTCCACAATCGACGCCGCGTGGCAGAATGACGACACACAGAGCACACGGCCGGCTGCCGAATTAACATCGGGACGACACAACGTGGTCTACATTTATCTGGGGCTTCGCATCGCTGGAATTTTGCTGCGTTGGATGCCGCTTCCTCGCATTTCCGCCTCCACCGATAAGTCTGGTGAAAATGAATTTGTCCAGAGCACCTGTTGGAGCTTCACATGCGAGGAAAGCCAGGTAGGCCAGCAGGAAGCTCCACGCAAGAATCGCGAATAATAGTGTGACCTGGAAAAAGAAATGGTGGTACGTGAAAGTGCGCACTTGGAAATGTTATATGCTAATGACTCCAAATTTCCTGCATCCTAGAACCAATAAAAGGCGCGGAACTTAAGCGGTATTTTTTATCTTCGGACGCGTGGGAACGCTGGATATCAAATTATCTTGAGAGAGCATGTCGTGCGTACTCGTGGTACACTTTCACAGAAGCACGTTTGGTGAAAAAATTATAGGACAGGGAACAGGAATGTGACTTTTACTGGCACGCAATAAAAATAACCAGTGGAACCACTGATTGCACTCTTCGAGAGTGCTGCTGGGGCAGTTCTGTTGTCAGGTACTCGTATGCAAAATTTGCATTGTGTTATGAGCTAGATTACTCGGCGACAAGGACCCGTGACAATCCTATCAGAGACCCAATATTATAGGTTCAAGGAAAAAAAAATGTAGGCATCAACATGTGCCTAATCATGGTGTATGTCTAGCTTACCGTTTATTTCGTTAGTTATTACTCGATGTCGGAAACGTCATTTTTTAACCTACTATCACACAATACGCGCGTGACAGAATAACAAGCCCCACACGAACAGTGCGGCACATTTAATGCCGCCACAGTTCGTTAGACTCCAAATGCAGAGAAATGTAAAACACTTGGTACAACCTTCTCATAAATTTACTGCTAAAGAACAACACGCCAATAAGAAGCGCTGGAGTATAGAAAATGATAATCAATCACAATATATCAGAAACGTTATTATATGGGCAGTTCAGACAGAAATAAGAACACAACCCGTACCTACATCGAAATATATGCAAAAAGAATGACTATATCAAGCTAGCAAGCAAAGGAACGGAAGACTAAGATGTAGAGAGCGCAGAAAAACAAATATTGACGTCAATCAATACTCAACCACATGACTGATTGTTAATAAACACACTAAAATTTTCAGGATCGTTCGACAGTCCAAGACCTCTTATATACATCTATATATATCTCAGCAAACTTTTGAAATTTTCAAATAGGGCGATGCTTGAAAGATGCTCAAGTTTCTTCCATAAATTATCACATTACGATTAATGTGGTACTGGAAGTCACATTAGTGTGCACCTTCCTAGCTGAGCCGTGGTTATCCCGACTTCATGATTATGCCAAATGAATGCATGCTTCCATAATTCCTTTTTTAAAGGACAAAATTTTCACTCCCAAGGCATCTTTCATACACTCCACTTGAAGTAGTTACTGCCGCATCACAAAAATAATCCACTAACACACACGAACATATAAAGGCCCAAATCTGACCAGATGATTTATGTCATGCTTAGCACACCATCAGTTTGACTGCGCTTTGAAGTCCCATGCTAGGAAGCACTGATTACTGGCCGGTGTGCAGGTCAAGGTTGATATCCCTCCAAAAGACTATTATGCCTACACATAATAGTGCGGCGCGGAATTGGCAACAGCAGAGAAGACCGCACTTATATGTCTGCGATAGGAACTTACCAAATTAAATTTTGACCAGAATATGCGCTCCCTGGAGGCATGTAGGTAAAGTTCGATGAAAGGTAGATGGATCAGGTACACTCCAAATGAGAGCTTACTCAGCGGCACGAATACATTGCACGAGAGGAACTTGCTGACAAGTCCTGAAATGAATTGCAACAGTGTTTTGTTTAACAAGAGTGCATCATCAGTGTTCCCAGCTGATTTCACCCCAATTCACGCTTTGACTAGTAGCCCTGACTAAAATTGTCATCCACCCGAACGTAGCACGAAGTTAGAAAGAATAGACATGTGGGTGTCTCAGAAAGAAAGTTCAGTAAAAATTTTAGCTTGTCAGAGATTTGAATCCTGGACGAACGCCTTCCCGAGAGGTGACCTTTAGCATTTGGGCTAACCAAACACTGACTTGTCTACATGTTTACTCAGCCATCATTAAACAACTGGAAGACATGTGCAAGTGGCAGCAAAATTCAGGGGCACTATCACCACCTAGCTGTTTATACTAAACAGTCCAACGCCTTCGTTACGACTCGGCCCCTTTGCTGATAGAGGGGTATTCGAGATGCCAATGCACAGACGTCAACATCTGCACATCACTTTTAAATGTATTCGACAACACTTTAGAATGCGCACTCCGCAATAAAGGTAAAAGCAGAAACTATTTATGTAATCCGTACATTTTCGTTCGGTAATACCATAGAAATTATAGCAATCGCCGAAATACAAATACCCGCCTAAGCTTTTTGGCCATTTTAATATAAAACAGCACAATCTTATGCCGCGAAACCCCTCCCCACGACAATCTATGTTTCATTTCATTGCGGCAATTTAAAGAGTAACCCCTCGCAAAGCAAGGCAAAAGTTTGACACAATCTTATTAAGTCCTTTGCTTCACTCATGCAGCACAAATAACCGTTTGCGTGTTAAAAAAAAGCAGGTAGGTATCGTCTCTACTTCCGCACTTTGCAACAGATCAGCCCTTTTCTTCTAAAAGTTGTTCACCAGCAATAATCTCCATTGAGAATATTTTAGTGACACATGACAGCTTGATTGATTCAAACAGCTGAGAGGGATGCACAGCCACTGTTCTGACTTGACTTTCTGGCCATCGAATTCACGTGCTTCAGCTTCAAGAAAAGAAAACAATTCACGCAAGTAAACAATTCACGCAAGTAACCAATTGGCCTTATTCAAGCATTTGTGTTAATTGTTCCTGTCCCATCTATCATAACCAGGAACATGCGCGATAAGCACAAAGCTTGTGCCGTACTAACTAAATACCCCGTGCGAGTATACTTCCACTTCTGAGCCAGCTAACGTCCCAGCCTTCGTGCGAATTGAATGAAGGTGGCTTTGCTGACTTTGATAATAAGCGCAAGCGAAATGCTCGATTTTACAGTAGTAGTGAAAAATCACCCAATACAAGTGAGTGGGGAATTTAATGCCTCGTCATGGCTAAGACAACTAAATTTTTTTTTACTTATGCGTGTAATCTTCACTTCCGCTTTCTTCCGTGAGAGTCATTGTATCGTTTGGTGTCGTTGCCAAGATGGATAGCTTAAAGCGATCATTCTCGAGAATCTGACACAATACTAAGTGTAAGTGTAATCACATAGAAAACATGATGCTCTAAAGGTGTCGCGCGTTTTTTTCTAAACTGATACAATCGAAGGATCATTTTTCTCCATTCTTTTTTTTTTTCAGATCATCGACTACTCACGGAGGGTCGATCCATGTAATAAGAAAGGCAGAGTGTTCTACTCTGACTACTGAGGAAGCGCGAAAAGGTACAACGTTGAACTAAATTTCTTTATGCATTGCGGCCCAAGTCACGCAGCAAACGGCCCAGCATCCTAAACAGCACAAAATTAGCATGTGATTGTTTTGTGCCTTCCACTGCGTTACTAAACACCTATTGTAACTATTATGGGCACGTGCGAAGCGGTCATTGGAGGTTCTTCGACTCTGTATTTTTGAAAGGATAACAGAGATGTGATCATTTTTGCCACAGAATATTGCCAACCCAGCATTTTTGCCAACCCAGCAGCCAATACATTGGAACAAACATAAAGCACGTATAGAAGACATGTGCTGGAGTATGTGGTAAGATATATGATGGATGCCGACAGCATACTTAATTATCTCTGTTCTCGGCCTCATACTGAATCACGTACATTACTTAGTCAGTTTGAAGGATGTGGTGCATGCGGTGATTCTATAATGTTTCAATTCTGGTATGTTAGTATATACAGTCAAAAGTTTAGCAGGATGAATTCACATTTCAGGATGCTTTGGTATCCAATGAACACATGCTAGATGTTGCAAAAATGTTTGACCCATACTACGTCATAAGTTCGTTGATGGTATGACTGTGACGTCATTGTGCCAATAAAGTATTAGAGATGATAAGCAGCAACCTGAGAAGAAACTATTTGTGCAGCCTCACCGCCTCGTCCAGAAGCGCACGCCAATGTGATCCAAATGAGGGACACCGCCCACAGGATCCGATCAAAAAATGCTGCGAGTAGCTTTACTGCTTCCGACGTGGGGTCGGGGCTTCGGTACCAGGCGAGCTTCATGAAAATGCAGAGCAAGGCGCAGCTCGCATACACGCACCAGCCGGTCACCTGAACGGTCTGAAAAGAAAAAAAGAATTGATGAGTGAGTGAAACAGCATTATCTAAACCTTTTTTTTTTGCTTTAGGAGAGTATTAGCAAATGAAACCTTCTGCCTATTCTCTACGCAGTCGTCTTGGGCACGAACTCGAATAGATAGCGAATGCGAACGTGCGACACCGCGTTTTTGAAGTGGAGAGTAATTCAAATACTCCTTACTTACTAGCACTATTACCCACCGCACTTTTACGCGTTCCTCGACCCAAAGGAATCTAAGTCACCGGGTTCCTATTATACTTTCCCGAATTTAGAAGGGAGCGTGTTAAAAGCGCAAATTTAATGACGATAGCGTGCATATTTACATATGATGTTATTCGGCGCATTATGTTGGCTACTATGTAATTGCCTATTTCAGTGTTTATTTAATGTCACAAACTGCATGTATGGCGTCAGTGTCTTCCTCTTTCACTTTTTTTCCTCTGTGGCTGTCAAAGTGTGCTTTATGGGCATTTTCTACAAACGGGTGTTCCATCACTTCACCCTTATCTATTATGCAACATTTTGTGGGAATATAAGGCTTTCGAATTGGAAAGGACTCCCTAGTACCAGTCCTTTCCAAGTCAAATGCATGTAAAATACCTAAACGCTGTCATAAAGCAACCGCGCTGAGGTGATTTCAATTAAATGTGTGCTTATCAAAAAGCTGATGTAGTCACAGCAACCAAATTAGTATTATTATTTAAGCTGCATATTTCTGCAAAGATTGCCCGAGATCAATGAGAACGATGATATTTAGAAATCTGTAGCTCACCGCCAACAGCAGATATCGTAGTTCTTTGGAGTGCGTTTGTAGGACGCACAAAGAAAAAAATCAATGTACTATATCACAAGTTATGTGGCGTTGTTACAGCGTTTACGGGTGTTTTTTAAAAGCGGAATCAAGAAATTGGTGGCATATTTGAGAACAGTGAATAATGCATGAACTTTGCGCCCTCTAGATGTATCAACAAGCACAGTTGACTCAATTGTCAGCTTAAAAAAAGCGTCTGGTTCCGACAGCCCTCAGATTCTAACTTTTTCTTTTATAGGCATGAAACCTCCTCCCATTCAGTGCAAGGTACGCTAAGAAAAGATTTCACCTTTCCATATACTTAGAAAAGGACTCCTGTGTTGAGACTCTCTGCTCAAAGGCAAGTCTACTTTACCAACGTTGAATGAACGAAATTCGCCTGTCCTCCGCTTAGTGATTTTTAAGTTTATAAGTGAATGCGTAGGCATTGACAGCAATTAGGCTATACTATCACGATAGTCGAGTTAATGATATGGTGTGCATCCTGAGCGTGACTACCAGCATCACATTTGTACTAACTGAAGTGGTGGCAAGTTCCTATATTGAAGCCGCGCTGGTCAACGCATTCAAAAATAAAGCGAAACGAGACAGGCACACAAATTATATACGGTGCACTGCATTGTTATTGCATTGGCTTTGATGCTGAATGTTATGAACGTTCATCAGCTTTTCAGGGTAATTAAAGAAAAGCAATGGATGTACAGAAACATGAAAGGACATCCAGCTTTCCCTTACGCTAAAAGAATGCTCCTCTACTTCATTTCTTTATTTTCTGTCGGTCTGTCAGCTTTAACGTAAAGACGGAAGTTAATAAAGCTGCAAGGCTGTCTGTAATACTTCCGAGAATGGGCAAGATTTCAATCCGTAGGACACTCATGTGGTTGTCATGTTAATTAACATGACAAATTTATACGGCATTCATCACTAAATGTCATTTCATGGAAACAAGGTACCTTGAAAAAATACGTGTTTATTGCGGGCATTAGTTGTCTCGCTGGTCGGTTATTGCTGGTCGTCAATATATTTGCCACTTTTTAAGCAAGCTTTTTTAATTTTTCACAACATAGTAACGGCAGTAAGGCCATCGTTGCTGAATTCGTTACTCAAACGCCCAGGTGTACAATGCCTTTTAATATTATTATCACTTTTGCGTAATATTGCACTATACGTACTGTTTTTGTATGTATCTGAGTAATGCCAGAGTTATCAATAACTAAACGACTTAGTTGGTTCATAAATTACCTTGCTAATTTTTCGCTGCCTGAAGTCTTGCATAACAAGGTATGTCAAACACCCGCTGAAGTAGCACACGGCGTGATAGTATGGCCGAAGGTAGTATTCGTTCACAGTTTTGGACATCACTCTGCAAGAAAGTGAAAAAAAAATCTAAGATAAACAAAAGTAATTGCTGCATTGTCATACTTTAGGTAAGAAGTGTGCCGATTTTTTTTTATTGTTCAGTGATGCAGGCTGAAATACACCTGACATCCTAAAGCACACTTCATTCCTGAAAAATCCTTAAACACAGGTGGTTTGCATGAGTATTACTTTTGGTAACTTAAAGGAACACTAAAGAAAAACGTTCAATCAAATTAGACTGATAAATGTTCTTTTAAAACATTTATTTCGGTAATATTGCTGTAATTTTTTATTCACGAGCAAAGAAACTGAATAGTTACATTTCTTGATTGGCGTGCTCAAAACCCTGCGCCGGTATCTCATTATAAGGTAACGAATCTCAAAAATATACTTTTGAGCGAAAGATGAACAAGCTAAAAGCGCGAGTCAACGTTTCGAGAAGTGTACTTGTCTTCAAGGCGGCTAATCTGCTTTCCCCTCGAAAAAGTCAAGTCCACTTGTCAAAACGATGGCTGTCACTTTTACCTTGTTCTCGCTTGCTCATGGTCTTGAATTGCTCTCTCCTGCCTTACCCGTCTTTTCCTTAAATGTATACTTTTGTATTTTCTGTCGCGTCGGCTCAGTAAAAGTTTCCTAAACATGGCACCTTTAACCCTGTAATTCGCTACGTATTACGTGTGCTGCGCTGTGTTTGTGCATCAACATGCTTATTGAAGCGTGGGAGATTTTATGCAATGCCTATAACTGCTTTGTTTGTATGCTAGAGTAGAGCTTCAGCTCTAGATAGTTTAACAGACCTATGGCAAACAAATCAGTGCGCTCTCTCAAGAAAACAAATAAATTTCAACAATTTGTTACAACTTTCCTGGATGTAGAACTGTGCGAGCATCTTAGGGCTAATCGTCGTCTTCTTGAGAACACCGTGTAGTCCACTTTTGCCGCTAAACAATTAAGTTGGCCCCAGAAGATGCCGTTAAAATATACGACCTCTCGATGAGCAGGTACGAGAACTTGAACGCTGTGTACCCGTCTGCCTTTTCGTTGGTTTGTTTGTTTGTTTTGTGTCACCTTTTCTGACTTGGCAAGCGTTAAGACGCTTGCGGTAAGAGAGGAGTTTTGGGTGCCGTAGGAGGCCTTTTACTAACGCAAGAGAAATTTTTGTCTTTAGTGTGCCTTTAAGCTCTAGAAGTTAAGGTTCCGAAAGAAACAGAAATGAAAAAAAGGAAACTAACCATCCGGCCTCTGCGAAAGTGGATCCAGCGAAGCTGTTGAATATCACTGCTACAACTGCTTATGTGGGGTATCCAATGCTTTATTGTTTTAGAGTATTGTTAGTAGGGATATTTTACAGTAATGGTAGGAATGGGAACAATGCCAATTTTCACAGCACACCGCCGCCCATAGCGGTGCTGGAACAATATTGAAATCAGTTGTTAGGCTGGTTATTTTAGATACGAAAGGATACGAACCTGACTCCCCACGTCGCAAGCTGGAGTTACGGCAGTAGCTTCCGCAACAGTAGAATTTACCGGGAAAGACATGCTACGTGCTTTGCATAGCTATCACGAGTACCTTATCATCAAGAATGTGTTTCGGATGCTTGCTTTCAACTTGTTCTTTATTGAGACGTATGGCGTTCTGTATGCTGTACGTGTAATTTTAAAGAATGTATGCACTGTTCGATTCTTTTTGCTAAGTGGTGGTAGCCTCTGCCTGACGGGGGTATGAGCCATTGCATTTCTTTTTTTTTATTGCGACAGCGTGCCTTCTGGCATAAAGAAATGTTTAAACATGTAAATACACTCCGGATTCGCGGAGGAAGTCCAGCAATGTCCGGTGGTGGGGACCCAAGATCCAACTTTCTACGTCTGGTGGCCGACCTGGGGGTGGTCCACAGCGAAGCAGGTGTTTCTGGCGGAGGGCATGTAGAGAAGGGCAAGTCCAGAGGAGGTGCCCAATGTCCACCTCGCAGACAGGAGCGGGACAGAAGGGGCAGGAATCGCTCATGGAGGCACGGTACTGTGCCGACCACGACCAGGTTATCGCAGGGGTGAGGGCGACACGGAGGCGTAACCTTCGTAACAAGACCTCTTCCCAGCGCGCTAGGCCGCCAGGGAGGTCGGTGCCACACGGTGGGAGAAGTGCTCGCGTGGCGCGCCGAAGGTGTTCTTTTTCTGCGAGGAGCCTTGTCTCCGGAGAGATGGGGGCCAGTTGAAGTGGACGCGAAGGTTTGTTGTGGCTCGCTGCATCCACTAAGGCTTGTGTGGGATGTGCATTGCGACGTATCCATTGTACTCGTAGTGTAACGGATACTTTCTCCACTGTGTCCTGAATCTGCTGTGCCAAAACGCCGGAATTCAGAACACGCCGCAGACAACGGATGGCAGCTGAGGAATCGGTTAAGATATCAATGTGTCTCCTAGACGGCGGAAGCAGCGGACAGAGGATGGATACTGCCTCTCGGATTGCCAAGAGCTCCGCCTGTGTCGACGGCCAGGCAGGGGAGCAAGCATACGAGCAGGTTGCGATGTCTGACAATATTTCAGGACAAGCGATAGCCGTGGTGACGTCATCATCACTCACACTAGCGTCGACATACGCTACATGTCTGCACGAAGAGCTTGCACTCGTAGCTGATGGGCTATTTGCTATTATACTTGGCTCTCTAAGGTGGCCATTGGATCGTGTGTGTATGCGAGTCAGAGGCCGATTGTCCGTAACTTGCTGATAAAGCCATGGTGGTCGTGGCGAGCAGGAATCGCAGGGCATCACTGAACCGTCTACCATATACTTCTCAAGAGCTGCAGCTTCAGGGATATTGTGGCACTTTGCGGAACGAGCTTGGCGACGCTGGTGGACCAGTTCGTCTAGCGTATTTAATTGCGCTTCGGCCTGGAGTGCGTGAATGGGTGTAATTTGTGGGAGGCCCGTAATAACCCGCATTGCTGCTCGATTGATAGATTCCAAGCGGTCCCACTCTGCTCGTGTCATGTGGTGAAACTGGGCTTGGTATATCAATCTTGGCTGTAGCACAGTACGTATGAGGAGGCGGGCAATGGTGGTTGTGGCACCACCTGACTTTTGAGAAATCCTACGGATGAGGTGCAGCATTTGGGATGTCTTCTGACGTGCTGTGCGAATCCAGGGGCCGGCGGAGCCGGAATCGTACAAGTCCAGGCCGAGGACTCGGAGTGAGTTGACGATTGGAATTCTGTTTCCGTGCAAGAGAAGGACGATAGGGGTGGTGTTGAATGCACGGCGGCCGCGCGCATTCGCGACCGGAAGCAGAGCCGTCTTTTCAGGCGACAACGTAAGTCCCAGAAAAGAACACCATTGATCAGTAATCGTAAGAGCGAGCTGCAACCTTGTGGCTTGAATTTGGAGAGACGGGTGTACAGTCCAGACTGTGATGTCATCCGCATAAATGAGTGCGTGCAGGTCAGCAATGTCGCCCAATCGCCATGCCAAGGGTAGGAGGCTAATGTTGAAAAGTATGGGGGCCAGCACTGACCCTTGCGGTACACCGCGATGTGGGCGAAAGGATCCCACATTCTCCTTGTTGATGCGTATGGCGAATTCACGAGATGTAAGAAAGGTGTGAATAAACTTGCATGTGTGGGCGGGTAAGTGAATCCAGCGTAGCACTTCAACGAGGGCAGCGTGGCTGACGTGGTCGTATGCTTTCTGCACATCCATGCCGAGCACGGACCTCACTCGGGTCGATCGGCCACCAATCAAAACCATAGAGGACAAGTGACCTAGGCCGTCTTCTGCACCAAGGTGGGGGTGGAAGCCAACTTGCGACGGGTGGTACCAGTGATGTACGTCTAGCCACCACTGGAGACGGTTAGCCACCATGCGTTCCAACAATTTCCATAATGTACACATAAGAGAAATTGGTCGAAGATTTGATATGTTGTCATGAGGTTTGCAGGGCTTTGGGATGGCGATTATAGCTGCTTGCAGCCAGTGCTCCGGTACTTCTCCTGACAGCCATGCAGCGTTTAAAGAATTAAGAACATCTTCCAAAGTGGCGCCTTCTAGGTTTTTAAACGCTTCATAGGTCACGCCGTCAGGACCCGGGGCAGTCTTCAATTTGGCTTGGTCTATTGCAGCGAGAAATTCAGCCACCGTGAACGGAGACTGCATCCCAGTGATAGCGTGAGCTGATGGGAGTGCCCCTGCACTCGGCGGAAGCGTAAATGGGGCGGAGACCACAGGTGGCCGCGTATCATAACCGGGAAATAATGCCTGCGCTATGTCAAATGCAAAGGCGTCTGCGGTTTTGCCAGACGCGAGTCATGCGCTGGAAGCCGGGTCAGGAGAGCGTCCACCAACTTCCATTGCTCGGAATGTTCTCCAAATTGAGGCGGCGCTCGTGGTTGGACCTAGCGAAGAACACCAGGCCAACCAGCGTTGACGTGGGAGGCGGCGTTCATGGCGTCTAGCTGCAGCTGTCAGCTGACGGTGGCGGAGTTGAGCCTCCACGGAATCTGGGTGTCGGCTGGCATGAACCTCTGCTTGGCGACGCTGTGCCCAAAGCTGCAGGAGTCGGAGATCTGGCACCGGACGAGATTCCTCGACCCATGACGTTAAAGTGGCTGTTTTGACCGCCGATTGTAACATTGGGATGGGGTCGCATAGAGGGGCAAGAGCGTCCCTTGATAACGAAGCACGAAACTTGTCCCATTCGATTACCCTACATTGGCGACGGAGGCGGTCAGTTTTCTGAGGGGCTAAGCCGAGCCGAATGGGATGGTGATCACTTCCCCAGCAGTCCGGTTCCCGATGCCAGGTAACTGTCTGATGGCCCAACCACCAGGCCAGGTCCGGTGAATACGCTGGCATTCGTGGGTGGGTGCAACGTCGTGTAGGCATGGATACGTCATTCATCAGATTAAAGTTGTTCTGGGTGAGAGTATCAAGGAGGAGACGTCCACGTTCACTAGACACACAGTACCCCCACTCACGGTGAGGAGCATTGAAATCACCGTCGATGAGAATAGGACAGCCAGGATGATGCCGACGAAGCCAGGTGATCCACCCTAGACGAAGACGGGGCGCCTGTCCCGAGTGAGGATGCACATAACACGACACAAGCACAACAGCACACTGAGAGAGTTGCACCTTTACAGCCACGACCTCTTGCCACGCAGTGCACCATGTCACCATAGGTATAGCCGTCTGAACGAGGGAGGTACGAACATATATAGCTGCTTTGCCTGGTTTATCACCCGACAGGCACGCACGGCGATCTGGGATGGAAGGTGTTGCGTAGCTAGTAAACCCCGAGATTCGAGGAAGAGAGTTCTGCTCCTGCAGGAGGAACGCCCAAGCTCGAAGTGAGCCCAAGCAAATGCGTTCTCGGAGCTCGCCAACCTTGTTAGCGAGACCCCGACAGTTCCATTGAATTACATATGAAGGCGGGTTGGAGGCCATTGTGGCAGCCATCATAATAAGTGCTCCGCAAGAGTGGCAGTTAGGGCCTGTAACTGTTGCACAACATAACGCAGAAGCGATGCCGGGTCGGAGGCGAGTTTAGGCGCAGGTTCACGCACAGACGCAATACCTGTCGCCGGCACTGGTGAATGACATTAGGGAGTTTTAGTGTTGGGGACGCAAGCGGCTTGCGTACGCAAGAGCTAGGGGCGACGTTACTGCGCATGCGCAGACCGCAACGTCTACTTGCGTCCTTGGGTTGGGGGAGCGGCCGAAAACATCGCTGCCCCTAAGAGGTCACGTTGCACACGTGACTCTCGCGGTGTACGAGAACTTACGAGAAGCGAGACCTGCCGAGTCAAGCCGCGCTCCATGTGCATCTCGCCAGAGAGACGGAGATAATGGCTGCGCCAACTGCACCGACGAGGCCGAGTGCGCGTGTACACTTCACGGCCGACGTGGATGTTCAAGTTCTGCGTGAAGTAAGTGCGATCAACCCATTTGAGGATGTGTCGCGGTGGGCGGTGATCGCACATAACCTCCTGCTGGCGCTTCTAAAGCATTTTTCTGCCCGGAGCCTGCGGGACCGCGTGGACCTGCTTCTCGCACAGTTCGCCGCACGTGACCGAGCGAACCTAAGAAAGTAAGTGTGCTGTTCGCTCCGCTGCTTCCAGAAATTGTTCTCTGAGTTTGTGTTGCCAAGTTGCAACCTTACCTGTGGAACGTTCTTTTAGGTCCGGAACCGAGGAGGACTACAACGAGAAGGAACAGCTTCTCGCAGAGGTGTACGAGCTCGCACGAGAGAGTGGTTACAAGCTGAAGCACTCCGCTGTGCGCAAAGTTGCGGCGACACGGCGGCAACAGCAGCAGCAGGGTCAGTCCCGGCGGCCGGCCACGGATAAAAGCATGGCGTCGGCTGTCCGGGACCTTGCTGCCTCGGAATTGCGCGAGTCTGATGATGCGGCCACCTCTTGTGACGACGACAACCTTTGTAAGTTCCTCGTTAATCAACAAGAAATAATGCTTGTATTAGTAACCCTAGTATTTCGAGTATAGTATTTAACGGTTGTTTAGCTTATATGCTGGCAGTTAAAGGCCTGTATTTGTTAAGGCAAAAATATCGTGATGAAACGGCCGCGCTGTGCACAAGTGTCGCGGTACTACATAAATTTTGAACGTATTAGCCTACCTTTCCGTCGTGCTCCATGTAAAACAAAGATTGTACTGCCACTATTGCAGCGATCTTTTCCTTAATTAGTGAACAAGGTCGAGCCACTGTTTTCGCCTGATTATAGAGCTAGTGGCAGCTCATCCTCCATGCTCCCATTGACGAAAAAGAAAAGATTGTGGTAAAGGCTTCATATGGTCAGTATGGATGGAAGCTTGGACTAGTTGGTTTGCCATTGGAAATGATTAAGTAACACCAAAAACAAACGAAGGCATATGTGCATTCACATTGCCTGCTTGTGTCTGTAGGTCACTTTTTATATCTGTTTGATTTGCTGTACACTCTATTCATTACATATATATGTACCGTCTCTTTCAGGGTCTGCAAATGGCAGTGATGCTGCAGTAGTGTCTGAGGCAGAGCCTCTTCACGGTGACTACGAGGTGCTGGCCATAGCTCCAGAGCTACATGCCAGTGCTTCGGCAAGTATGTCACCGTGGAGGGCAGTCTCTACAACCTCTTTTTGCCCCATCCGAGGCTCCACCACTAGCCCTGCCACTAGCCCCACACCTGGCACTACCCCTGGACCCACACCTGATGCTACCCCTGGACCCAGCCCAAGCCCTTTTCATGACTCCACCCCAGGCCCTCTTCGTGACTCCACCCCAGGCCCTCTTCGTGACTTCACCCCAGGCCCTCTTCATGACTCCACTCCAGGCCCTCTTCATGACCCCACCCCAGGCCCTATCCGCAACCCCACCCCAGGCCCTATCCACAACCCCACCCCAGGCCCTATCCACAACCCCACCCCAGGCCCTATCCACCCCACCCCAGGCCCTATCCACCACCCCATCCCTGTCCGCCTCTCGGGTACCACCCCTGCAAGTACCACGACTCCAACTGGCACGCACCGGCAAATTCGTACGTTTTAGTAAACCATTGATAGACCTTCATGAGATGGTGCGCACCAGCCACCAGCTGTTGGCCGCAAGCACATGGCATGCTGGGGTGGAGCATCTTCTTTGGCGGCGCCGAGTGTGCTACAATTCGCTTTGTATGGGTGCGGAATTTTGGCCGGTTGTAGCAGTATCTTTTATGTGCAAGGGTTTTTATTCTGATTCAGCTGTTCTGTAGACTGTGTGATACATTCCGGTGTTTTTCTATGCCTTTTTATCAAACTTTCATTGTAGTCTGCCCAAAGTGAATTTAGCCCTAAGTAACATTTGGGCTTGTCTCACTAGGTTTAGTACTACCAGTAATTTTGCGCCTGTGACAAATAGCACGATTCTAGCCCTTGAGCTGATCTACTCGAAGGGGCAGACATTACTTGCACAAGAAATCGAAGTGCTTAATCTACTTCACGAATGAAGATTTTAACTAACTGCCTTGCATCTCATGTTGCAATTTACAAATTTTAGCTTGTGATACTGGCATTCTGTGGATAACATCATTTTTAAGATATGCAACATCAAACTTGCTGTAGAACTGTCATTCCACTTACATTTTAAACGAAACTCCATTTTGTGCATTAAAACACAAAATTAACTGCACCACTAATGCATTTCTTTGCAACGTTTGCGAATTTGTGTCTCAAAACTGCTGTTATCATGATCACTTGTTACAATTGGATCTACCTTGTGAACTATCCGGCTTGAATTTGCAAATTGCAGTATGTGTGATAATCGGTGAAAAACTTTGTGCATTATTTGAATGATTCAATAATGCATTTTGATTTCTAGTCCCAGTAGTGTCCACCTGTTTGGCCAATCCAGCCCAATGATTATAATTGTGCTATCTGCCACCGATCTGCCACCTAGATTAACAACCATGTCTTGGTCAGGTGTATGCTGCCTGTACCGCAACTATACATATGCTGGGGAAGTAGACAGACAAGCACGATAGCTTCTCCGAGAGATGTTGTTAATCAAAAATGTATTATTGCTTTTAAAGCATACACATTTGTATGCAAAATAATGGGTCCTGGCCACAGTGATGTTTTCGGACACAGGCATATGTACATAATTGATATTAGAGCAACAAATGACTAACAAAAAAAAAAGACACAAGATGAGCACTGTGTGTCCTTTTTGGGTTGCCATCATGTTTTGCGCTGATTTCAGCTATGCACCCATTCAAAGTAGTCGTATGGCAAGCAGCGCATACGGTGTCCCAGTGTAAATCTTCAGCGCTTAGCAGGCTTGAACATGAAAGGTAATCCTCCCAGTAAGTTTGAAGAGCTCATTCATTGCTGGTGCGCTACATTCCCAAGCACATGAGCACCCATCTGTTACTTCGTTGGTCCAATCAAGTCATTGTATTTGCCTGTGTATATGTACATGCTATTTCATATGTGCACAACTGTGATGTAAACATCTAGGGCAAAGTTCTGTTAGCCTTGCCATGAGTTGTTGCTTCTGGATTACTTCGTGGCTGAATGGAGATCAAACACAATCAAATTAATGAGCCTCATCTGTCTTGTAGTGGGAGACAGCGCAAGAAAGGACAAAAGATACACAAGCGCTGTGTTGCGTGTTCGACATGTTCAGCAAGCTAGTAAATAGGCATGAATTTCTGCAAGAAAGTCTGAGACCAAGCGGCATGTCTGGGTCATTTCGCATGCAATGACTAACATATATGTCCCACTTGTAAAGGCCATATTTCGTTTCGAGTCACAAGGCAAGCAAGAAACTATTTTTGGTCACTTTCACACGGGCTGTGCAGCTCATTTGATGAGTGCAAGTGGTGGCGATAATCTTGTGTAGAGAGGTTTTGTGGCACCCACTCCTAGTGACTGCTGATGTGCAGAACATTTTAATTGCCCCTCTTGACATGTAACCATAATCTACATATCTGTTTTATTTACAGGAAAACGGCATGCAGACCCCCATTTGGAGTTCTTCGAAAAAAGGCTGCAGGTGGAAAAAGGGACCAGAGGTGCAGAAATGGAGCTTGAGAGGAGCCGCCTTGCTCTTGAGGATAGGCGTATTCGTCTAGAAGAAGACAGGCTGTCCTTCGAAAAAGAGCAGTTTCTCCAGAAGAAGCGCGAGTGGGAGGAGGCGCAAGAGGAGAAAAAAGAAGAGCGTCTCCAGCAGCTCCAAGAAAGGAGGGAGGAGCGAGAGTTTTTTCTCGGTCAGCAGCAAGCTCTCCTGGAAATTATAAAATCATATTCACAAAATTTGAACCAAACTTCTGGTTGATGAGCAAAAGTTGAATGAGGGATGTCTTTGGAGCCAGTGTTTCAACAAGGGAACTTGTCTTCACCGGGAAAACAATTGCTTTCCTTGAGAGCATTTATGTACTTTCCTCTCAAACAACTCCTATGGGGGAGAATAAAAAGAGGCCCATAGAGAAGAGTAAGGCACATTGTAATTTTTCTATGTGCTTTACGCTACTCTCTGCACCTCTCTTTATTCTCCTCCCCCGAAGGGGTGTTAGAGAGAAAGGTACATAAACACTGCCAAAGAAAGCAATTGTTTCCCTGGCGAAGACAAGTCCCTTTGTTGAAACACAGGCTCCTGAGACGTCCCTTGTTCAACTTCTGTTGACCACTTCATCCACGTCTTCCTACGGTTCTACCAGTTCACCAGCCTCGGTCTGGCAAGCAACACAAAACGGTCCTTATCAGGACCACCCTTCATGTCTGCATCGGCCACGGGGTCACATGAGACTCCGCACTCCACCGTTACCCTCTTTGCATGCTCGGCAGAGCTTTATATTGCATATATTTTTATGAGAACGAAGTAAGTTGTGAGAGACTCCCTATCCTACTGTTGGTTTCTTCTTGCTCTGATGCTTTTGGTACCCTCTTAGTCTGTCTGTATGTCTGTGCGTGGTGAACTGGCTGCTTTGGAGGCCTCAGCTTGAGATGAGACAGCAATGACTGCTTCCACCATTTGTTTCTTGCCGACAGGACGGAAAGGCACTAAAAAGTGCGAATTCAAACCGAAACGGGTAGTCGGTGCTGTAAGGGTGCTGCCATGTTGCTATTGTTGATAATGGTTAGGGTGGCTATTACGGTTAGCAGGGTTAACTGCCACAGTAATTCTCTGTATACGACACGTATGCACAAAAGGCCACGGCATAAGGTGACGTAAAGCGTATTCTGGCAACAGAATACGCTTTCAGGCAACATCAATAATTTTCAGGTTAGAAAACCTTGGGTTCAGATTCACGAGTTTTAACCCAACGAATTACCATCTGCTGTGATGGCAGAGTGGCAATGGTGTTCTGTTGGTTCAGTGCAAAAATATGTGAATGCAAAGGCATTATCTTATGCTACATGCCTGTTTCAGTGTTATTTAATAAGCCTACAAATATCACACCTGGGTAGCAAATGGCATGAGACACCATTGTGATGTTCTATCCTTGCATAACATTACTTGCAACTAAAATTCGGATAATTACGATTCAAAGTGGAAAATTCAGGCTATAAGAGGTTTAAGGAAAAGTCAGATAGCAAGGCTCCAAACTAAGCTAGTTCATAATACTTCATATTAACAAGTAGAGATGACAGAAACAAACTAACAATTGTTTATTCTCACACATCTGCTTTTTCTTGATGACACAAAAGCAAACCTATCGCTTCTTTATCTATGCATGTGAGCAATCTCCCACTCTGTTTATGCAGTGGTGCGATAGTGAACGTATATATTTTCATAAGCCAGCCTGACGGTGTGGATATCTGAAGTTTTGAAAACGAATGGAAATAATACTGATCGTATTTGAAAATTTACGATTTGCTACATTTGAAATTAATGAAATATTTTGCAACCAACACCTCTTAAAGTCTGGTTACTGCTTTCCATATGCTAAACTAAATATTACAAATTATCAGAAGTGAAGCAAGAAAAATTTTTGGAGCAATGCAGAAAGAAAGAGTAATGCAACCTTTGTTTATGCTTTCGTGGCGGAAGCCTATATCACATTCTGACATTCACTTGTAATCTATCATCCAGTGTTTTTGGCAGTCTAGTCAGAGGCAGATGTATCTTTTAAGCTACAACAAAGGATGTTTTTCTTGCAATGGGCCCTCTTACACGTCACTATGACAAACAACCTTCAGCAGTTTTTTTTTTTTTTTTCAATAGTTCAGTGTTTTTGGGAAAGCACTCGTACAGAAAGCAATGCGTTGTTGGAAGGTTTGTTTGCCATCAGGCCCTAAAATGTTGCGAATGACCAGTGCGATGATTTATGTAAACAGGGGGCACAATGTGCGGTGGGTGATTAAGGGAGCTGTAAAAAAATTGACGGAAGAGAGAGCGTGGTGACCTGATGACAGAAAGAAAGCGTTGCCAAGCCAGATTCCGCTTGCAACGATGAATATGATGAGTAAATAAATCTGGTAGCACGATTTTGTAGCGGCTCGAGTGCATTCATGATATAAGCTTGATGCGGGCTCCAGATGGGAGATACATACTCAAGTTTTGATCTTACAAATGATTCATAGGCAAAAATTTTTTACTTGTCGTGGAGTATGACATAGATGTCTCCTAAGAAATCGCAGTGATTTATTAGCAGCTCAGATGATGTTAGTGGTGTGCAAGCGACAGTACAGATCACAAGATAGAGTGACACCGAGGTGTTTCCGTGATTCGACTGATTCGATTGGCACACTTGCAATGGGATAGGTAAATCTATAGGGCGCCTGTTGAGGTTACGGCCAAGAGTTCTTGCCTCTCGGCGGCTTTCACGGCCCGCTGGACTGCCCAGAGTTGGTCTTCCAGGTTCGAGCTGAGCCGCGTGGCCTGCCATCATGCGCGGAGGCTGTTGATGGAGGCTTCGCTCTCATTGTCCTGTATTAGTGCCTAGCATTCCCGTAGCATGTGTTCTAGCATGGCTCTGGTGCTACACACTTTGCATCTATCTGTTGAGTATATGTCTGGATAAATAGTGTGCATTAGTATTGGACTCTTCTATGATTTGGTTTGTAGTTGTCGCCACTGGACAGCTTGCAATCTACTGAGTTGTGAATAGGGTGGCGGATAAGTGCATCTTTGCATCTTGTAATGGTTGGTGATGTCGTTGAACCTGGTCATTCTGTCTTCCCATTCCCATACTTCGGAGGGCCCTGTCGAGGGGTCTATGTTTGTCGCAGCTCGGAAAGCGAGTCCTTGAACTACGTTGTGTGCTGCCGCATTAGGGTTGTCCTCTCCCGTTGAGTCAGTGGTGTGGGCTGGCATCCGTAGGATTTGGACACATCTGTCTGCCCCTGTTGTTTTGCCTTTTCTCAGGATGTTTAGCGCCTCAGCTGAGATCCGGCCATTCGTGAAGTTGCGTACTGCCGTCTGGAAATCTCTGATTATATAGCATGTGTTGGTTTCTGCTATGGCTAACGCTATAGCCGCTTCCTCCGCTGTTTCGATGCGTGTTGTGTTCATAGTCAAGATTGTGTGGCATTATCTGTTGTGGTTAAGTACTGCTGCGACAAAGTTGCGTTTGTGTTTGTAACGTGCAGCATCTACAAAGACCACATCCTTGTTTCTTCCATACTTCTTTGCCATGTTCTTTGCTCTGATTTTTCTCGTGCCCTCGTGGCATATTCTTGGGCAAGATGGGTACCGTGAGTTTAGCCCTCATTTCTTTGGGTGTGTGCCGTTTGTCTCCGTGTTGTTTATGGTAGCGGATCCCTAGTTTATCTAGGATGCATCTGCCCGCTGTCGTTTTGGACGCATTCATATTGCACCATACATTGCGCTTCTATTAGCTCCTCTAGCGTGTTGTGCAGACCCAGCTCAAGGAGTTTCGCCGTGCTTGTGCTTAGCATGAGTCCGATCGCTTGTTTATACATCTTCCTAATCGGGCAGTCTATTTTCTGCGGCGCACCATCTGTGGTATGCCGCCACATACATGATCTGACTTATGACGAACACCTGGATGATTCTCATGGTGCTTGCTTCTTTCATTCCCTCGTGCCTGTTGGTGATTTTCTTGATCAATCGCATCATCTGAGAAACTTGGGCTTCAATTTTGCGAGTGGTTTCCCCATTGGTGTCCTTGGCTTCTATGATTAATCCCAACACCCTTATCTTCTTGACTTTGGGTATGGGTCGCCCATCTTGGTTCACGAGTTGTATGTCTTTGTAGGTTTGTGTGCTGTGGTTCTTGGGAGGTATCCCCTTTAGCGTTGGTCTGCGCAGCAACAGTTCAAATTTTTTGGCCGAGCTTGTTAGACCGGTGCCTTCTAGATATTTTTCGACTGTTTCAACTGCTTCTTGTAGTCTCTGTTCAATCAATCCATCACTGCCATCGCTAATCCATAGCGTCATGTCATCTGCATAGATTGTGTGGTTAAGTTCTTTGATTCTTTGTAATTTGCTAGGAAGACCAATCAGAGCCAGGTTAAAAAGCATAGGTGATATAACCGGTCCCTGTGGTGTGCCTGCACTGCCAATAGGCACTTTCTGGGACATCAGATCTCCTATCGTGATTTTTGCCTTTTCTATCTGTTAAGAAGTTTCGTACATAGTTGTACGTCCGCTCGCCCAAACCAAGGTTGCTGATTTAATGCAGTATGGTTTGTTGTGCCACATTGTCGAATTCCTTCTTGAGATGTAGCCAGAGGATGGCTCGAGTCGATCTCCCTGGTTCGTCTATTACTTGGTGCTTCAGTTGCAGCATGGCAACTTGTGTAGACAGGTTTCGTCGGAATCCTATCATCATGTTTGGGAGTAAGTCATTGTCTTCTACGTAGTTGGTGAGCCTTGCTAGGAAGGCATGCTCCATTAGTTTGCCCATGCAGGAAGTTAAATATATGGGTCTTAGATTCCCGAGTTGTAGTTGTTTGCCAGGCCTTGGTATTAAGATGAGTTGTGCCATCTTCCACTGCTGCGGTAGCTTTCCTTGTTTCCAGCGCTCTATGTATTCTGTTAGTTTGCCAATGGATGCGTTGTCCAGGTTTCTGAGTGTCTTGTTTGTAAGGGCGTCTGGGCATGGTCCGCTTTGGTGTTGAGTTTGTGCAGGACTGCTGTTATTTCTGCATCACTAAACTCTTCATCGAGGTTGGAGTTCTGTTCCCCCTCGTATTTGGAATGAATACATAGTGATGCCTGTGATATGTATGCGAGTTCGACCTCTCAAGAATTCTTGCTCTGTTCCTTTACACGCGCATAGGATCTTGTGCTTGTTTTGCCTGTGCACAGTTTTTGTTTCGTCTGGGTTAAGGAGGTATTTGAGTTACCGCCATGTCTTGCCCGTGCGCTTGTCCTGAGTTGCTGATCCATCTCCGTACATAGTTCCTCCCATTGTCGTCATTGGAGCTATTGTGCATATTGTTCTACTTTGTTTAGTAAGGCTACCTTCTTCCTTAATCTTGTTTCTACGTTTTCCATTGTTGCAGCCCTTTTTTTTGGACTCCCAGATGTGAGGGAAGCCTGCTGTCTATCATTTCTAGCTGAGCCTCTTGTGGGTTCACCTCCGTTGATTTGGAGACATCTTTCTTTAGGTTGGCTGTCCACTGATCAATGTCTGTAATGGTTTCTGTATTCATCTCTTCCCTTATTTTCCTGAATTTCACCCAATCAACTAGTTTGAGTTGATTATCCTTGATGGTATAATTTCAATTAGTATGTTGTCTATGTCTGTGACTCGTGTATTATGCACAACCGCGTGATCTCTTCCGACTAGGGTGGTAAGGACCTTGGTTCCTCCTACGGCATTGCCTATGGGTTGGTACTCTGATAGTATGGCGAGACCATTCGTTTCTTGTGGAATTATGTCTGGCTTTTCTTGCATTTTTAGATACTAATAGAGATTCGATTTTTTATTTTGGTAACTTCTGCAATTCCATTGCCATATGGTACATCTACGTTTTCTTTGCCTGGCCATGATGACGCTGTGATTTTAGAGGTTGTTGGATCTAGTATCAACGGCTTGGGAGAAGACTTGGGAGTTGCCTGGACTGTTTCTATTTCCTTTGCAGGGCCTACAGAGTCCATTCTTTCTTCTAACCTCATTACTCTTATGTTTATATGTTGGTGTACGGTTTGTAGTTGTTGTGTGACTATGCTGACCATGGCCGCCTCAATTGATTCTTCCATCTGGCACATGTGCTCTTCTATCTTTTTGTCAAGTTTGTGGTTCAAATACTTCTAGACGTTCCTTCGTTATGCTTGTGGTTTTAGTTTTCTTGGGTTTGGTCCCATTGTCCTCGATAATCTCTACGGTCTTGCGTTTAAGTTGTGGAGTATCGCTGTTTTCTTCCATGTTCACATTTTTGCTCTGTATTGTTTGTTGTACATTCGCTCTGTTTTCGGTTTTCAACTTATTGTTTGAAGACTTCTTTTAATCTTTATTCTTTATTCAGACATATCCCCGCTTAGCCCGAAAGCGTTACAGCAGGGGGGTTACAAGCATGAAAGGATACATCTTGATTCTCACTGCACACCTGTTCACATGACAGTCTATTCAACTGAGCGATAGTTTTTACAAAAAAAGAGTTGGCATACAGGCCCGTCCTAGCCCGGTATTCTCTAATTTTGCACAGGTGGTCAGTGCATGCCGATATATAGTTTGGCGGTTTCAAGTACATTTCTCTATCAATTCCAGTTTTGTTATGATAGATTTCATACAGAAGCTTTAGCCGCAGCCTCTTTCGGCGAGACGACAGGGACTCCCAGTTGAGCTCTGTTTTCATTGCTGTGCAACTGTGCCTCCTCCCGTACCTACTCAAGACGAACCTGGCTGCTCTGTTTTGTATTTTTTTCTAGTTTATTTATCAGACATATCTGTGACGGGTCCCATAGGGTACAAGCATATTCCCAAATAGGTCGTATACAAGTTAGGTACGCCGTGCTTCTAAGGTTGGAATTTGCGCATTTCAATTTCTTTGAATGTAATTCAGAGCAACTGCCGCTTTGCCAACTACATAGTCCACGTGTGCCCGCCAAGAGCAGTCGCCCGACAGCATTACGCCGAAATATTTAGTCTTGGATTTAGTACTTAATATATTATTCATTAGACTGTAGCTGGCATCGATTACTTTTTTCTTCTTAGTAAACCGCACATGGACGCACTTTCCGGTATTCAAAGTCATTTTCCACTTTGAGCACCATTCGCAAATACGATCTAGGTCGGCCTGCAGTTTGAGAACATCGTCTTCATTATCGATTTTTCTATACATAATACAGTCATCTGCGAAGAGCCGCATGTTAGAGTCAAATACCTAAGTTAATATCATTAATATATATAAGAAAAAGAAGAGGCCCCAGAACTGATCCTTTGTGTTCTCGTGTTCTCTTTACTCAATACTGCCATTTGTTGTTTCATTGCTGCAACAACTTGATTTAGTTGTGCCAGCTCTTCCTCTAATTTGTGATTAGCTACAGCCTCCGCGCGCTTCCCCTTAACCGCAATTGCCCAGTTCACTCACCGTTGCTGTTGGCGGGGGGTTACGGTGAGTCTGTTCGAATAATGGTTATTAACGAAGACAAACTGAGAGCGGTTATTCAAGAATGTTTCAATCCACTTTACCACATCAGGGCGTAAATTTAACTGAGACAGTTCTGGGAGTAAACATTTATGAAGAACGTGTCAAATGCTTTGGCGAAATACAGGAATATGGCATCAATGTGAAGGTTATGGTCAAGATTAACATGCAGGTCGTGAAGGAAAATGGCCAGATGGTGTCCTGTTGTAAATGTATGTGTTTGCATTTGAATACATGTACTATAATTTGGTATTTGCCCATTTCAACAATAACATAATATTGTTGGAGTGCATGCAAATGCTTAGAAAAAAGCTTGTACACAAAAATGCAGCAGCCAAACACAAAACATCACTAGTTTATTGATGCAAAGAACAAGCATGCTATTGGACAACTCTTTGAAGGCGACTTCATGCTTGGACATGAGCGCACTGTATCACAAACAAGGTACTTTTGATGTTAACATGAATTTTTCACATGAATGTACCGTATAAACCAGAATATAAGTCGAGATTTTTTCTTAAAAACAGCGAGTGTAAGTCGCCCCTCGTCTTACATAGTGGCCATTAGCAGAATGTGAGTCGCAGTCTGGCAACCCGCGGTGTACGTGTTCGCAAACAGATAGCCAAAGCCGTACCGACGTGCAGTACATCCACAGCTTGAGGACGCACTGCGCACTCTGTGCAGCACCTTTGTGCGCGGTCACTACTCGTGATTGTGCATTCAATTCAATGCAAAGCCTTGGAGCTTACGCGTTAAGCCGGACTACGCTGAGAAGAGTTCAGCGCACCGAAGTCATGGGTGCGTCGTTTTATGAGGCGCAAGGGATTTTCTCTCTGCGGTCGCACATCTACCTATACGCCAGAAGCTGCCAGAGGAGTTCGCCGAAGCTCGTCAGCTTCCAGCGGTATGTGATTCGGCTTTGAGAGGAGCATGATTACATGCTCGGACAAATTGCAAACGCCGACGAGACCCATCTGGTTTGATATGCCTTCAGCTGCCACAGTCAGCGAACGCGGCGCCAAAGAAATGACAGTCCTGTCGACAGGAAGTGAGCACTCGTGCTTCACTGTCATGCTTGCGTGCACGGCAGATGGCAGAAAGTTGCCTCCTTTCGCCATTTTCCAAAGAAAAACCATGACGAAGGAAGCCTTCCCTTCAGGTGTTGTTGTTGTGCACGTGAATGAGAAAGGGTACATGGATGAGGCTATGATGATCAAATGGGTTCGTGTGGTGTGGAATTGCCAGCCCGGTGCACTGCTGTGTCATTGGAGCACACTGATTTTGGATGCGTTTCGCGGTCACCTGACAGAATCAGTAAAGCGCGCGCTCACGGAAGCTAGAACCAACCTCGTCATCATTCCTGGTGAAATGACGTCTACCCTTTAGCCACTCGACGTCGCACTAAACGAGCCCGTTAAGGACAGAGTGCGACAGGAATACAATGAGTGGATGGCCGGCGACAATCCGAAGACGCCGACGGGTCACCTACAAAGGCCTCTGCTTGCGACCGTCTGCATCTGGGTGTTGTCGGCCTGACGTTCTTTGCCAGATGCCATGGTGCAGAAAGCTTTCAAGAAGTGCGGCATAAGCAACACGCTGGATGAAACCGAGGACGATGCACTGTGGGAGGTAGTGAGCGACAAAGAACCGTCTTCCGACGACGCTGATGAAAGTTCGGACTAAAGTCGCAGCTCCGGTGGTCCAGGGACACAGCCGACGTTGCAAATAAATGCGTTTCGGCAATATTTGCTTCATTTCTATTTTTTCTATTTTTGTCACTTCAAGGTAGGGGGGTCGACCTATACACGGTTTATACGGTAAAAGGTGTCGGCTACACCCTGGGGCATCAAATTAATAGATATACAGATAAATATTGCATGGCACTGCAAACTGACATGCAGAGTTCAGATTGTGAAAGCATGCACACAACATATTTTACACTACTTTGCACTAGAACAACAGCAGCAGCTTAATAGTTATTTTCTCACATCACATAGTGAGACAAGTTCGTACTGAAAATGAAGACGTCAACGATCTGCTCATTTTCTCCGAACACGTACAATGTCATAAAAAATGGGGGACAAACACTGAGAATTAAATGTTATCAGGCTGATCTTGGATGTGTCGCCCGTAAATTCATGTAAAGCAGATTCAACATAATGTCGATAAGTAGACACAAACATATCTCGACTACTGACACTGAAACATTTATGCGGCTGATTCCACAGGCATCATATTGAAAACAGCTACAAATGTTCGTGTGCACCTTCACTTAGGCTACATTTTTGAGTGCTTTGTAATGGAGCATTTGCTAATATATCTCTTCTTTATATGGCGACGCAGACACAGCGAGTTGACCGGCAATGGCAGAACCAGCATGAGTCTTGCACTGTCAAAATGTCTTCTTTCTGCACAAGCAGTGCCCTCTGCTCCGTCAAGTAGCACCGGTGTTCGTTACATTCACTTCCCGTCCAGAAAAGAGCCACCCTGGTGACTTAGGGGCTCGACACGACTGTAGGGTCATAGTAAGGCTTTGGCCAGTCTATACGCACAATCTCACACCCTCACCGTCGTTGAAGGCTTCGAGACATCTCGATGGTGTTTTTTCTCTCCCCGCAGCACTGGTCATGTTCACTGTTTCTGGTTAGAACTCAGTTTTGAGGAAATGGTGTCCAGCTCAGCCGCCTCAACCACCTCTCCTATGTGCATTTTTTTGAAGGTTCGTACATCGAAGTGTCACGGCATGCCAGCAAGTAATTGCAAATATGTAAGCCCATACCAGGAAGCATTTCCCGGAGAAGTACGTCCGGGAAGTACAGTGTTGTGAGTGAGGACACTGTAGTATGTCCCCACACAGTCATCAAATCCAAGGCGGAGCATCTGTGTGGGCCTTTGGCATCCCCAAAGAAAAGACCTCGCAACATGAAGTTTTCAAGCTCGCAAACCATCAAGCTTGACAGCTTCTCAGTCCATGTCATCTATCTGAAAGTGCACAGCATGTACATGAAGAGGAAGGAGCAAAAGGCTGTCAACGAAGACCGATCTGCCGAACTTCAACAATACGATGGACATCGGAATGAGGGGCGATCTAACAATCTGAAAGCAGTGCTTTCAGTGCAGTTCGCACGGTACATTGGTGTTTCGGAGAGTGGCGCGTCATAGAGCTATGGAGGCAGCCTGTTGTAGCTTGATACCAGGCACAGGTTAGAAGATAAGTTATTATCGAGCCGCATGCTGGCAGCCTCAAGTCAACCACAAGAAGAGCACACATCATCTCTTGGCGCATGCGCAGCCAGCAGTAGCTTGCGAGCACACAAATATGCCACGCAAATGACTGATGACGTTACATTTACTTCACGCACAATTTTAGAAATGATAAGTTAGGCAATCAGGTGGGCGCCAATCCCTTGCGCTCCTTCGTAGGGTTACCAGCTGCTCATGACTGCCGGAATGCAATGGAGTCGTTGCTGGTGATGATTACTCCTGGCTTTGGTCTGTCGTCGGTGTAGTATCAGTGATGTCAGGTGCATGTGGCAGTTCTACTTCAACCAGTGGGTCACGTATCGTTGGATCTATGTTCAGTGGTCACAGGTGGTCCGCGTGCACGAGCCGCAATTTCTTTCGCGCATTCACTAGATATGTTGAAGACCACTTCTCCGCGCACAGAATGCACTAGTACACGATCACCTACAGCAGACACGCGCGGCGGACCTCTGCGTATATCAGGAGACGTTCTTATTTTGGCACTCAGCGGCTCAAAACTCTGGCCCGTTGTCCGTCACTACCTCCAGAGGAAGGCCATGCGCTGCGAACGAAGAGTACACCACTGTCTTCAACTGTCTTCGGGGTGGTTGTTCCATTCATGATCTTAATTTCCAACAATTTGGAATACGTGTCAATAGCCACAAGAAATGTCTTCCCTTTTTCTTGGGTGAAATCTAAACGCACTTGTTCCCACGGTGTTTCACACACTTTCCACGGCGATAAAGGTATGGGTGGCGCTACAAGGAGTACAGTCTGGCATATATCACATTTGTGCACAATGTTTTTGAGGGCCTTGTCCATTCCAAGCCACCGTACTATTTACCTTGCTAATACTTTCATTTGGGTTATTCCCAAGTGCTGTTCATGCAGCAATTGCAGAAGATCAATTGCAGGTCCAACTGGCATATCCAGAATGGCTTTAGCTCCCTGGACAACTGCTTTGGGCCATCCATGCCAAATCATGTCACGCACAGCTGTCAGCACTTCATTGCGCCCCGTTTCCGGGCTGACATCCTTTGATGTTAACAGCAAGTCACTTAGGGCCGAAAAGTAAAAGATTTCCTCAGGGTTGCTGCCTGTGTTGGGTAGGGGTAAGCGAGACAATGCGTCGGTTAGCTGCATAGCCAATCCTGGCTTCTGTTAGGTTTTATAGCTGTAGTCGGCCAAAAATGTCAATCAGCGATGCACTCTTGCAGTGGCCACTGCACTGCCCGACTGTTTAGGATCAAACAAAATTGTCATGGGCTGGTGATCGGTAATTATATCAAAAGACCGTCTGTGCAGGTACTTGTGAAATTTTTTTACAGCAAACATGATACCAAGTGCTTCTTTTTCAATTTGTCCGTAGTTACGTTCGGACACGAACAGTGACCGTGAAGCAAAAACAACTGGCTTTTCCTGCCCGTTCACCAAGTGCGCTACCACAGCACGTAACCTATAATCGGATGCATCGCATGTGATTGATTTTTTTTTCCACATCATAGAGTTGCAGCATACTCTTATCAGTCAACATTTCTTTGCATCTGCCGAATGCCTCATCACATTCACGTGACCAGTGCCATTTGGTTTCTTTTTGAAGCATGTAGTGCAATGGTTCCAAGACCGAGGCCAAATTTGGCAAAAATTTCCCATAGTAGTTAACCAAACCCAATGTGGTGGTGGTGGTGATGGTGAATTGCAGCAACAGGCGGGTTTAGCCTGGCGAACAAGGCCGGCAATTGCTCCGCCCGAACGTCTCGCACAATACCGCTGAAGGGTTTCACCATGTGTCCATCAAACCAGTCTCTCTTAAGAACTCGATGAGGAGACGTGGTTTCTTTTCGGGCTATAACTGAACCAAACCCAAAATAGCCTTCAGCTGGGTCACGCTAGTGGGCCTTCGTGCTTTTCTAATGGCTTAATGGGTGCAAGCCATTCTTGTCGATCTCGTGCCCCAAATATGTGACGCGCTGCTGGAAGAGACTGCATTTCTTAGTGTTCACTATTATGCTGTGTTCACTTAGGTGTCGAAGCACTTGCTCCACTCTGTGGTAGCACTCCTTGCAATTGTCACCTGCAATGACTACATCTAAGTAGCAGGCGGTCCTCGGCATATTGCACTGTGTCTGCTCCACCACTGCTTGCAAGCGGCGTTGCCCAAGTACTGTGTCTGACCTTGTATATGACACCAGCTGTTTCTAGCTTGACCAATTTTTGCTCAACTCCCTCACGCAAAGCATGTGGCACTGGTCGTGCTTTGATGAATACAGGGCACACTTCCTCCTTCAATTCAATGTTGTATTCAACCCCTTAATGGTACCAAAACCCGCATCAAACACTTTGAGAAATTTCTCAGCAAGCGACGTCTCCTTATCCAAAGCCTTTACAGACAAGACTTTAAGCCAATTTATTTTGATTTTAGAAAGCCACAGAATGTAGGCATTCTTCCCCCTGCGCTTCTTTCACTACGACCAGTGGCAATTCGAAGCACTGCTCTTCGCATTGCACCTTTACATCCATGAAGCCTACCGTAGGGACTGCCGTGCCATTGCACATAGCTAATTTGACATTTGCTTGTCTGCAAGAGCCATTTGGAAAGTGTTTCGCACACTCTACTTTTGACATTATTGACACTGCTACGCCCGTGGCAAGTTCCATGCGTATCACTTTATCATTAGAACCTCAAGTAAAATGGCGGGCATGCCTTCTTTGTGGTTCACGTGACACAAAGTGAGTTAATTGTTGCACTTTTCAATCTCTACATTGCGGACAAGCTTACATTTGCACAGTTTGGCAGCATGGTCCTTTTTCGCAGGCTTATAGCAGGTACTGTAGCTGCCGGCAGATGGCAACACAAGTTTATGGTCACACTGTCATGGCAGCTGCACTTTTTTCTTAAGAATCAGGAAATTAACTATGAGAAGTGTTACACTGAACATTGTAGACTCTAAAATGTGGTCTTTCAGCAAAATTTTAGCAAGAACAGTGCAGCAGTAGGCGCAAATCTTTTTTCGAACCCGCTAAGCGAAATATGCAGAACCCTGTCTGCTAATCAGCCCCAAACCACTATAAACAACTTACTGTTCGGGCTAGTGCACAACCATTTTGGTTTACTTTCCCAGGAGATCTATGTGGCCTACCATCATGACGCAAAGGGTGGTGGTGGTCAAATTGGAGCAGGCCATTGTGAAATTGTTGCATTTTCCTCAACTTGTGATCAGGGGGCTTGTTATGCTGCTACACTGAGCTGCGCAATAAACAGCAGCAGCATAGCAGATGACCGAGCAAGCTGCAGTGTGTGCCAAACTGTCAAGATGCTCTGTTGCCATGTCACCACCCTTCATATCGTGATGTCTTGCAACGGAGCAGCTGAAGAAAATTATTTAGGGTACTCCGAGGCTTGTTAATATACTTTGTGAGGTTTCGAGCTCAAGTACCTTTATTTAAAGGGACACTAAAGACAAAAATGATTTCTTCTGCATAAGTAAATTAACGTTCTACAACACCAAAAACACCACTCTTACAACGATAAGACATTTGGTAAGCCAGAAAAAGCGCAAAAACGAAATATGGGTGGCAGCGCCTACTTAAATTTCTGCACCTGGGGGCTGTGACGTCTTGAATTTTGATGGCATCTTCTAGGGCCTACTAATTATATATATAGCAGTACAGATTGACTACATTGGGTTCTAAAGGAAGCAAATATTACACATGGCAAGTTTCGGGAACCTTTACTCAGCCAATGCGGCCCAAATATGAAAACACTTTGGAATCCCTGACGTCACGCTGACAGACCAGCGCTGGGGTTTTGGCGCAAAATTCAAATACTGATACTTGGACCTTCACTTTCTCAACTAATAATCAAACTATTTTTTGAAATGACTGCCTACAGGGTTCTCAAACAGTGCTTCATTAGTCTTAACTGATTTATTGTTTCGGTTTAGTGTCCCTTTAAAAAAACTACGAGGAGGCAAATATCATCTTGGTACTCCTTTAGACTCCCAAATATTCATGCAGTTCAGGTGCACGGATACCAAAAAACATGCCAGTTTGACTTCCATAGATACATGTGTGGCAGTTCGCAAGCAAAGTTCCGACACGGTACATCTGCCCAAGGTTTTGCAGCAGCAGCTTCTGATTTTTTTTTGAAATCAAGGAATGCAAACTCAGCCACAGTCTTGCCGAATCCCCATTCCACTGCTTGACGAACTGTGCTCATTTGCTTGTTGAAGAGCTCTTGCTGGCGAGTGAGGGCAGCACCGGCATAAGGCCTCATCAGGAGAGGGCGCAAAGGATACGCAGGGTCACCATAGATGCAGTAGGAGTTACCCTGCACTAGCCGCTCCAACTTCTCGTAGAGGCCACTGTCGCGCAGGATACCTGTGTAAAAAAAGAACAAATGCTTTTAAAAATGGCCATGAAGTTGTGTATCTTCACTGCAGGGTGGCTCTAGCTCTGACACTGTTTCAGGCAGTGCTTAATAGGTTGTGATGGCCCGCACCATAGAACAATCCGTAGCAGATGGTTGTAGCTCAACATTTCGGACTATAAGATCAATTATGGGTGGTTGCCTTTTCCAAATTGCAACCTGAATGTGTGTTTAATGCATTTCCACCTCAGTGTAAGTGGCATGGTAAACAACATGCAGTAGCAATGCGGAAATGAGGCAAAAGCAGTGGTTTCATATTAGATTTTTCTGAAACTGTCATTGAAATAAACATGAAAAATTGTTTACAGATGGTTAAAATGAGGAGAAAGGTGTAGGTAATGTGTAGGAATTATTCCAAGTGTGTGGACATCTAGTTGGGTTAGAGAAGTTGGTTCTAGATAAGGGGGACACAAGTGGCTCCCACATGCCACATCTAAACTCTGCTTGGGTCTCGCCTGAACCCAAGAAATTCGCATACACAATTAGTTTTTCTGCAAATGTAAACTTTTGTATTAAGGGCAGCGTTATAGCTGATGTTCAATAAGAGAAAGACACCATACGACTGACAAAGCACTGACTTTAAGCTAGCAGATTTCATTAGGTAAATGTTTATATATGTCACATGCAAAGTGCACAATTCATTATAGTAGGAACCAAGAATGCAAAAAAAGCATGGAAAAGAACACAAATGTCTGGGAGAACAGCATGCACTGCAGTACCTGTAGAGCAATAACACCTGTGCTCTTGCATTGTCATGAAAGGTCTTAAGGCATTTCACGGACATATGTAATCATTTACCTAATAAAATCAGTCAATTGAAAGTCGGTGCTTTATCCGTGGTATTGTGTGTTACTTTGGTTCTGTGTCAACTATAGTGCTTGAAACGCCCTAACAAACATTCCGATCTAGCTGTACTTGTTTTACAAACTCTACATTAAACAAAAAAACACTGACCAGCGTCATGCCTGTGCCCTTCATAAGGCCCATCAAGTTGGCACACAATCCCATTGGCACACATGATTGCCTGATACTTGAGTGCGTGGTGCCTCTTGTGCCCAGAAAAATACATGCGCTGGTTCAGTGAAGGGCGGCAAATGGGCCTTGCCGTGCCATCCACAAAGCCCCAACAATTGCGCAGGGGAGCCCCTCTGTCATACACAGCCTGTAAAGACAAACAAAACCTCCTCAGTCAAAACTGCATGTACACGCTCAATTTTAGCGGTATCGCTGAGCTTAGTGTCACAATATATTTTAGCCTGTAGTATACATTTGCTGCTGAAACAGTTACTTAATTTACTGGCAATCGGATGGTGACAGCAATGAGCAGCCATAGCATGCCGCATGCAAAACTGGAGAAAAAGATTTTAATACCTCGTATCAAGTAAACATTTATCTGTTGCACAAAAACAAAAGCACAAAAAAGGGTGCAGTGCAAGAACATGAAGCGTGCAAAAGCAAATCACACCAATACAATTTTCGCCCACTTACTTTGGAAAAACCCTCCAGGTCACTGAGACGCAGCCAGCTGTGGTTATTCAAGTCGTCCAGCAGATGGCCGAATGAGCTGTCAATATGATTGAACAGTATGCTCACGATGCTTGACATTGCGGACGCGTGTCGGCCGAAAAGGGGCTCTAAATCCCACCATCTATTGGGGTACGCAAGTCTGCGAAGACCCATCAATAGAGCTTCCTCTGCCGACACAGTGACTCCCTGGCTGCTCCGGATTTCCGTTATGCGCAAGGCATCCTTGAGCATGTGGAGGTCGCCCTTCTCGAATCGGAACAGCCTCCGAAAAGTTTGGTCATCCATAGCCGCAGCGTCCACGAAACCGGTGGACGAAATCCTCTTTCTTTCTGTGGGCGCGCGGCGGGCGAGGAATAAATCTTCTATTTCTGTCCACGACAAATCAAGGTAAAGAAGCTGGTCGCATAGCACACGGGCCCGCTGTCGCCGCAACGGCGTCATGTCAAAATCTGCAGTAGGCTCTAAATGATCAAAACAGAGACCACGTCGGATTACGCTGCACGTGAAGCCTAACAGCATGCAAACTAACAGCGTACCAAACGTATGTTTGGATTGCTTCGGCTCGGCCTCAGTCGTACCGTAAGCGCGTAGATAATCTTATAGATCTTTTGCCTAGTGTCGACATACATCGTTTTCATATATATTAATTGCTTCTAATAAAAAAAAGTTTAGTGTACTTTACTTCATATGCTTCATTTCATATTTTATAAAATGATAACGCAGCAACGATCAGACGTTGGTGGTGCTGCGAGCGCATGCGACCTCATTGCGGTTTGCGTTTGGGGCCGCTAACCTATAACACGTTTCTGCTTGCGTACGCAAACGCAAACGCACCCAAGCGCTTGGGGCCCCAACGCCTTGCGTCCCCAACACTAAAACTGCCTATTTATGAGGCGTTTGTGCCGCCGATGACCTATTTGTTGTCGACGAAGTGTTCGCAGTGACAAGGCGGTTGCGGCGAGAGTTGAGTTTGGTTTCTTTTTTGCTTGATACTTAGGCGGGTTTGAGCCATTTATGTTAGTAGTTTTCTGTCGATGGACGCGAAATAATGCCGGCGTACTAGCCGCATACAGCTTGGCTGTAAAAAAAAGCAATGGATGCAACCATAGCCGTCATAAACAATCACAGCAGAAGCGTTACAGATGCCTCCTTGTAAAGAAACCATCAGACATGCGTCCTGTACGCGATGCACAGGTAAAATCGCTTGCCTAGGTGTGTGCAATACCAATTTTTGTACCTGTGTACTTTTTTTGCTGTAACCTGAAGCTTTAATGAGACCATCCAAACAAACTGGTCTCCTGCCTTTTATGTTAAGTGTAATTCGTAAATACAACTTTATGTGTTGAGACTTCACTGAACTAGGCATGCAGCGAAAACACGTTTATGGATGTTGTCGCTTATATTTCACTTTGCTACCACCTGTTCGACGCGTTTAATAATCATATCTGTGTAATTTTGGTGTCTCGTGTTCTACTGCAGGTAATCGAGGTGATATATGCAGCGCCTTCTAATTACCCAACGGGTCCTTATATAGGTAGGGATATAATAAGAAATTCAGTATTATTTTGCATCTTCTCTAGAATAAAGCCTCAGAACAAACGTCAATTAATTTAAGGTTGCAGTCTTACCCTGAAATATTCCTCACCTTTGTCCTCGCGCTAAGGTGGAATTGCGTTGCGAATGCAGTCAGTGTTTTAACTATGTCTGTTCAAAATGACTGTACTCTGTGAGGTAGTCATGCTGGTGATATCTCTACATAACATGTCAACTAATATGTAAGAATTGTCTAAGGCCTTCAGGGGAGACTCTCGGCGAAAATGCGTAAATGCAGACAATCATTTTCGTAACTGTTACCAATTCAAACTAGTTACATTTTGCCAGCTGATTGTTGGCAATAAACATTTAATAGTTTTGGCATTCTCCATCACAGCGGCCTAAGCAATGTGCATCTCTGATAGTTATCATCGTTTCAAAATTTAAGCTTGGAAGCTCACACACGGTTATAAGAAGTTGCATCGTACGCCGTCTTTGGCATGCATGAACTAAAATATGCGTTGTTCGCGCGCTCAAGAAATACTTGATCTGACGGACGTAATAACCGTGGCTATAGGTGCGTATGAGGCAACGGCATGCTTTCGACTTCAGGCTGTTGTATTTCCCCAAATACGCACTTTGTTTTCTTCAACACTTACTGTAGAACGGGCCCGGGAAAGATCATGCAAGGCAGCAAGTCAGAACTGGTCACTACCCACGTTCCGATGGCGCAGCCCAGGAAGGACAACAGAATGAATGCGCCCACGGCAAGCATTTTCCGGCTGGACAGAGACATTATACCATCGGTATCAAGAAAAAGAAATTGCACGAGGCTTGATAAGGAACTCTTTCCTACAGTTGTGCGTGAATGTGAGCCCTTTGGTAGAAGATTAGTTTTCCTAACAGAGCACGAGATAACGGCCACACAAGAAAAGACAACTTTATACATGCACAAATGCACACAGACCTCCTGTTGATGGTTTTCATGCGTCTTCTCTCGCTCGTTAGTTGTTCGCGACGTGTTAAGAAAACGAACACTTTTCTCAGACACACAACATAAACAACGAAGGAACTGCTTAGAACCAAATAGTCAATTCGTCTTTTTTCACCGCTGATGTTATTACCAATTTTACCATATTGCAAAGCGTGCTAAATATGTACGTGTGTGTTCGGTTCTAATGGCTGAGTGATTGCGTAGATTTCATTACGATAGCGATTATGTACACACTCCAGGCAAGTTGTTGCCGTCTGCGCCAGCGTCGCCATAACCGCGATATTTGGCACATATTTATGTATATGTATGCAACATTGTTATCCATGCTGTATATGCCGAGAACACGCGGTGCTATTCAACCGACAAAGTGGCTCAAAGCAAAATTATATCCCTCACTCATTTACTCCTTAGAGTCTCTTTAGGAATGGCAGCGCGCAGGCAAAACTCATAAGAAAGTCACAGTGAATGCTTTTTCTACTAAGTCTTCTTACACTATAAAAAGGTGCACACAGTGTCAGCGGTCACAATCTAAATGTGATATGATTTCAGTGACACCGATTTTACTCGAACGCAATGGTGCTTGTGTAATTCCTTTGCAGGTATATTTAGGAATCTAACGCTTTACAATCCAAAGCATTTAAAGGAGCGAAAAATTTCGGCGCCACCCGCGTATGTCGTATCCGTGTGTATTCGCGTCCGCGTAAGTTAAAACACCCCTTCCCCTCCCAACCCTCCAGAGGAGTTCAAGAGAAACTTTATACTTTACTATCACTGTGAGTGCTTCACAATTTTTCGCGCAACTACCATTTTTTGTGTCTTCTTTCACATTTATCAACATTCTCAAGTTAACCCTAACAAAGCAGGAAATGTTGTGGCCTTTCTTGAAGAGAATAGCACGTTTTTGCAAGTTTGACTACTTTTCTCTGGCTTTCCTTGTACTCACGGACGCAGAACGCTCATTCGGCAGACGGAAAGTTCCAGCAGAGTGAACACAACCAATATGAATGCGTGATAGTTCTACGAAAAGGAGTTATAAGTTGTCACTGTTGAGACATTCTCGAGCAGAACTTTTTTCTTGCGTTAGAGGTGCATCTTGGACCTTGAAACCCCGCAAAAAATATTGGCAATTAGGCCTTATATAGCGCCTTACAAAATTTATTATACACCATTTGTTTCTGTGAGCCACTTTTTTGTGGTTGCTTTTCAGGAGAAGCGTTCCTCATGGCGTCATACTCGGACATTTGTCACGAAGGAGAAGAAAATCCGTCTCAGTCGGGCTTTTCGTAGTTCAATCTAGCAGCGTGGCTCACTACAGAGCGAGGGCTGAAACACGGCGATGTTCTATTTCCAAGTGCCTGACTGCTGCGTCGATGTTGCGATAGCTACGCCTTCTAGTAGATGCAATTGAGGCTGAGTCGTGAAAAAGCTATTACAGTTATTTACGTTTCCGCTTTGAGGCTTGCGAGTATCTTTGTATGGTTCTGACGTCCAAGATCTTGATTTCATGCAATATATTCAGAGAAAGAGTGTGTCCTTTCAGTACTCCTATGAGTGTGGGAGGAGCGCTGACTACCAAAGAGAGTTGGCAGCACAGCCTGTCTATTTAGTGGGGTGCAGCTCGTGGTCGGCATGTATATGACTCACCTTTTGAAAACTAGTAGTATCACAAGAGATGTGGTAAAGAGCTGGAAATCCGTGGACAGATACCACGTGTGCGGAAGCATATCCTGTAATCACGAAGTTCGTTCATTGCAGCAGATTCAGTTAGGTCGCTAAATGTTTCGCAAGGTTGCTACACTAATACTTGTGCGCGTACAGCAGATGCAAAAGCTGAAACTGCGCAACGTTTTTCTTATGTTTTCTTGTCAAGAAATTGTATTTTCTGTCATCTTAGCTGCGTCTGAATTGTCACGCTTCAGTAATGTGGTCCATTTCTCAACGGGAAATTTTTTTTGTATATTTAGTTATGTTTGTTAGTTACTATATACAGGGTATAGAACACCCCTAATTTTCGTCAACAGAATAACGTCTGCAGCCCTGAAAATCTCCCAGCTTACGCTCTGTTGGCCCGAGGTTCTGAGCTGAGACTGCGAAAATACAACCTCACTCACATACATGTGAACGTATGACCGTTGCTTCATTCAGCATTAAAAAAGACATCGTAGCGCTGGAACCCTCACTTACGGTACCAGGATAAATACTGTGTGATACATAAATACGAGTGCCAGGCATACACGGCATTTCCTGCGCTACCGCTGGTTCGTACGCGCCGGCAATTTGCGCAGAGTAGAAGCATTATCCAATGAGTTCAGAACAATACCGCGTTTCTGACCATTGTAGCAGTTTCATCCACACTGTAGTCAAAGTGGGTGCCGTCTGTCACGATGCCAGTGAAAATATTTCGATTTCACTGCAATGGAAGGGTGGTTCCATCTAGAGCGTATATGGCGAACTCTGCGCTTCTGCCGTAGCAGTGTGACATATGGTTCGTCGTTCCGTCGGAATGGCGGTAATAGGAAACGTTTCAGCAACATCACCACATACAACACCCCCTTCCCGTTCATAATAATTCTTGATTAAACTTCTGAGCATAATACTAGCAACTGGGACAATTACCATAGGTTCCTGTGCGCAATTCTAGAGTGAACAACTTAGCAGTTTAAAATGAACAGCCCCATGTGCACCTGGCACTCTTATAAATGAAACACACATTATAACGGCAACAAAGATTCCAAGACTGAAGTGGCAATCGTAAGCAAGGCAGTGAAGCACATAGCATGTCTCACCCATGCACTGATCTCAACGAAATTCCTGATCATCAGAAGCAGGTGCCACCAGTTACTGGCGACATCCTTGTGTAGCTTGAGGAAGAAAGCCTTGGTGTCCGGTCCGAATACGAAGCGTGGCATCAAGTATAAGCAATGATGACGAAGAACAGCGGAGTGGCAGTTCTGCATGTATTGAAATACAAATAAAAGGGAGGAAGGGGTATTGAGGTAATTAGCAGTGGCAGACATACTTCGATCGCGCTTTTGATGCGAAAACGTTAAACGGTCCCTGCGCCTGTCGTTTGGACAAACGAATAACCGCAGCTCAATTTATATTGGCTCTGAGGCCACGCCTCGAGCGCACCTCAGCGGAACAGAGCCGGTGAAAGCGAACACCTACTGTTGTCTTAGAGAACCAGGGGTTGCGCGAGGGGAGAGCACATCGCCGCGATCGCATGTCACACTCGCTGTCCGGAAGCCTATGTTATCGGCACGTTGTCTTTCCACGCAAGCTATCGCCTGCGTTCAAGTGCGCCTTGGTGATTGCTAAAAAGAAACATTTGCGTAGAAAATACAATAAATTTGAAAGAAAAACGTGAGCGGTAGTGAGTTTTAAACCTAAGACCACCGGTTCAAAAGTAAAATGCGTTACCCACTGCAATAAACCAGCGTCTCCTATACAGCAGCCCTGCGCTCTGTGCTTTATGACTTCATGCTACTTCAAGCGAAATTTTCGTTGCCAAGCCCGTCGGGCCGAAAGCGATGGCGACAAAATCACCGCGCCATAGTCGGGAGACAGAAGATAGAGGAAGATAGAATTAACTCATATGGGCCGTCGACCATTAGATCGGTAATATACAGGTTAGGAACGCGGGCAATTAAATTAAAGCTGCAAGCATGCGCAGGAAATAATGGCATTTTGGGAGCACTTCAGGCTGGCCTCAGAATAGTCAAGCGTCCGAATGACAACTTATTTGTTCTTAATCAGTGTACTGAAGTATCCAGAGCCGAAAGGAGACCGTTATATGCGGCCTTTTAGACATTAGAGGAGTGTATGACAACGCAAACCACAACATCTTGTGGGATAATGTGGATGGGGAAGGCCTTCGCGGCGATTGTATACAGCTTTTGAGAGCGATTTACCTAGCAAATACAGTTTGCGTTGAATGAAAAGGGATGAGGAGCGAGGACAAAGCTGATATTGTAACGAAGAACACCTGGACGTAGGCAGCGGCATTGCCATTAGCATCGCGTCCCGCAGATGCTCGAGCTAAGAGGCTGTGCTGGGTGAAGCGCTCTACCCATCAGCCGCCCGTCATGTAATAAACCTCCTTTATAACTGGTGGGCCTGCTGGGTCCATTTAACCTCGCCCATCCTGGAACTCCGCACTCGGCCGCTCCCTTCCGCCATGCCAGACGCCAACCAGCAGATGCTCCCGTCGCGGCCTGTTCTCTGCGCTGGCGTTATTCGCCAGCGGGATCCTACTATCTTCAGCAGGATGGACGTTTGGTCTTAGGGCGTTTGCTCTTCTACCGATATTACGGTATTTTGTAGAAGAGCCGCAAGGGATGTAAGGTACGTGTACCATCGATAACCGCGAACCATGCGAGCCGGCGGAGAGTGCTCTCTCATGCCGAAGCATACTCATACTCATAATCGTATTGTCGCCTGTTTTTGCCTGTTTGTTTTGATGCCAAAGAAAGGCCAAACCGTAAGAGTGTGCGTGCTGTCGTTCACGATCGACTAACGTCGTGTGCTGGAGACTGCACATACAGCCTTTATTTAGGAACAACAGAAATGCAACCAGATGGCCTGGCCATATTGAGGAAAATATTTATTACTTCAGGCGATTATTATTCGTAAATACCTACTTACATGCACTTCATGATTACGTTCTTTTGTGAACTCGAGAGATATAAATACCAAAGTAGTAAACAAGCAGAAACCTGCTTGGGATTTAGAGGATGTGGATTTGGAGCTTCATCTGACGTAACATATCTGGCGGCACCTTGCGAATGGCATGTGGAACTACGCTTAGGAACTTTAAGGGCCTCGTGTAATATCAACAGAGGAGACAGTGTCTTTCGCAAACGCTGCCGTTAAAGCGATGCAATGGTAAGCGAAAAACACACTGCACCGCATCGGCGTTGCGATTGTAGCACGCAATGCAAGAGCATCGTCCACTTCACGGTGACGCGAGCAGCTGCTGCTTGGATGAAAGCCATCATGCCTTCCTGTCATCATTGATTGCAACGTTGCTTCCGTTTTTCCATCCCGCTGATAGCTAAGCGTTCTGCCCAGGTGCATTCCGGCTTTCGCTGAGCATCGGGGCGGAGCATGACGCTAACAAACTTAGCAAAAACACTTTAAAAATAATTCTTGGCTTCTGCGTCACTGTTTCTGCTCGATCAGTACACCATGGTCACAGTTGCTAGTATCTTTCTATCTCTAGTAAAGCGAAACACTGTGCCGGTCACCTGATAAATCGCCGTATCACGCCTATGATGAAAACGATGGGCCCGCCTCTCTTCTCCCTGCTGACAGTGAGGCACAAGAAAAATCCACTGCAAGAGAATTTGAAAAACCCGACATCAGCAATCAAGGTATGAAAACCTCGACAATAACTAATAAACGCGAACGAGAGCAGTTTGCTTATTTTGCAGTTAATTTAATCAGGCCCACACAGTTTTGTAACCCATTCTAGCGTATTTAAAGAAAGAGAGAGGCAATCTGTATGCTACCAATAATGTGTATATGGGCTGTGTAATCCGCGTTCTGCACTGTCCCCGACAATCAGACAATATGCAAATGCGCAGGCATAGATCTTTTCATGCACATCTTTGGAACTTTATCTCTTTTTCAGATGTCCCATTGCAGTGCGTATACAAAGCATTACAGTCACTTGCGGAGCAGCTTTCTTACTTTATCTGCAGCTTGCACCTCTTTAAGGATGCATAAACAGAAATAATAATTTAAGCTCTATCTGTAACTTGCGCGTATCAAGGACCAAATAACTGTACCATCGGAGCATGGATGGTAAGCCAGAAACAAAAAAAAAGCGAGAATTACTTAGTGGCGGTGGCCTGAACTTCCCGCAGTGTCTCGGCCTAACTACATGTATTTCTACATTCCGCTTGGATCAAGGTAGTCGTTTATTATTAAATTATGAATAAATTGCCTTCTAAAGCGGTATTCATTCACACGGGGGAGGAATCCTTCGCTTCATTTAGGCGAGTGCGCATTACATCCCAACAACATCACGTCTCCTGGGGGCCAATGTGCTGACGTAGACATCGCCGATCGATGGGAGACGTTCTGACCGATGGGGGACGGGCACAGAACTTTGTCTCTTGGTGGGGGAGGCAGCAGTGATCCTGTTGACTAGCCCAGGAACCTATTACACCGTGCTCCTGCACTCACCATATACAGGCGGCATCGAAAGTGCCGCTGGCTTTACAGACGCTTGACAGTCTTTTTCATGCCACGGAGATTGTCTTTCAATGGCAAACACAAGTTGAAACTCAGCGAGCGATGAAGCGACTCTGTTTTTTTCTTCTCATTCGCGGAGAAATAGGCGTGTCTTTGGGAGAGCATAGACGGGCCTGGGTATATGCGCTTAATGTCGACAGTATAACTCTCCGCCAACACTGAAATCCCTTATTCCCCGAAAGTCCAGTCCCTGTGAGCGGGATAGGAGCACAAAGCACCGTGTAGCTCATCATGTCATGCTGCCTTCAGCGTCGAGAGCTCCATGCGCGAATAACGCTTAACCCTTTCAGTGCCACTAACGTACCAGTACGCTCTCCGATCTCTCCAGACGGAGTGCGCAGTAACACAAATTTTTCGAGCTCTGCGATAGTTCCCCCATCTGCTCTATGTTTCTATTTCTTTTTTTTCCTCTCTGCATGTGTCCAGCGTCAGCTGACAAACAAGACAAGGTAGGTGGCCAGGTCACATGGCTTCCTGGACGGTGGAGGACGCCCACAAGGTGGGCGACCAAATTAATTCGTCTACTCTTAATGAAGTTCAGTCATCATCATCTCGGTTTCCTCAGTGAGGATTTTGGTTAGCGTGCTGCGGAGCGAACCCCGTGGTGGTGGTGGTGGGGGGGAAGGGGGATGCGCATCCGCCGATCGAAGGGGTGACGCCCGTACTCTGCGGATCACTGCCGGGGTGATTCTCCTTTACAATATTCGTGCATTAGCACAATAGCCACTCTTGCGACTTTATACCAGCTGCAGTAGATGTACAGCAGGGTTTTTTTGGCTATGAGGTGGTGGTGCTGTCGCGGAAGCGTGCTCGTCACACCGAAACTAGGTTGGAGATAAAAACGAAGACAGGGCTGAGAGGACCACACTAAGAGTGGATTTGTAATTATCCGTGTCACTTATTTGTCTTCTGAATAACCCAACACCAACCGCTGTGCTTGTTTTATGTTATATCACAAACCTATTAGGGCCCCCATGCTTTTTATTTTACCCAGATGTTTAAATTTTGAAATAGGTAAATAAAGTTTTCATTTCACTCGGTCTCTACAACTATGGCTCTACAAAACCCGCCGCATACAGAAAATGGCTCACCCACATGGTTGTATTGCCATTCGGTATACTAATATTACCTCTCTACAATGACATTTTAGAAATTTAGACGGTTTGACCCACCTACCTGAGGAAAAAGAACGTTCCAACGCTGCTAAACCCAGCGCTTATGAACATGAATGACCATTCGTCACAGGCGATGAGCAAATTGAGGTAACGTGCTAAAAAATGAGATAAAAGTTTGGTTTCACCACTACATGCAATAGGGCAATACACTATTCAGTGCTGAGGGAATGGTAGCATAGAGGCATAGACATTTCTACTGATAGAAGGCATTTGAATCTATTCGCTTGAGAATTGCATGCAGAATGGAAGTGGCCCTGCGCAGCTTGCCTCTTAAAGAATGTGTAAAACATGAATAGAATCCGTTTTATTTTTTTTTTCCGCTCGTAGTTTTGGTTTTTAAGGAGTGAAAAGGGAACTGGCACAAAATGCTTGTCTCGCTTCTCTAGCTCCTTTAGATAGCCGCCGACTCCACAATCGCGGTATATGATTCTTCGATTCCTCGAACGTTCAATGAGTAATAAGTTATAACATGTTTTATTGTGATCAAGTCGAAATTCTCTGGCGTAGGATTCGTTCATTTACAAGTAATCTGCACGTGTCACGACAATTCTGGGTTGGGTGAGGGGGGGGGGGGGGTGTCATGTGATGTCACTGATGTGTGGGTCAGTGCAGTAGATGAAGCCGCATTGTGAACGTCACGCCGGGAATTTTTGTAGGAAGGAATAATAGAGAAGTAAAGGTGAGAAGCATGAAGGGCGCTGCGCGTTCAGACAGAACCGACTGCCAATTCCCCATAACGTTTATGAGGCACGAGTTCAGAGAACAACCGCAGCAGGGCACCTGCGCCGTTATGTTGTAGCGCTGTCTTTCTCGATGATGTTCCTTCCACGCTTCGTCAGTGGTCGGAACGACTCTACGCCCGCGTTATCGATAGAATCAGCCGCGAGTGAGTTGCACACGATAAAAGAGGCACATAATCGAGCACAACGCATTATTACTACAATATCGCGGCGTTAGCTTATCTTGTGTGGAATGCGGCAAAGCGTATTATGAAAGGCGAAATAATTGCTTATGTGACATGCATACAGCTTCCGGCGAGACATAATCACTGTATGGCTTCCTACCACTATGCTAGCTTGACCCGTGCATGCGTCAGTGGTTTGGGACCAGCACCTCTGATTTTCATGACGCACTGGAATAACTTGTACGCTTGTAATACGCCAAAAAGCTGCACTTGATTTCTTCGTTTGGCGTCCATTTTTAAACATTCGCCTTAAAGGGACACTAAAGTGAAAAGTGATTTCTTCTGCATGAGTAAATCACCGTTCTACAACACCAAAAACACCACCCTTACAACGATAGGACGTTTGGTAAGCGAGAAAAAGCGCAAGAACGAAATACGGGTGGCGACGCCTACTTAAGTTCCCGCACCTGGGGGCTGTGATGTCATTAATTTTGATGGCATCTTCTAGGGCCTACTAAATATATATAGCGGTACAGACTGACTACATTGTGTTCTAAAGGAACCAAATATTAAACATGCCAAGTTTCGGGAACCCTTATTCAGCCAACGCGGCCCAAATGCGAAAACAAACTTTGGAATCCCTGACGTCACGCTGACGTACCGGCGCTGGCGTTTCGGCGCGAAATTCAAATACTGATACTTGGACCTTCATTTTCTCATCTAATATTCAAACTATTTTCTTGAAATGACTGCCTGCAGGGTTCTCAAACAATGCTTTATTAGTCTACACTGACTTATTGTTTCCCTTTAGTGTCCCTTTAAAGGAGGATACCACTCTGTTCAAGGCATTTTGTCTGTTCAAGGCATTTTGGCTTAACACTATAGTTACGGGGTCGGGAGCTATCGTATAAAGCAACAAAAGAAAAGTGGGATTGAAAATTTCTGTGTCACCAATGAATAACGCCTCATCCTAGTTCAAACTCTTTCTTTTATTAGGCAAGCTTTGCGGTTGCCCTTTTTTTTATCAGACACGTCACATGGTAAACAGCTGTGGTGGAAAACAGCGTCATGCGGATTTGTTCACAGCGAGTATAAGATCTTCTAACTCTCACGTGCAAGCATGATCCGAGACATGGTAACCTTGTGGTGAAATCAAGTGTTTCTAAATAACGTGCCTGCGTAGCTCGCACTTACATGAGAGACCCGCATTTTCGCCACTGGTGCGTACAAAGCAGAGGGAACTGAACAGCTTGTATTAAAAGCTTCTTGCACATATTAATTACGAGACGGTGCTCTGGACTGTTACTCTCAGTCACCTTAGTAATAATTTACGTAGAACATGGCCCTTTATTCGGAATGACTTTTTCAGCCTTCTTGACACCACAGCGGGATATCCTTTGAGTTCCATTCCTGTGCATTTCCTTCAAACGCCGCTTCCCAAATGCACTCACCAGCATTTCAAACTTATACATTCTACAAACCTTACTGCGAAATTCTCAGCGCAATAATAAATCTAACGTGCTTGTTATGGACAATATACACTAGGACAGCAGTGACCATTGCTGTTAATAATAGAGATTTTAGTAATCACTCCTTTGCTGCAGAAATTTATGCACTGGAATTGAAAAGAATCACCAGCAAGGCTAAAGCACTCTGATAAATGTCAGGCAGCAAATTTTCGGCTAAAGCTTGCACAAACAATTCTATTGCAAGAAGTCACGAAGAGTTAGAAGTCAAGGAAGCAAACTTTTCAAAAATTATGTGAATAACTATAGCCATCGTTCTATTAAAATCACCGCAATCGTATTAGCGGACCGTTACAGATTGCCTTCAAGTTTCCCTGCAACAGTTTCTTGAATGGTGGTGTCAATTTCTTGAGAAGTCGTTAAAGCCGGAAGTGATACGACAACAGTCGATGGCTGCCTCACGTGCTTACTTGAAACAGCAAACATGTGCGATTAGAAGCTTTCTTGTTCTCGGCGAACGGAACTCAGCTAAATATACGATAGCTTTGCAAGTAAATTACGGTTCTGTGGCAAGAACAATGCAGAGCAACAAACGTGACTTGAAAACGCGTCACTTGTACTTCAACAACCAACAAGTGGGCCTGCTTTACAGCAGAGGTATAGAGAAAGTTCACCAAGTGCGAGTGGGATCCCTTCGCGTGTTAGGCCTGCGTGAAGGTGCCGCTGGCGCGATGCATTGACAGGTGTAGTGTACGCTCTGGCGACCACAATTTTTGACGCAAACGGAAAGTTATTTCTGTCGACAGCTGTTCTCGGGTGGCACGCCACCAGCAATGCACCCGAATTGATGTACAGCACGTGTCACTATTTTACACTCAACTCTGCACGAATCACCACCACAAAGACAGTGAACATGCACTGCAATGTCGATATCAGTGAACAACGGATTTGCGAGATGACACATGGATACCCCCACCTCTTTTTCTGAGGAATGTGTTCGCGTAGGTGGGGTGCATCACAATTATTGCAGATCCTTTAGGCCCCATTTTTGGTAGTGTTTTAACATTGTGATCAATAGTTATGCGCAGCTTTGCGATTGCGACAATCATTTTTTTTCTTGGTTACTTCAAGCACGAACTTTGCCTACATTGCTACATAATCATTCCGTAAGGGCCAATCGACCCTTACTGCAATAAGCTGAGATGCGCAGGCACAAGGAACGCATACACACAAGCAAGGGTGTCCATGCCATATCAGAATGCAAGCGCCAGAGACCGCTTCGGCTATATATTTTGACAGATTCTATTCGACGCTCTATTTGGCGCATAAAAAAATAACTGTAGTCACTTTTAGCGCAACTTTAGTTTAATACTGAAACTGGATACCATGGAACGCGCGACAACATCCTGTCGTAAATGGTGAAGCACAAACACTGAATGTTTGTCTTTATTCCTTGGCTCATAACCTACCCTGCTTTTCCCTAAGAAAGGCAAATGTATTTTCCTAAGTGCAAATGTGCGAAACCTTATTTCAGAATTCTATTGAGCAACCCGTTCACATCCTTTTTTTGTAATTCTAAGCCAAACTATAACCGAAAGCTGCGAAATGCAAGCGTGCACAACAGGGGCGAAAAACGATGCATGTTTGTAATCTACTCACACCAGTTGTCGGACATCGTTTGACCGCAATGGCAAAACACTATGTGGACGATGGAGAAGAACCTCATACCGTGCAGGAACTGCAGGGCATAATGGTCAGTGTTTGACTTCTCGGCGACTTTGAGCAACATGCGCGTGTTTGACGTGGCGGAGAAACCTTTCACAAGATCACCAAGCGCACCTAGAAAGGAGGTGGCAAATAATCATTACGAAAAGTCAGTGTTGGGAAATTGATTCTGCAATACGTGTGCACCTCAGTACGTTTGAAAGATAGAAAGCTGGGCAATGCTTGAACATGAGAAAACCTAAGCAAACTTATCGCGCACAACTGCGATATTAATGAAAATTCACCATTTGCTAATAGAAGATGTAGTAGTGGAGCAGAATCACAATCAATTTTCCTGGCATGAATGAGTGTTGCTATGTTGTGGTACAAAGGAATAGAATGGCCTAGGGCACAGGAAGGCACACCTGATCGTATTCACAGCGTTAGCAATGAAGCATTCCTGAGATTCAACTAAAGACCATAGCTTCCCAGTTTTCGCAGTGAGAGCTAAAACTGAATAAAATGAAGGTGTAGATGTCAGGGAAAATAGCTTTTGCTGTGGTCCTTTCTTTTTCACATAATCCTTACTCTTTGCCTTTTGTGGCTGATTTTTAGGTTATGCACATTGAAAGCAGCAATGTTTGCATTTAGTGAATTAGTGGTACTTTTTTTGCTTGCTGGCTATATAGGAAGTCGTAACAAATTGTCGTTTTGTAGTTTGCATATTCCATAAGGGGATTGATTCCTTTGTCAGTGTTTGCTTTGGCTGAATAAATTTTAGTTCACTTACAATTACCTTAAATGCGCATTGAAATGAAACCAGTAATACTTGCCAGGAGGAACATCAGCCTACGTGCAATGCATATTTTTTTTTCTTAAATTGTCGTCTATCGACGCTTCAGTTGACCTACTTTATTTCGTGCCAAATAGTGTTCTTCGCGAACTGCTCCGTTCGTCAGCCGCAGCCTATTTATGTGCACTGCAGGACGAAGGCCTCTGTCTGCGATCTCCAATTACCCTGTCTTGGGCCAACTGATTGCAACTAGCGCCTGCGAGTTTGCTAATGTCATGCCGTCACTTTGTCTTTTGCCGTCATCGACTGCGCTTCTCTTCTCTTGGCGCCCATTCTGTAACCCTAATAGTCCACCTGTTTTTTTTTTAACCTACGCATGACATGGCCTGCCCAACTCCAATTTTCCCCCTTAATGTGAATTAGAATATCCGCTATCCATGTTTGACCTCTGATCCACACCGCTCTCTTTTTGTAACTTAATGCTACGCTTAACATTCTCCCTTCCATTCCTTTTTGCGCGGCGCTTAACTTGTTCTTGAGCTTCTTTGTCAATCTCAGATTATCTGCCTATATGCTGCACTAAATAATATTTAGCATCAAAAGAGGATGCTTAGGGTCTGTTTTTCGCCATGTGTATTTGCTATTAAGGAGCATAAGAAAGTGCGAAAATACAGCAAACGAAGAAAGAAAAATTTAATAGTTTTTTTTTTGAAATATTCACTTATGTAAAGTGTAGAATCACGTAACATCAAATAAACGCATTCAATTGCAATATACGTACCGTACTTTTCCATGAGTTTTGGCTTGAACTTCAGTAAACGTTCTGTCAACGTAGCAGCAATAATGATGACTAGAAGGACGCACAAAAACATCCTGCAAACCGTACAACAACAGAAATAAAAACAGTGTATATGTACGTCGCAGTATATATTGAAAGGCACTAACGTGAAAGTGTAATTAGCTTATACTTCTAAATAAGTAATTAAGTATGTTAATCTTATTTACTTCGTCGCAGGAAGTTGATTACCAAAAAAAGAACCATCAAAGCGGAGCTTACGTTTTCTGAATTTCGTGTCGGAGCCCTAACGCCTGTACGTCAAAATGACGTCATGGATTTTAATGCGTCTTGCCCTGCACGGATTGATGCAAACAGTAAATGCGACTGAATTTTGAATCCAGTTTCTTTCCCAATAACAGAAATTGCGTCTTCTGGTTTATCAAGCCTTCTCTCATGACGAGAGTGGCGCCTTTGGTATTGTTGAAGAAAGCTTTACTGTTTCAGCAAAAAATAGGTACTATCTTTAGTGTGCTTCAGAGATTGCTTGGGCTGAAAAGGGAGTTGACCTCGAACGCTCAATTTTTTTTTCGCCTAGGGAACTGTTAGAAACTCAAGAAACTTAACGCAAAAAAGCAGTGCCAAAGGATACCACAAGGGACCTTCGCTTTCGCGTTTTCAGACAAAGATGTGCGTGGTTTGTGGTGTGACAGATCGCCGCTTTGCTTTGGCGGCGTTGTAAGCGCCAGCGATGTTACTTTGTTCTGGGCCTTCGAGATTGCATGCTTGCTTGTTTTGTGCGGGCAATCTCGGAGGCCATGCCTTGTAGCCGTTCCTTTTCCGCGCCACCGCTTTGCCCCAGGGGCGCTGTAGCGCCAGCGACGTTACATTCCCGCTGGAGCGACGGTTTGATGAGGGCGAGCATCGGTTCTGATCGTAAAAATAAGCCTTGGTCCTCTGAACGACTTCGTTAAATTGAAATACTCACTGTTCCGAAATTCGTTTAAGTGAAACATTTTTGCATAGCATCTATAACAATACTGCCGGAGATTTTCAAAAAGTTCGTTATTCTGAAATATTCGATAAACCGACGTTCGTACAACGGAGAGTTTACTGTATATGGCTTTATACCTTCATACAACCGGCTAACAACTATATCAGCGGACTGTGTTTTCAAAGATACAATTCCTTCCATAAGTTTACACTGACTGCCTGTTCATGGAAGGGCCCACCATTTCCAAACAAAAAATTCATGAAACGGATACTCTAAAACTAAGAACTACCACAAAAATTCACAAGAACAGCGAATAAAACTATAGTGTTCTCGATTCCCACCCTAACAAAGGTGCACAAATTCAGGCAGCATTGCGATATCTTTCGCCATATTTGTAGAGCAAACATGTGGTTCGTACCACCAGCGCGTCAAGAATAGTGAGCACAACTTACATAATTCCAATTTGCGCATTTGTCCATGGTTCTACTTCCGCTGTCACGCAATTTGATACTTCCAGGCGTACCATCGGAGGCTTGACTGTGAAAGGTAAGAACTCAAGAACAATATAATCACGGAGTTTCTTTGCTCTCTTACGAAACTTTCTGTGACTGAAGGGACAGCTACAGCTTTTGTCATGTGGTCCACTAAGAGACGCGCTTGGTTATTGTGGCAATGCTTGACACTGAGCATAAGACGCACTGTGGGCGTAGGCACTGTTTGACACACGCCTGTTTGGATAATCGTACCCCAGAGTGTTTATGGAAGTTGTAGCCTTGACTAATATCTCCTGCTAATATTTGTGGGCACACTGTCTACCTGAAGGCAGACACATCAATTCTTCCCTGGTGTCTCTATAAAAACGTGACTGTATATAGTCGGGCGTTTTTAAAAGGGCGCTTCACAAACCTGCAGCCTCTTGTATTTCTTGGCATACCTGAATGGCACTCATTTCGTGGTGTGAGCGATCACCACCAATCAGTGAATTTCGGGAATTATTCACATTCTTTAGAGTTGTGCGGCAAAAACGCCATCTCATTATACGGCACGCCCAAGTGGATGACTCGGGATTCATTTTGACCACTTTGGACTCATTAGTGTGCCTATAATTATACAGGAGCGCTTTTTCACTTCGCCTCCGTCAAAATTCTGCCGCCACATCCACGATCGCACCCACGACCACCAGCTCAGCATCGCAACTCCAGAGCCACTAAGCTAGCGGGGTGGGTATTAGGCACAATAGTCAAAGCGCTTGGAGCCAGTCATAAGAGCCATCAAGTGGAGCGTTTGTTGCTGGTTTTCAAACAGGAAAACCAAAAGATTCTTTCTGAGTGCTCGCAGAGGCCAGAACTAGTCAACGCTTTTTAGTAGGCTTCTTCAGCGCTCGTATCTTCATTCAACCGTTATGCGCACAGATGGCCAGATGACGTTTAGAGAAACGAGAGTGAGTTAAAAGCAACATAGAAAGCACATGTGCCTCCGCCTAATGACATTAAAGGAAGAACTGAACTCTGATTGATATGTTGGTAGATTGAGCGAAACGAAAGAAAGAAAAGGCACGGCGACAGTGTACTTTCAATTTTACAGTACCCCACAGCTACTACGAAATTACAGCGCAGGAAATATCATACGAGCCTAATCAAGTCTGTGTGAGCGCAGCCAACTTAACGGCCGCTCAGGCTAGCTTTCACAATGTCAGCGTTGCGAAGAAACCCACCTTTTTAAGCTACTAGCTGCCACTTGAACTTATGCTGCACAGGTTAAAAAGACACTGTTTCAAACTGGATTAGCTGATACTGACACATCGTTTTGTATTTCCCCCCTCCCAGGACCTAATTCTACGTTGTTTTATTCATATTTGCCTAGCAGCAATAACTATGCAACGTTTAATCAGTCTGCATGCGTTGACGTTCCGTTTTATTTCGGGCTTGCTTTTGCTGTCTAGCTCTAAAACTTACTTCAGAATTGTAGAAAGCTCCGCAATCTTTGTGCTTAACTCATAATGTTTAACAAGAAAACCCGCATTTTTGGGACTTGGATTAGGAGCAGTCAACATTCAACACTAAATGCTCACAAACAATATCCGCCGTTCGGTTCGCATGGCGGTTGTCAATACAGTTATGTACATCAATTGTCTTCAAGGCTTACCTGCGTCGACTAAAGCTTGCAAATCTCGTTGGTTTCAATCGTCTACAAAGCAAATCGCCAAGCGTACAACGGGAAGCTCTTCGACGGAGAAGTAATTGCTAAAGTATTTGAGCTGTAAGAAAGAAAACAAAGATGAACTGAATACGTGGGTTCTAAAGCATGTCAGACAGAGAATATTAATTATTTAATTTTCCGCAACCGAATGCCAGCTTTCTTAGGATGACGTAAGTAGAAGGACAACAGACTTCGGCGAGCAGCTGACGCTTGCGATGCTCCTGCAGACACGTAATCTACCAGCCAATCTACCTTTCACTCGGAGATCATTTATTTCCTAAGGAGAAACCAGATCCATTTAGCCTTTAGCAAGGAAAATCTCTTATGTTCATTTGGTCATAGAGTGAAAATTTCTATGTTTCTGAGCGTTAAGAACCTGTGCTTTTTAAGCTGCTTTGAGCCATATATCTCGGCGTACATCACGTTTGCTCTCTTGTAACTGCCTGCTGGTTGCATGGTGTGCGAAAAAACTCGGTAAAATGCACGAAAATTGGTCGCCCATTCTTCGCATATAAATCACCTCACTACTGAGCACAATGAGGAAAAAAGACTGTAATGTCGCTCACTTTTGGATGGAGAACGCTTGCGAAGTTCTGGATCTTTCCTTCTGCTGCTGTGGAGTTCTCATTGTACACTAGAAGATTGCAGTACTGGCCACGCATGAGCACATCCCCGTAGGTGTCGTATATCTCTGTCTCGATGCACTCGTCGAAGGCCCCGAGGTCTACTCGAGAACCCTGCAGCAGGCCTGAAGGCAATTTCCCGGAAGCGTCTAAAACTGCAAGTAGACGAAAATTGCACGAGGACGTGAATGAAACATTAATAACGAATGCAAGCTAAGAAACGTTTCATGAAATGGCCGATGCTGCTGTATTTATATCCAGCAAACGAAATTCACAGGGCCGTAACAAGTATCTAGCGCAAGTGTTTAAGCGTTAGGTGTGATGTAAGATAGAATTTTTGGGCTTCTGATCTATAGTGTACCAAATTGTTTGGGTGACTAAATGGTCCCGCTTCTTCCCGGACATTTCAGTGTAAAGGATGTTTTATAGCGTCCTCTTTTTTGAACATTTACGCCCAATTTCGACGGTATTTTTGTCACGACATCCATTGTAGAAGTTATGGCCTCCGATGGGGGCAATCCCCAGCGATTCCTTCGAAACAACTCGCTGGGGTTCAAAGCAGAGACGCTAGCATCCCAGGGACTTTTTAATAATTTTTCATTTGCAACGTTTTTCATCACCCGTGTTCCCCTCCTTTACAATTATTCAGTGTTATATTCCAAGCATTTTTGCCGCAGCGGACCCGCGCACTATTTGAAGATCAGTAAGTAAGCAGTAAAAATTGGACCCGTTTCTTGACCGATCCCATCGAGTGGGGAGGTGACAATGCCTTTAACGTCACCATCAAGATGGTGGTCTCGACTGTGAGTGCATGCTGCTGCAGCAGTAAATTATTGCGAGGTGAAGCAATCGATGAACTTTACTGTTCTAATGATTGTGAAACTCATCGCGGTTTGGTGTGGTCGACAATTTTCGTTTTCTTGTTCGATAGGCAATCCGACCATAGTCAACGATTGGCCGTGCAGGTTCATGCAGCAAGCGCTCGTCTGTTTTTCTTAATCATACAATGTTCTGATGTTGAACCTGTACCTGTTAGATTAGCTGATAAGTGCCCGTATATAGAGCACGCAGACCTCCTAATGGAAGCGCCCATGATGCTCAATAGCATATTTAATTTTCTTGAATTTCTTATGGGTTACTCTTATGGGTTATGGGTCTTCTTGTGGGTTATGGGCCTATATAGCCTGAAAATTTGACCGACGTAGAGCCAGTAAGTGCGCCTCCGATTCTGCGAAATATAGCCCGACATCATCGCATAAAACGTGTACGTAATACTGTCGCGTCATACGTATCCTTAAATCACACAGACGTATTGAAGCGGCGAAAAAAATCACTTCATTCTTATATATTGTCATATAAGTCGAGTAACTTCTTGTTGAGCAGTCGGCTATGTGCCACAGAGTTTGTGCCACTGGGTACGCGCACATTCTTCGCCGATACTCCGGAATAGTTATACAGCACCATGACATAAGGTGAGTAAAAAAACCTTAAAGTATTTAGATATCGGTAATATTTCTCAATGGAAACAGTCGTGAATGTTACAGAACACAAACTGCATTCATCCTCGTTACACCTCTGCGTGAGCGCTCCACATGAGACCCCTCCGTAAATTGGGTTTTTAGCGGTATACTTTGTGAACGTCGTAGTGCATATATATATATACGTGCCATTGTACTTTCCATATCAATAAACTAAACGCAACTGTAAGCGCAGCATTTTGTTGTCTGACTTCTAATTAACCGCTCCACAAAAAACTTCCAATCACATATGTTCCAACATGTGCGCTCGATTTGCGAATTTCTCTCGCTCTCTCTTCAAGCAAGGCGAACATTTGTGCACATTCGAAAATCATCTGCGTTTGAAATCTCACCATTTTTTTTTACTCTTCATTCAGTTACTGATCCTTAAGATGACAAAAGAATTGAAGTGCTTCATCAAAGGGGCCGACTCCACCGAGCCTTCTGAATTTTTCTTGCAACGAAAGAAAATTGTGCGAAGAAAGAGTATGCACAGCATGTGACAGCTCAAGTACTCCAAGTAACGTGCAATGAGGGTAGCCTAGATACGAGGGGACAAAAATTTTCCGACTCCTCGAAGCATGCCGTCACAACCGCCACAACCATGAATTGTGCACGGGTGAAATACTGTTATGGGTTGACTTGAATAGGAGGATCCAGGAACTAGTGCAAAATTGCGTATTCAACACTCGTTCTACGGGCAAGCACTGACGTCTGAAGTGCGTCAACTGCGATGTGCCTCTCGCATACTTGTCTCGACTTAATGGGGAGCAACGTCTGGGCAGAAATGCCTTAGATAACCACTGAATTGATTTTAATGAAATTTGTTACAAGAAGGAAAGCTTTTTCTACGGATGATAAAGAGCAAAATTCTGACTTAGTGCTTGAAAATTTTTGCGGCAATTACCGCATATTAGTACAAACACTTTTCAAGCAGTCGTAACGCACACACCGTAGGCCTGCACCCAAAATAGTTACGCAGTCTGTAAGGTTCATCTCTAAAATAATATCTAGCGGACAAATCTTATATGTCAGTTTTCAGCTTACGTAAAATCGTTGTAGTACTTACCGGCGTTTTTACACACGTGCTACTCATGAATTAGTAGACAGTACGAAGAGGCGTACGTGAATTTGAACGCTTTAGATCTCTGAATATGTGCCGATTACCTAATGGAGAAATAGTACGTTGACGCTTAGTTACAGATATCGGTGTGCTATTAAATTTAGCGATTCTCTTTTAATTATTCATAGCACAATTCGGAAATCTGCTCATTACTCCACTTTCAGTAAATTTTCCGCCACAACTGATTTTTTTTCAGTGCAACAAGACTCACCAATGTTGGTGCAGTGCTTTTTCAATAATATAACTGCTATGTTCTCATGTATTTAAAGAAGCAATCCCGAGGTACAACTTCCTCTTATTGGCGTTCTTGAATGAAGCATCTCATGCAATTTACTACGCAGCGATAGTAAATGGCCAGAACCGGCCTCCGGCCTACATGATACTCTGCAGACCGACTTCCAACAGTGTCGACAATTCGAGTAGCGTTACAGAAACTCGTTCTAGCAGGGATGGTCGGGTGTGGGGTAAATTAACTCTGTCGTAAGTCGACGGAGAGCGGGTTGTATCGGCGATTACGCGATGAGGTATTGAAAGGGCACTTTACGCTGTAGGAGCGTACAAGAACGGTGGCCGTGGTTACCAGCCTTGTCTGGCGCTTATCTGAGCAGAGTGCAAGGACGCGCCTTACCGCCGATGAAACACTTCCCTATAGTCTTCGGCTTACCTTAACTTTACGCTGTAGGAGCGTACAAGAACGGTGGCCGTGGTTACCGGGCTTCTCTGACACTTATCTGAGCAGAGTGCAAGGATGCGCCTTGCCGCCAATGAAACACTTCCCTAAAGTCTTCGGCTTACCTGTGAGTCGGCTACTGTTGCAGTCCAAATAGGAAGCCGGCCAATGTAAAATAAATGATATGACACCCCTTATAATTGTGGCTAACTTAATACCCCTGTCACACGGGCACCGGCGAACTCCATTGAACTCCTTCGTCTTTAGGCCAATGGAGTTGCGCTCCCTGTCACACGGTCTCCCTTGCGCCAAGGAAGTTAAATGGAGATTTTGGACGAAGGGAGTTCGGCAATGACCATTACGGTTGGATGGAGTACTCTCGTTCCCAGGTAGCTACAGTTCCACAGAGAAACCACGCTAGTAAAATCGTCGTAACTGGTTAATTTATAAGTTTTAGCACTATTATTTTTTTTTGCCTTGAGATATATGCCACATAATGGAAGTTTAATTTATTTTTAAGGGCATCAGTGACTGTACCCTCTACACCAATACTTCGCCACGCCGCATCGGGAAACGTCGTTCCGCCATTTCGTTTGTTTTTATATGCACGCGAGCCGCACGTGGTGTCGTTCAAGCCGCACGGGTAAATTCTCCGGGTGACACGCATCATGAGCGATCCCGGCGCATTATCGTCGCGAACACACAGACACGCACGATTACACAGCGGCATCACAACTCGAAGCCCACCGGCCCAACAACGTGACCAGCGCTATAGTGTACTAGAATAATGTCCTAGTGGCGCAAGCAAGAGGGAGGAACAATGCGCCGGCTGAAGCAAATGCCAGTAGCCGCCGTCGGTGGCGCTGCTGTGCTTTTTTCTAGCTGCTGGCGCGCGGTCGAGCCGGCTCAGAAACGCTCTGCGGCTTTTTGCTCCGTGTGTTTTCGGAGCCGTGTTACGTTCAACGTGCCCATGCTTGTGAAAAACAGTGGATGATTTGAAAAAAGAAGGCGTATCCCTGCATCTACTGCAGCACAGGAGGTTGGATGCCAAAAAGAAAGACGGGCACCCATTTATACGCTCCGGGCTGCCACAACGATTATCAGGGCGCTCCGAAAGCGTCATTGTTCGCCGCACAAACGGAAAATGAACTTGGGAAGAAATGGGAGAGCGCAATCTGCGAACAGCAGACAAGCATCTCACTGAATCTTCAGCGGTATTTCATTAAAACTTCTTTCTGGGCGAGTTGGTGCATACTTGACATAATAATTCCGTGCTTGTGTCTCGTCCTTGTTACTTTGTGGTTGCGTGTGTTTGCGTTGTTACAATTTTTTATGTTCAGTGGTATGTGAGCGCCACTTTGAGCCTTGATACATTTGGAGGGATTACGTCCGCATCATCAATAGCACCGAAATGCGACTTCCACGTGGGAAGCTGTCGCTGGCGCCTGGCGCGGTGCCTACCCTTCTGCCCGACTGTGCGTCCCACCTTTCTGTCGCACCTGTTGAAGAGAGGCCAGAAAGGAAGAGGCCAGCCGTAGAAAGTGCACCGATGGTAAGCACGAAGCCACGTAAGAGCGCACGGACCGCACAAAATGAAGAAAGAGCGGGAGATTGTCAGCTCCGCCAACCACTTCGCGAGATCCTGGTCGAGACTGCGTAAGATGAAAACGGGCAGTTTGCGGAGAATGAATCATTCGCAATTAGCTCTCTCCAAGTAGTGAATGTTTCCTCAAGCTCTGGTGCCACTTTAACTGTGGCAACGACTCAGCCGTAGTTTTCGCGACAACGTAGGTACAAAAGCAAGAAAGGCTCGAGATATTGCATGAGAAAGTTCTGCATTTCGGTGGGCATGAAGACGAAGTGTCTGCTCAACTGTACTTTAGAGGTGGGCTGTGCCAAAACATAGTTGTACGCTCCCTTGCCGCTGCGAACCATTTGCTACAAGACTCTAAGAGCCGCATCATCTGCCAAGGAATAATGTCTGAAAGTGACCTTCATGACCTTTCACGTGTTTTAACTCGAGGTTGCAGCCTGCTGCTGTGGTATTTGGGACTCCAGCATCCAGTGACAGCCGCCTAATTTTCTATATCGCTGGTTGTGGCGAAAAAGTGCATTTTAAAGACAGGCTGTGAAGCCTGCCTGAACTTACTACTGATCACAAAATGGGCAGCAGGAAATTTGAGGCTTGCAGATTTTGCCATATGAAAGACAACGGTGGTTTGTCATATCCTGCCTCCCCTATATACAAGTTTATGATCAACTTGGACAAAGACTTCATAGTTTGTTTTAGCCTTCTTGAGTTGCACGCAGACAGTGTTTTAGATGTTTAGCTAGGTGCTGTTAAAGCCAGGCTGCAGCATCAACTTGGCTGCCCTGATCACTTCGAATCCATCACAGCAGAACTCGCTGCTTTCTACATCACAACCAGGCTACATTTCTTCACAAAAAGCGTGAAGAAGTGTAATGAAAGAAGGCGCCCTGCAGGCATCAAAATATATTAAGCTCAGTTGATGTTCCTAGAACTCCATGCTACAAGGTGTTTTTTGGTCATGTGTTTTAACAGTAATAGTTACTTATAATGGGATTTGATGCTCGGTGTCTAGGGAAGATACACTTTAGGGTTCCATTATAGCTGTGCTATTTTCATTGTGAATAATTAGAAATACTAACCTGGATTTCTTTCGAGCGTCACTCTGACAGTATGTGCTGAAGATGCGGCGGATTTCTTAGGAGCTAAAATTTCGGGAAAAATTGTGAGTTTGTATGTGCGCAATTGCATAGGCAAAAATGAATTCATTCCGGGGTTTAATGTGTAAAACACACTAAGATATAATTATTAGGCACGCAGTAAAGGGGGGGGGGCAGGGACACATGAATAATTTTGACCAACTGGTGTTTTATAACCGGAAACACGGACATTTTTGCATTTTCCCGCTATGAAAGTGCAGCCAACGAGTCTATAATTTAATCCTACGCCCTCGGGGTTAGCAGCGCAACGCCGAAGTCGCTACGCACTTTCCTGTCATTTGCGATAAGCACGCGATTTAAATGGAGTGGTAAATATAGCTCCATAGAAGCAAGGCAGGCCCAGATATATTGGCTTTCGAGCAGTAGATGAGCAACAAGAAGCTCAGTGAATTGCCAGCTGGCACATGCGATACGACGAGCGCAATGAAAGCGCCGGACTGTGCGAGAATACTCTAGCAGACGACATTGTCGATACTATGGTCTCGATGTGGCCTTCAAGATCTTCCTTTACACAATACTTTGTTAAATACAATCCTGTTCTGTTATAATGAAAGAACCATGTCCGTAAAAAACCCTTAATAACACGGACCGCCTCAAAAGCAACGAATATGAGAGCAGCCGGTCTGCTAGAAAAGGTCGCAGTGGCGACACCTGGTGGCGTCAACGGAAAGAGGCACGCGTGCCCCTTTCCGGTCGTGTCACTAGGACATTATTCTAGTACACTATAACCAGCGCTGCCCACGCAGGAAAGCAAACGCGCAGTGTGGCCAGCATCGCTTGCAACTTCGCTATGCTTGGAAAACAAAACTCTTGCGCTAACGTGCCGCAAAGTTTCTCGCTGTGATTTTATCTTATCACGTACTGCGTTAAAAAAAATACACATAGCTTACTTTAACGACGACCGTATACGTGAACAGTTGCACGCGGAAGTAAGCGCAGCAGCGCCGTTTCTACCCCGTGCGGCGCCCGTCGAAAGCTCGCACGGTGCCGTGTAGCACGGCCGCAACTCCATTGCCATCAATCTCCGTTAGGGAGTTTCATGCTCAACGGAGTTCGCGGGTGCCCGTGTGACAGGGGTATTAGAGACCGCAAAATTTCTTGTGCCTTCATCCTACCGTGGAAAGTCCCTTCTGGGGCTGCTGTCCTTTCCTCGGACTGCAGCGCTTGCACCTGTTCGTCTGGCATCCTTGGCCCCTTGAAGGGGGCCACATTTATTGCGATTCTAGCCTACCATAACGGTAGTCGAAAATATTTTTTAAAAGCTTTTGGTCACCTTGTAGCTTAAGCAAAAAGCACAGTTTAGAACCAAGTGTGTGCAAAACATGAACAGCCCAATGGACCAGCAATAAACTTCACAATTCCTAGCACCTGCAGTCATTTAAAACATGCTAATATTCATTGCCCCTCCTCTTGATGGACATTTGAGAATAAGCAATGGAGGGCAATCCATGCACAGATTCTATAATAGGTTGATTACAAAGAATACAGTGTATTACGGATCTCGAACTACAGGGCTAAGCCAATAGACGGAATATATTTCAGTGTCGTAGCTAGGGGGTTGGCACAAATGCCACTTGCACCATGAACACCTCCAAACAGGAGTTAGCATTCAGCCTGCAGCCCAGTGTCCCCTCTCACCCTCTCACCCGCTCCGTTCCCGCTGAAGTGCATGTCCCCTCCTCTGAAATAAATTTCTACCTACGCCAATGACATAGTGATCGATCTTCAGGCTCCATTCGCGTTGTTACCGTCACCGCAACCGTCCTACAGTCCGCTCGGTTGGCAGCGGCAGTGGCCGGTGGAGTAGGTGATGACGGCGCCTGGCCTCGCACGATGTTGCGAGCCATCTTCCCTCCTGCAGGCCTCTTGAGCCATGACCACACGTACGCTTGCGGACGCGCGAATGCTCGCGTTCACGCATGTCCAGACAGTGGGACACGGCTCGTACGCGGCGAAACACGGCGTGATCTCGGGGAAAAGCTCCTCTGCGTTGTGGTACCCTTGAGTTGCCTCGCGTCCGCGCACCTAACTACGCAGCTACTACGCGGAACGTTCAACTCTCAGTGAAGCATATATATATCATGCAAGAAAGTGGTTCTTCTTTCCTTTTTGCGCTGGTCCAACAGCTATAAACATATAATAATTACGTTTATAGATATCGAAGCATTTTGAAACACTGTCGATAACAAAGTACGAAGCGGCGCCTGCCAAGGCGTCTGTGAGAGAGCTCCGGGAGCGCGTTGGGGATGCTAACCGCAATTACTCGCGAGGCACGGCAGGCGCTAGGCGCGCAGACGCGAGCTTGCGCGTGTCCGCAAGCGTATGTGTGGTCTCTGCTTTAGCGCCCTCCCTATTCGAAGCTGGACACGTCTCTGGTCCAACTGCCGTTCCCAGACCCGCGGTCATCCGACACCCGGCCGCGGTGCGGTGTTTCCCTCTTTCACCTATTTCTCCTCTAGGCGTCCTGTGTCGAAGCATCTTTGTTTCAGTATGTTTTTTTGTTAAGTTTGGCTCTTAAGCTTTGGCTTTTTAAGTTTGGAAATTCCATTGGGTTGCCCGATGCGACTGTCTGGCTGCTCCTTTACTGACCGGTATTAGGTGTGTTGCGGACAGGTGCACCAGTCACCACAGGGCTATTGCTTAACAAAAACAAATGAGAACTTTTGTTTAGATCCCCGTTTCGAAGATATATTGCTCTGTAATTTCGTCACACGTATTCAAAACTAAAACGCAGGAAGATGAGAAGCTGAGGTTTCCTGGTGCTTGCCGAATAAGTATCTGCGGTGCTAAACACGCAGAAATGAAGGGTGGGGAGTGGGAGGTGAAGAAAGGCGGAACAAAATGTTGCCATGCTTTTTGCCTTGATTGCTAACATTATTTTTTTAATTATTATTACATCTGCTAAAACGATGTTTTTCGTGTGGTTTCCGGTAGTGTGAAAATACGTTGGACAGCAGTATGCTTATGCTAACGTAAACAAAGAAAATTTTTGCATTAGAAACAGCTAATGAAATTTACTTTCAAGAAACTATTGTAAAGCATGCTCAACGATAACGAAACATGATAGTGCTTGGTGCACCTAATCCTCGAGATCAACCTCTTCGCACTGAAATAACAAAAAGTGTTCTTGTGAAAAACAAGATAGTTTTATATATGCTATACCAAGTGTCGAGGTTTGAGCAAAGGGAAAAACTTGTATTCTGGCACAATGCCGCTTGGTCGACGCGAAATTTTGCGAGTGAGCCCTGCGTTCGTGCGTCACTTCTGAGGTCGTGCAGACTCTCGTTTATCCGGCATCCTCTACCAGCATATATCCCGAGATTTATCCGAATTGTTCTTGCGTGGCCTGTGGTGAGGTTGCTACTTTGCCTCATGTGCTCTGGGAGTGCGGGTCGGAGGGCCCGAAGTTCACCAAGAAAGAGTGGGACGCACTCCTGCGAAGTCCCGTCTTTGAGGACCAAATCCTGCTGGCCTTCCAGCGCACCCGCGATCGGATCGGCAGACTAGATCTGTCAGTCGCGTCGTGGGATTAGCCGGGTGCGCGTTTTATCGCGTTTTGCTGGACCAAATAAAAGTTTATTCACTCACTCACTCTCGTTTATCACCTTGCAGTCATGTTCTATCACTCAGTCATGAGATCGTGTTCATGCCCGCCAGTGCCCTCTCTATATGTAAAAAAAATGTTCTGTATAAGACACAGCGGATTTTACGGGCCAAAATGAGCATTTAATTATTAGGCACGCCCTAGTGGAGGACTCCGGGTGAATTCTGACCACTTGGTGTTCTTTAAAGTGCATATAAATCTAAAACATGCGCTAACGTTTTTCATTTCACCCCCTTTCAAATTCGGGCTTCGTGGCCTCAAGCTTAGCAGCGCAACGTCATAGCCACTGGGCTACGTCATGCTGCGCTACATTTCTCCTGCACTCTGCGCAAACGCAGAGCCATCTTGCGCCAAACAAAGAAGACCCCTCCTCGCAATGTAAGGCGCTGCCCCGACATGTGGGGCGCCCCTCGCCCCATGATCGCGTCCGCATTCATGGCGCGTCGCGGCCCGGCGGTCCGTGCCGATCACGACGTTTGGCTCGCGTAGATTGTTTTGAGTGGGCGGTGCGAACGGGGTGCGATAACGCTATCGCGTTCCACTCTTGAAGGCGAAGCTTAAGCATCCTCCAATTTCATTCAGCTCCTGCTTTTTTAGGCTTCAACATTCAAAGGACTATATTTCACACTTCTTTGAGTTTTCAAAACAGAGTCTCATCATTTAAAGGTAAACCACAATAAAAAGGGTTTTATGTTATAGAATGTACAAAATAGCAGCAGGAGCAGAAGTTGAGTATACGACGTATACTGTCCTTTTAAATAATAAAATAAGTCGCTTACCCTCAGAATTGTAAAAACAAAAACCTGTTAATCCAAGTTTCGTGAGGCTGTTATTACTATTTGAGGTAAATAGCGCTGATGACGTTCGAAAATATGCACCTTAATACTACTGCATTTAGAGTGTAAAGAAAGTCGTCATCCTTTCCCTATCTTATTTCTCAGCAGGACGAAGGCCTCTCTAATTTATATCCAAATTATTCCTGTCGTACGCCAACTGACGCCTTCTAATGCCCGAAAAATTTCGAACTTCATCAAACCACCTAGTTGTCTGCCATCCTGGACAGCACTTCCTTGTTCTAGTTGACCGTTGGTTATCGGCCTTGTCAATTATCTGACCCAACCAACTACATTTGTTTCTCTTAATCTTAACAAAAATATCGGCCACCCCCTTTGCCGTCCAATCCTCAACGCTTTCTTCTAATCTCCTTAACGTCATTCCTCTCATTTCTTCTTACATTGCCCTCTGCTGGGCCCTAATATTTGTATCACGCCGTTTTGGTTAACTCCACTTTTTGCACACTTTACAACGTGCAATTCACTGACGCATAGAGCACTGCCTTCTCTACTTACGTCTCAGCGCCCATGGTTCGAGATTCTGCATGGCTCGCATGAAACGCAGCATACCCACGTTGCACTCGGGCGTGATGTCAGCGCTCAGGAGCCTCCTCCGCAAGGCCACCGGCATGTTGGCGAATCCACCGGCCACAGTGTTCCGGAACAGTTGCATGTAGTCCAATTCCTCATCGGCGCTCTCGATTGCCTTCGAACCGTCGTCTTCGCCGGAGGCACCTGTCACGTTTTCCTGCGCTCGCGCGCCTTGAAGCGCGATGCGTAGTAGCACGCAGACCACCACGAGCGTGAGCCTCATCTTCAAAAGACCTCTGCTATCAAGTCTTGCCTATGCGTCTACTGTGAAGATAAGAAATAGGCGATGGCCTTATTGCAATTTCACACCGGCGATCGGGGTCACTCACGCCGCGTCGGCCTTCGTATCTGCTGAGGAGACTCGCTATACGATTATCAGTCGTTGTTTCTGCTTCAGCGTCTCGTGTCTTGCAGGAAACTCTGGCGCGTCAATCAATCGCTGTCGCGCCTTTTCGGTGCGCATTGAAGAGCTTCGCCTTTCGCTCAGGGAAGAAGAACCAACACTGCCAAGGCGCGCAGCTAACGAAGCGTAGAAAGCACCGGCAGCGAGGCTTTTTCAGAGAGTTCACCAAACGTCCACGGAAAAACGCGCCATGCAAACGGGCCTATTCTCTTAGGAGTGAACGGAAGCTTATAAGTCGCGGAGGAAATACGACGAAGGCCGACGTAATTTTGTTCTTTCCCACCGAGTAGAAAAGTCCGTCCGCAGAAACAAGGTATCGGGATTGCTCCTGGCGACACACGGTAAAGAAAACCGAACCGCTTGTCAACCCGATCCGCAGCAATTCGGGTCCGCTAGCGCTCAGACCGATCAGCAGGACGAGATGTTTCAATGCGTCATGGCCGATTGCCAGCGGCAGTCCTCGACGTGCGATACACGTATATCAGGCAGATAGATGTTCGAGAGAGTGATGGAGAGAGTATTCATGCTGCATCTAAACACGGAGGATAGCCTTCCACACTTTCTGTAATCCCCCCCCCCCTACGCCTCCCTCTTCAATGCTCTCCGCAGGTAAGCATTCTCCTCGCGCTCATATTTCGACGCAAGCGCGCGTTGATGTGTTTGGTGATTCAATATATCGTGCCGGGCTTCTTTCCTCATGGTGCCCTCACAACCGCTTGCGCAAATAACTGGCTCTCTGACCGGTCCGATGCACCTCCTCTCTGCCCACTCAGCCTACGTCGAAGGTTCGACTCCACTTTTCTTTCCACAGGTAATTCCTCGAGAAGGAAAAGTCACAGAGTAAAACATGTACTATCCTCCTTGTTTGCCTTTAATCTTCCTTTTGATATGTACTTGTTTCAACGTCATGCATATTACACTTAAGGCGAAGTAAGAAAAGGGTGGTTCGGCACACAAATATCAAACTGCACTTGCACGAAGGCTACATACATAAACAAGAATTGTTCGCGCCGGATGAATGATGCAAGATAATATTGTTGCTTCAATTCCTTCCATATCATTTTTGTGGCTTCACGATCACTTCAAATGCCATCTTTATGCAATACCACAACTACCAATTATATATACAAAACAGCAGAATCATACAACTGGCCCGGTGTCTCTGTTCCTCATTAAAAAAATTGTGTTAGATGTATCGTATATGACCTGTCGCGGTATTTCAGTGGATATGGCGCCGTGCTGCTGCGCCCGAGGTAGCGGGTTCAAATCCGGCAGTGCGCGGCCGCCAAATTTCGGTGCGGGCACAATTCAAAAAGCGGTCGTCTATTAAATTTAGGTGTGCGTCAGAGAACGCCTAGTGATCAAATTACTACGGCATGTTTCATAATTAAGTCATGGTTCTCCCTCGGAAAACCCCGGTATGTTTTTTTTTTTTGTCTTGCAAATGTGACGTGGATGTCAAGAGACGTGACGTATATTTCGATACACGCTTTTGCAATAATGACGACAGTGCAGGACTGCCAAGATGCATCGCTAGCTATGTGCAGTTCGTAAATTATATACGCCAGCAGAATATGGCGACCAGCTTGGTAACGGTGATTTCAGCAGCACTCGGAAAGCCCAATCCAACGAGAAGTTACGAGAATCTCCAGCGTAGCCTGTGCACAAATTTTGTGCATGTGTCAGTGAAGTTAGGAAGCGTACTTGTAAAGGAAACGACAATTTTATTGTGGTGGTTCGTAATGGACTCTGACGTGCGACTACAGAAAAAAAAGAAGTTGCCAGAAGCTTAGCGCTAGACACAAGGCTCTGGAAGGCTGAAATCCTCAAGAACTTCTTTGTGATTAGTACACATTTCTCGAGCTGTATCAATGTTTACGGCATCAGTAGGTTGGGACATGTTGCAGATGCTACGGGGAGCCAGCGGTCCTACGTTTCCGTCTTTCTTATAGAGATACCAGGTAGATGAACTCCGCTAACTCCAACGTGCCTCGAGCGGCCAGTCGCACGGCAGTATTGTGTGTATTTGCGGGCTTGTTTCACACTCGGAAAAACACTTTTACGTAGCACGTATTTACCAACAGAAAGCGGTATCATGAGTTTTTCATATACCTCTGCAATTTTTTCATTGACACATCTCATCTAGCTATAGAATTTTAGAAGTTGTTTAATTAGTAACACTAATTAAACAACTTCTAAGAAAGCAAGATATTCAAGAAATTTGAATCTCCAAGCGACGGCAAACAACGTTACTTTGGTTCTGTCCAGATTGGTGGCATTAAAAATACATGTTTGTATTGTTTCGCTCAAGTTACGTGGGACACACTGTGTAGCCCTGCAATACACACGCACGCTTTCTCGACACCTATAGGCACGATAACCTGCGTTCCCACCACAGGGGTTAAATGGGGATGGGGTTCTGCTGCTGGTCAAGCAGAAGGAAGGTTGCGAGTCTGATTGGGCGGATGGCGATGTTGACAGGATGGGATAACGATCGTGCATTGCGTGTATTGCCTTTATCACGTGTATTGCGCGCTGGGTGTGCGCTAAGGAGCCAAGTAGGTCGTCAAACTTAATCCGGAGGCCTCCGCTATAACCTACATCATTTGGCGTTGTTACCATTGCGGGTTCATCCATCAACAATCCGTTTCAACGCCTGCATGTCGGCGGCTATATGTAGGCTATATGTAGTTTTAACTATGACGGAAGCCGCGTAATGACGCCGGTGTTGTGCCTAGGCTAATATTCATCTCTAATCCTTCTGATGGCTAGGATACGGCTTTTTATCGCAGCAGAGAAGCTCCCTCAGCCAGCGATAGTGAACAGAACTGCAGACGCCTCTTTCTTACCGTGTAGCTGCGTGTTACTGGCCTCAAAATTTAAGACTGAACTCCTGGTGGGAGGCCTCGATTCAACTGTGCCTAGTGTCATCATCATCATCATCATCATCATCATCGTCGTCGTCGTCGTCATCATCATCGTCATCATCAGCCTGGTTACGTTAAGGCCTCTCCCATACTTCTCCAACTACCCCGGTCATGCGGGGTAGTTGGAGAAGTATGGTCATTCTTGAATGTACTAACTAACTTTCTGCAGGATAGACGACAGTGTGTAAAGGTGGGAGATAGTTTAAGTGTTTCATACTGGAGTCCCTTATGGCTCAATATTAAGCCCCCTGCTTTTTAACATTTATGTGAATGATTTGTCCAATGTAGTAGGTAATTATATATATCAATATGCCGATGATACTGTTCTTGTATCTTGTGCAACTAATTACTCTGATGCAAACAGCTCCTTGCAGAATGAGGCAACTAAAGCTATGGACTGGTTTGCGGCTAATTTAATAAGCATCAACCCTTCTAAAACGCGACTTGTCTGTTTCCATAACCCCATGAAAAAAATCCTGCCTACGACACCACTATTCTTGCACACATCAGACTGTTTTGGATGTACATGTCAACCTGTTAAAAATGCATCTTCTGTTAAGTATCTTGGGTTGCTTTTTGACTGTGATCATTTATGGAACTCGCAATTATCACACATCTGTAAAAGGCTGCGCGTGGTCTCCTGTGTATTATACAATATGCGATGTCTTATGCCAATCTCCGTTTGAAAAATTATTGTGCATGCTTTAGTCTACAGTGTGCTACGTTATGGCTTGACTGTGTATGGCCATTGTACTCTTAGGGGGAGCTCAAGAATTAATTCAATTTTACGTTCACTGCTATCAACAGTGGCTTACGATTTGTGTCCAAAGGAAGATACAGACGTCTTTAGGTTGTTGAATTTGCCAAACTTCACTTCTCTGATTATCGAAAGAGTTGTAATTAAACACTTCTGGAATAACGATTTTAAAACCCGATATACGCATGTCCGCTCCTTAAGACCGAAGGAACCCTACGTCATCCCCAAGACTGCGACCAAGTACGGAAGGAGAACATGGCAATACTATGTTCCAGCCATATTTAATAAATTTCCAGCACCTGTGTTAGAAGCAAACACAAGACGTGAGATTAAAAAACAACATAGAATTGTCGTTGTTTGATGTACCATTTTGTATAACTGTTCAACATTTTGTTCCGACCCGCTAATAGCAAACTCCGCTATTAACCCTGTGCAATTTTTTGTGACCTGACTGTCAGGCACTGCCAGTCAAGCCCTCTGAGGCTTTAGTAGGCCTGCTATATGTACTTTGTTTACCTTATGCACAATAAAGATTGTATTGTATTGTATTGTATGCACAAATTGTGGCCATGTCGTCCCTGCAAACTTTCACGCCTAGTACGGATCTCCCTTTCTTCGTCTGTTATCGAGCAGTGTGCTTAAGGATGTGCGCAGATTGGGTATCTTGCGGCACGCGTATCTGGCGGCGCGCTCTCCTCTGAATACAGTGTCTGAACACAGTGTGTTAGGTGTGCCTTAAAGAGACCCAGGCAGTCAAAACTAATCCGGAAACTACACCGCGTGCCACATGATATCCAATCAGCGCATGAATGTGTTTCTTTTTTTTCTTTTTGTTCGCTTCATTTGGATCCCGTTTATATGCAGCCGACATGACAGGGATGAAATTCTCGAGAACGAGCGTAGCAGCCTAAACGCCGCAATCACTAAGCTACAACAGCAGACCATGACAGAGGAATGTCGTATGTTGTGTAGAGCGCTCTGCAGAAAACGGCGCCTTCGGTAAAAACACGAAATAGCAGTGTTTATGCACGCCGTAAAAGCTCATAAAGCCGCACGGAAGTATCAAAACGTAGATGAAATGCTCATATGCTAATTGCTGTTGCCACACTTTTCGCTCTTTGACATAAAAAAAAGAAAGCACTGGCATGTGTTTTTGTGTGTGCAAAAAAAAAACGCTATTTCATTGGAGACTGCATTATCGGTTGACTTTCCCGGGGGATCTTAAATTATTTGAAATAAACGGCTCGCAATAAAATGCCTTGTACATTTCGGTACAACCCATGGACCTCCTATATAATTCAGTGTTATGGGACGTCGCTGTCACAGGTCGGTGCCGTGGCCGACAGTGTCGTCATAATGCACATTTGTTCACTAACTAGGAGCCCGTTAAGTATGAGCGCGGGTCGCCATGCATTCCATCGTGCAATTTAGCCCCGAAGCCCCAATTCCTCGATGTCTCACCGCGACGCAGCGCAGTCCTTTTCTCCGTCGTCAGTTCGACGTGAGTTCTTTTCCAAGTGTACAGCGAAATTTTTTCGAGTTTCGCGATTAGCTCCTAGAAATTGCAAGGCCATTTTTTTTCAGGTATTTTTGTTCGGTGCCGATATCTGAGTATGTTCCCGAAAGGGCATCCGGGACGCATAACCAAGTGTTCACGAACGGGTTCTTATCAAAGAAAACCGCGCGCTTTCTTCCCTGCTTGCGCAAGACAGAGCGGCTTGTTGCGCTTACGACCTTCAAGCCGTCGTTATAAGCAAGTCTGAAAGCCCCGTATTAGATACGCAGACATTTCGCCACGACCTGTTTTATTTACGCTCACTCAAGGTCACACGCGCGCCTGGACGTTTCTGGACATTCTTCTCATTAGCGTGATTCGGTTTCCCCTTGGTCTTGCCTCGCGGAGTGGTGGGCGGTTCGGAAAAGCGATAGCATTCGATAGCACCAGCCGGCGCCAATGCCACCGCTGAGTATACGATCGCGACCTCTCGTAACCACATCAGAGGTTCTGGAATAGTAAATGATCAGTACAGAACACTGCCGAAAACACAATGTTGCGTGCGCACATAAGGTAACAGTTGCCTAGCTTGTGGCAGACGAGGGCGTATGCATGAAAGCCAGTTGAAAGTAGGGTACTCGGTCACGAGGCTATGTAACCCTGTGCGGAATCCCCTTGTTGAGCTTTTAAGGACAGCTTTTAGCGATGCTTGCTTGATTGATTGATTCGTTGTCGTTCACCTCCCAAAGCGACACCGACGCTATTAGGTGCGCTGTTGTGGAAGGGTGCGAAATAATTTTGACACCCTGGCATTCTTCGACGCGCGCCTGAATCTAAGTGCGCGAGCGCATTTTTATTTTACTTTTCATTACGCCGCCATGGAAATGGCGGCCGTGCCGCAGCCGTGAATGGAACCCGCGAGCTCGTGCTGGGCAGCAGGTCGTCATTGCCACCGAGCCACCAAGGCGGGTGTTCCGCGATATAGTTTTGTTCTCTAATCTCCACTAGATATGCAGGTGATTCTCGGTTTGCTTAGCCTCAAAGACTGGGATTTATGTCTCGCCGCAGACTTTTTTTTTTTTTACCAGATAGCAACTTTTTTCTGGTGGAACATATTCGATGGCGAGTGTGCCAATGTGTGTTGTCGTGCTGTATCGTTATTTTCATCATTAGTTTGACGTATATCTTACCGCAAATGTTACGTGGTTAAGTATTGAGCACTTATATCACGGTGCGTTGTCGCTACGCAAAACAGGCCCGGCGTGGCATGGCCACGAATCCAGTGACACGTACCGAGTGGTCTGAGTTGCTGTGTACTGGGCAAGACATCAGCAGCCCGCAACCGCAAAATGGGGAGAGGAGGCAAAGAGAGATAAAGAGCTTTAATGTCCGAAAGCCGGAGAGGTCAATGAAGGAAGCGGAAAGGGGGATTCGATTAGAGGAACGCCGTACGCGTCCGTGTGTCTGCCTGAAGGGCATGCTAAGAAGCCAAAAAAATGTTTCGTCTTAAGGCCCAACCACACGCAGCCCGGGATACGCGTCTCGCTACGCGTACACGTAAGCGTACGCGTCTGCGTGCGCGTACGCGGGTGATGAAGGGAAGGGCGTCCAACCACACGATACGCGCACACGTGCGCGCTTCGCTGCGCGTAGCACAGGGCTGACAGACCAGCGGCCCAGCGTGGCGGAAACGGTCGTCTTTGGCTTTGAGAAAAGTTTATCTTTAATTTCATTATGGCTAGCCATTTTTATTTAATTTATCAATGTTAGAGCTAGTACATTGTTTTTAAGTTGATAAATCACGCTGTTCCTATACATACATCCTTATGTCAAGAAAAGCTACGTCAATTATCAATATCACGCGCGATAGCGTCTGCTTGCTCACAACTGCAGCTGACATCTGCGCGCGACCACGCCCGACGTTGCTGCCGAGCTCTTGCTTAGCCGCTTGCTTCGCCGGCATCAGCGTTCTCTCCCCGCAATGTACACCACATGAGAAAGAAGCTTTTGCTGCTGCTGCTCTTGCAAAGGCGGCGGGAGCGCAGAAAGCGTCTGCGGTCTCTGCGGCGACGTTGGTGGGTGCGGCCAGTCTTTCAACTGCGTAAAGAAGAAGGACTTTACGGCTGTGAGTAACTTCTTTCCTTTCGATGATCTACAGTGGTAGAACAAGGAGCCAGTGTTTGGACATGGGGACTTATCTTCGTTAGGACAGCAATTACTTATCAGCGTTTTTAAGTGCGCGCATAAGTGAAAGGGTTAAAGTAGTAATGCGGGGATCGTACTCGCAGCGCGCGAACGCCCAATTCGCAGAACAGCATCGCGTCGTCGGTGCAAGGTTCGTCCAGGTTGACAGCACCGATCGAAACGATAACGTGACGTACGCGAACGGGGGGAACGACAAGAGCAGGGTGTAGTTCGGAAAGCGCGAAAGCATAGGCGAAGATCGGGCTGATTAGCCGCCGGAAGCATACAGATAGTATATTGGATACGTGGTGACGACACCTCACGACGTTTCAACCGCCGTCTGTCTAACCCGTGTATGCCTTACGACATACGATCATTAACTGTTCAGCTTCACAGGGGAAGAAGCGCTTGATTCTATTTAACAGACAATCTGTAATACTAATTTGGAGCTCCCTTCATTATTAACAGTAGACCATACTGTTTACACAGAGCTTGTGTAGCACCCTCTTTTCTTGCACAAAATTTGTAAGGATAAAGTTTTGTAACACATTTTCTGCTATTCGATATTTTATTTGATATCCAGATTATTTCTTTTTCATTTGATTCGATTCTAAATCTACTTTTCGGTATTAGCACACCCCTGCAAAAAGCTTAGGACTGCTAGTTATATTTGTGCCATTAGTATAGCACATAGATTAAAGAACACCTTTTTACACGTGTTGGTTGTCTTTTATGAAGCTTGTGGACGAGATGTGATTTCCTATATTTTCTGTCTCTCAGAAGTATGACTGTAGAATATGAAGTGTTATGTAATTAAATTGTGACCTGGGGGGCAGGTTAAAATTCTGTGCGACTAATTTCGAAGTTTCTTGGCAGTGGCCGCACCATTTTAATATACCGTTGACTGGCTCTCCTGTTTTGCCGAACCACTGTTTGTATTCAAGCACATAAACAAAGCAGGGGGTAAAATTAATGATGGCTGGTGGCTATATGTGTGCGTCAGTGAAAAGTGTACAGCTCCTGATAACTGCGCGTGTATGTGGGCAGGGCATGGTCTTGCTGCCAGGCAATAATGCACCATTTTTTACAGATGCAACGGATACGTCAGGATGACCACGGATTTTTCTACAAGTTCTTTCACAAGGCACCGCAGCTCTTGGACAAGCTATTGAGCTTTTTAGCATAGGACCTCACACGGCAGCACCACATCGAGAAACCCCTGGAGCCTGGAGAATGACTTGCTGTAGCATTGAGGTTGGTAAAGGACAGTTGCCCCTAGAGTAATAATGTGCGATTGGAGGAATACAGAACACCGTTTCTTTGTCATTTAATGTATCATTTATTTTATTTTATTTACATATTACTGCCCACCGCCTTTTGGAAGCCAAATCAGGAAGGAGTCACAAAACATTGAAGCAAAACAAAAGAAAGAAGGAAACGACTGACAATGAGCGTGCATAAAAAATACTAATACATAATAATAATAATATATTAATAATCATCTTTATTTCTCTCTTTCCACAGAATACAGAATTATACACAACTAACCATTTATTAACTCATAAACAAATAAAAAATGGGACACGAAATGCTGATACAAAACGAGAAATAGTAATGATGGTACTGACAATGCGCGTGAAAAGAAGTACAAGAAAAAAATGATCGCATGATCACAGAGATTGAAAGTTTCCACTTACTGCATCACCAGTGTAACAGTTACGGCTAACTCTAAAAAAAAAGCTGCCATCGACTGGCATCGCACAAAAGCTACCTCAATGCTTTTGACCTTGCGTAACCTGTAAAACATGCACTGAGGTATGCTTGCACATGTAGTATCAAACAAAGGTGGTAGCTAACCTACACAAATGAATTTTGATCGTATGTCACCCGAAAAGGGCCCCTACAGCCATGTAGATCATTGACAAGAAAAATCATGTCATCATAATTAGTATTCAAACAATCAAGACATGCGTACTAATTTTTTTTCAACTTGCATTCAAGCTACTTGGCATCCCGGTAAGACATAAAAGATGTTGCCTTGACTTACTGTGTGGGGATTGAGGCGGCTAGACTCTGCAGTGGTGTGTAAGTCATATAGTGGCAATCGTGCCTGCAAAGTATTAAACAACTGCAGAACAGCATGACAGCCGCATAAATCTCTCACATTTTTTTCAGCTTAAGAAATTTTTTAAAACTCACATGTTGTTCACAGCTCCCATCAGGTAGCCCTGCTTCCTGCCAGAGAAGCAGGGTCATACGTATAAGTGTCTCATTTACACACTGCCTTCAATGTCACTGATTACGTACAAAGACTTTGGCCAAACATCCAATGCAGAACATGCAAAACCAACTCTGTAACTGAGCCACAGAACACAAAGAAAAAAAAATGCAAGGAATGTGGCTTGTGGATGATAGTTGTGGGAGAGGTAGAGGTTGTCTATGTTGGCAGTGAACCTCGCCTCCTGGCTATGTGGTGGCAAGACTTTTCCCTTTCTGCTACGTCTTCTAATAATAATAAAACAGTTTGAAAAATGCTTGCGCTGCTAGAACACCCGGACAGGCTTTACAACTTGCAGCATATAACCGAAATTTTCAATGGGGTCTGGTTGAAGGTTCATTACATTTCTTTTTATTTACAGGCATGTACAGGCATCTCTACATGCATGCACAAACTCTACATGCACAGGTGGTGAACTCAAAAAGGTTCATTGCTGCAAGACAGGCTGAATGAGTAAACACAGATGAACGCGATAAACATCTGTCTTGCAAAAACAAACCTTTAGTTGCAAGTCAGTGCTTTTTTATCGTAGGTGTGTTGCTAAAACATGTTCACACATCTCTACAGCAACAATGGCCAGCCAACCAGGCCCACAGATATCAACTTTATGAAATTCTTGAATACCGCACAAAAATATGGATACAACACAATGTAAAATGAACAAAAAAGAAGAGCTGAGGGGCTTTGACATGACAACAACAGACAAGGAAACATATATAAAGCATAAAGGAAAATAACTGTCATCTTATTTGTAATGTCAACATCACAAGGAGAAGGGAAATGAAAGTGGAGAAAATATAACTTGCCACTGGTGGAAGCTAAAACCAAAACCAATTGAGCTGGAGGCTATTCCACCATCAATTTCATAGAATGTTTATGTGTACTAGATTAGGCTCTTGGAGTGTTCTTGCATGAGTAGCACTGGCTTACACTACCAGGGTGAGATCTAGTACATGCACATACAGGCCCAAGAAAGTTTGCAGAGGGATAGCCATTGTTGCAGCTCTACTGGTAAAGCAATGCAAGCATAATTCAAAGGTTGTGGGTTCATCTCCCATTAGTGGGAAACTACCTTTTCATATACTTTCATTTTCCTCCTTATTTTTCCATTTCGATATAAAGCAATTAAATTCATCAATGATTTCCTTTTGTTTCCTTGTCTCTGGGCTTTATTATACAAAAAGTATACATTAAAAAACATTAATCTTTGAATTACTCTCCTACTTGCATCAATTTAATTTTCAAGTCAAGATGCGTATCCTCACTGACCTCTCTAATGTGTTTGAGCAGAGAGACGGCAAAAGTTCAAGGTCGTCCTGTGGTTTGCATCTTTTGATTGCACTTGAAACATTGCCTAATTCCTCCAATATTAACTGACTCTAATCTTTCTTTTTCCTTTTCCTCCCCCTTGACTTTGCTTCAGAAGCAATGCTTCCTAACGTATCCAGCCTACGACTGCCTGCTGAAGCCAGCGATGCTTCTGACTGCGGACTGCTGTGGTGTGCCTCAGAATCCTCAGGAACCAGAACTTCTTGAAACATCGGTGATTCAAGAGATTCCAAAATGTCCTGAGACTCCACACACTCATGCGACACCGAAGACAGAGTCGATGCTGGCGCTTGTGACTCTTCACTTGACGGTGATGGCAATTCAAGTGTTGCCAGATCGGAAAACTGGCACATTTTTTGTTAAGATGTCTGCAGCACTTCCCTCCTCACCCGATGGGGGCACTGGTGGAAGGTTGGCGGACATCCTGCATGTGAGCGTAATAAGGTTTGCACATACTGTCAATGTGTAAATAATGTGCCAGTCTGGATGCAAAAATATATGAAGGCTCAAATCCGTCCACATTTGTTTTAGTGTGTGATTTTATTAGAGTACACTGAAGCTCTGAATCAGTTTTGTAGGGACAAAAGTGGCTTGCCTACACAACCAGAATGAACAGTTTCTGCATGCGCGTAAGTGTAGCTTTTGTATCTTTTTCTGTTTTTGCTTGTGATGCATTTAAGCAGTTCTTACGAGATCTGCATGCCTAAAGCCTAGTGATTACTTCTACTCAAAACAGTGCATGATATTTGGAATGTTTCAGTTTTGAAATAATTAGCAGGAAGCATTCCACTACATTTACTCAGTAAAACCGCTTAATAAATTTCATGTTGAAAGACCTATGCTTGCACTTTCTAAACATAGAGTAGTAGTACTGTTAGGTCTTGCTTTAGCATAAGGCTCTCTCCTGTTCTAGTTTTTCTACTTGAAACGTTCTTGGCTTGTAACTTTGTTTTCCTTTCACTTGTTTGTAAACTTCATCTCATTCTAAAATGTTTTTCTTAACTGAATGTACGTCTAAACAGTGTGAAGCTGTGTACGTAGTAGTCAGTGCATTTGTTGTTTGTATTTAGGAAGTTGCGTCTAATAATGTTTGTCTTCTTGCCATCTGTCTTGTAAAGGGTGTTTTGGCCCAGCAAAGCTGACCTTAGCGAGCAAACCCTTCCAGAAGGTTTCTTACAGCCAAGCTTTTTTTGCCTCTTCTCTGGACTTTCCTACCGCTGCTCCTACTGTCTTGTCAAATAGCTCGCCTCATACTGATATTAATGTACACATTGAAACATTGTCATCCCAGCTGACTACTGGCTACTGTGTTGCACGAGTGACCAGTACTGGACGTAATGCAAATACCAATTAAAATAATGTAACTAGATCGTGGTTTTGGCATGTAAAATTTCAATAATCATTTTTTGCACCGTGCGAATGTGTTAAACTGGATCATCTAGTCCTTCCTCGGAAATTTTGCTAAGCAGGAACAGCGTTCTCCACAAACATCATGAAAGCTTCGCTTAAACCAATAACCACAGCACCTGAGATCTGCAGAATAACCACAGGCTGATAATAAGCAAGGACACTGCTGAGCAGACACAAAAAGAATGATCAATTGCACAGCTGACAATGTTGTCAGTACTATGGCGCATTTATTCCTACAGCATGATGACACTGAATGAATCCCTAAGCAAGCTAGGTAATATTTGAGGGTCTGTGATGATGCACCGATTCGCACACTGCTGGCAAGCAACAAAATGCAAAATTTAAACTGTGCATTGAAGTGCCCAAGGTACACGTGAATATAGCAACATTCAATACTCAGTTAAATACTGGCCATTGACTTGCACGCTGCCTTCTAGGATCAGTGCACAGAATAAAATAAAACTACTTGCATGTTTTGTGTTTTCTTTTTCTGTGTGCATCATGCAAGCCCTTTTCCTTTTTATTCATCCTGCTAATTTGTATGTGATATTCTCTGTACTTCTGTCTTATGCTTTATTGTTAGGTTTTTAAGTGCTATTTTACTTGTTATTTTGTACCTGTTTTTCTGCTTTCTCTGCTCCCCACTGCAAAGCCAAAGTGGCTTTGTGGGTACCTAAATAAATAAATATACAAAGCTATTCTTGTACTGCTTGTATGTCCCCATACCGGATCACATTTAACGAAATATGCGATAATCGGAGCGGCGATGCAGCACAAATTTTTTATCGCCAATTAGACAAAGCTGAATATAATGCATACTGTGCGTCGACTTGCTTGTGTAAGCACTATTTTGAGTCGATTCCCATAAGTGCGGTGCATTGCCAGCTATAATACAAACATACGGCATCGCCGGTCAACGTGGTAAAGGGAAAGCACTCAAATCCCGTGTTTCATTTTTAACACGCCGGCTAAGATGGAAATTTCAAGATCACTTACGGTCTACACTCCATTGTGTAGCGCAGAAACATCATCTGGTCGAAAAACAGCCAGATGACGTCGTTGTGAACGTCGACTGGCACGGCGTGGCTCTTTCCTTTCTGACAACGTCTTCCCAGGCGCTGAAATTTATTCCCCAGGGACTTCCATCACTTCTGCAGCGCTGTGATAACGTCATCTGCACAGATGAAACGCGTTTTCGACATCTGCGAGTCTGCTGATGAGAGAGGCAGCTTATACCAGTGCCACACAGCTAGGCTTTCGATGGCGATCGAGCGCGATCAAATTTCTCGATCACGATCGGCTCTACGCATATTGTGCGGTACAGGCAATCGTGATCATCAAATCCGACCCCGATCGGGCTCGATCGCGATTGAAACTGCTCCGCTATGACGCCCGTATAAAATTCCGAGCACTCACCTGTTCGGCAGCGTTGGGCATGACGATCCACGACCACCTCGTCAAGTGCTTGTTCTAGTGGCGCTTGTGTTTCGCCTGCTACCAAAGCTCAGGTCGAGCCTCAACGCAGGCGATCAGCGCTTCGTTGTTGATCGCCTCCAGAGTCTCTGTGATCTATCGACACGAAACCAGCGGCGACTCCCGGCGTCTCCGCACGATTCTGAAACTTCAACAACCTTTCCGAGCCACCGGAAGTGTACATGCGGCCCACGTGACGTCGGTGCACAAGCTGCCACTTCCGTCGCGTACGCTCAAAGTACGCTCAAAATGACGCCCAAGATCAAGACCTCCTTGACGCGCGCGTTTCCTGCGCGTCTGCCCTCTCTAGACGCGTAGGACAGGCGCGTACGGCCTCGCAGACGCGTGACGCGCAGCCAGGCGCGCACAATTCACCGCGTGTGGTTGGGCCTTAACAGGCATCCTCTTCTGGGCGCAAAAAACTGCTTGAAGCATGGCCGTGCCCCCGCAAATACAGCTTAGGTATTATTCCTCTACGTATTTTGTCACGGTCAGTGACTTCATCATTTTCTTGTGAATAGTAGTTTATCTACGTGTTTAATTTGATCTGCGTTTCTGTAACCTGCTCATGCTTGTGTTGTTCTTGCAGTCTTATCATATCTTTTCTTTATCTCTTTCTCTTTCCGCATTAAACCACAGGCTTTCTCTTTAAGTAACTTGATGTTTCGTTCCAATACTCTTGTCAGAGTTTTGTAATTTCATACTTTCTTTTACTAGCAAATGTTTTGGTTTAACCGGCACTTTCTGTGGCCGAACTTCTGAGATTTTGCATTTAACACAGAAGAAGAAGCCGCCGGAAAAGTGTTTGCCTACTTGATTTGGGAGCAACAGAACACATTGTTAACTATTTAGTTATAACGGCTTCGCTATAAACAATAAATTCCTAAACGAATAAGGAGTGACAACGCACCTGTATAATCAACTGAATCTTATGAAACATTAAACAAGCAGGAGATAAGCAGCAACAAAAGAGCACATTCTGCAGTTTCTACGATTCGGCGCCACGTACACTTTAAACGCGGTGATAATTTCCAAGTATTGCGGAATTTTTGAATCTTCCCTGTGCAGCTGGAATATTCAAAGAGGTGGATAATACTAACAGGATAAATTGAAACACACATATAACTATTTGCAGAAATTCACATGTTAACTTCTCAATTAATTATTTGCGGGCCATATTGCAATTTGCGAGCTGTAACCCGTGAGTTTCCTGGCCGAATCCACTTGACTGAACATCCAGGAGAACATCTTGCAGCATCTGTCCTAGACAGTGAGATTGTTAGGCAGTTGTCTTCTACGTGAGCTAAACGTGCAGCTTTATCAGCACGTTCATTACCGGTAATACCACACTGATCTGATAGCCACTGACAAATTATTTCGTGTTCTTTCTCAGCAAGGTGGTATATGGCCCCTGTAATTTCGAACACCAACAGTTCATGCGGACCGCTCCATAAGGCTAACAGTAAACAGTGTAGTGCTTTCTTCGAGTCGCGGAAAATGGACTATTTGTGTGTTAGTTGGTCATTATTAAAGTATAGTGCGACTCGAAGCGTTGCCAGTTCTAATGCCGTCGACGTTGTTAAGTGAGACGTTGACAACTTGATAGTGGTGAGTGATTCCCGTATATGTCATATGTAGTAGGAGTGAGGTAAGCGGTTTAAGAGCCGCGAGTTATTTTCAGGTTGATCTTTGGCTTAATGAGGCACAAAGAAGGAGTCGAAGTCCTCGCGGTAGGTGTTAAGCCGGATGGCAAGGTGGTATATCCTCACCATGTGCGAATAGCCTTCGGCAGAACGACTAAAACACGTTGTGGGGCTAGTTGGTGCATAGCTTTCAATAGATTAAGCGCCAGAAGTGACGGCACACAAGAAGAAATACAGACAGGACCTTGTCCTGTCTGTATTTCTTCTTGTGTGCCGTCACTTTTGGCGCTTAATCTATGCAAAGGCAGAACGAGGCACGGGACCTTTCTGTAGCGAGAGGCTACATGGTGGCAAGCAGGTGGGTAAGGTGTCTTAATACTCCAACTGTGATGTGACTCTTGATGAGGTGCTCTGTGGCGTTTGAAATAGTTTCTGCCGTTGAAGCGCTTCGATGAAGACCTAGACAAATTCGGAGCGCTCGGGCCTGAACACTTTGTATAGTACGTAGGCTTTTTTGACTTGCGTTGGTTAAGGCTGGCAAGTTGTACCGCAGGAATTTGAGAAAAAGTACCCTATATAGTTGCAGCATACCGCTTCTGGACATTCACAATGCGACTTCGAAGGAAGGGCCGCAGATGAAACAAGAAGGTCGTATTTTTCGAAAAATGGCAAGACCCCAATCTTCACGTAAAAATGCTGCTCAATCTGGGGCCCTATAACGTAAATAGATTCCAATGTCTTTTTATTCCAATCTCCTCACGTCAGACTTGCGTAATCACCGACGGAAGCACCGGGAGGTCACCCGCACAGTTGTCTGAACAGAACAATCAAATGCTCTGCTCGTTCATAGGAGGTCACTTTTGTTTGCTTTAAAAACGAATAGCACTGCCCACACTGAGCGGCTTGTATCTAATTGGCTGACAAGGGGCGAGGAGAACGCTCAAGTGAAGAGGGATTCGATGGGGCAGAGCCAGTGCACTGAAAATCGATAACTGGATGAAAAGGGTGGTTCCGGTGCCTGCGATTGGTCCGCTTTCCTTTGCATAGCTTGCGGTGGCTGGTCGAAAATCGTGGTGGCATGCAACGGAACCTCAAGAATAACGCTAAAACGTATCCTCAGCAAAGAGGAGTTGGTAGAAAGAGGTCGTAAACCTGCTGAAAGTGCTCGAAAACGTTACACGGACACGCAAGAAGTTTTATTATACGCAAATAAACCCATTTGCTCCGGCAGGTGCGAGTTGCCAGTGCCTGAGCGATCGGCGGCAGCCATCTTTTATACCTTTCGGAACGGGGCAGCCTGCGGCTATTCAGAAGAATATCAATTTTGTTCGGCATATTAATGCACCTTTATGCGTACCCGTCACTTTGACGCGGAGAGTTTTCGCGGTTTTGTGACGTCGCGTGGCAGGCAGGTGAAGTGGGTGCAGCCTAAAAACTTTTGACCAATAGCCGGGGGCTAATGGCGAAAAGGTGTCGAATCAGAAATAGCTGTTTTCTTTTTTCGGTGAAATCATTCATGATCAGCGTGTAGACATCATAATAGATGGGGATGTATCGCGGTTTTCGTGACGTCGTGTGACAGACAAATGAAGTGGGGGTGGTCCCAAAAATTTTTGACCAATCGCGGAGTGCTGATAGCAGAAATGGAATGGAAAAGTTTGGAATACTTTTACGTTATAGCACCCCTGGGGTGCGATCGGAGATGGTTGTTCGGCGCGTTCGCTCGGTTACCGGCGCGCGCCATTGGCCTACTCCGCGCCGACGTCGCCAGCTGCGGGGCGCGGCCACGTTTTTGGTGACGTCAAAATGATGACACGCTCCTTTCAATCATCCTCCCACCGAGCATTTCGTCTGCTAGGCGCCGAACCCGACGGGAACTGGGAAGTTTGGAGTGATCATACTGCTTCGCATGGCACGCCTGGTGGATCGGTTTGGATGCAACCGGCTGCTGCGGCATGGCACGTTTGGTTCCAATCCATAATTTAATTATAGAAAATGGCGCTTCCATTGTAAACATAGGTTTTTGCGCTGGCGTTTCTAGAGGAAGGAGGAAAGTGGGAGGCGGTGCGAAACGCGTTTGAAGGAATGGCAGAAAGTAAATTCCGGAGTCGTTTTTGTTTCTCGAAACAAATAATTCGTTGGTTTAACAACGAAATCGACCCCATCATCGGTGCAAGCGAGCCACTGGAATGTTGTCGCTGCCTCTTCAAAAGTGTGCCATTCTTCCCGTCGTTTCTTTTTCTTTTTTCTTCTCCCTGTGGGCGACACCACCTAGGAACGACGCAAGGAAACTAATAGTTATAAATTGCAGTAGTCATACGTACTACTATTTGAAAAACGTGTTTGGGCTTGAGAAGAAAAAATACATTTTTTGTAGATAAAGATTTCATTCATTTGGAAGACTAGAAACATTTAGTTTTGTAGTGTACTGTCCGCAAGCAGACGACAAACGACGGAAGTAATCTTTCGGGGACGTCACCACTTCCTGAGTGGCTGATCTCTCTGCCGCGTTGTTACAAATTTTGCATACTGCCACATTGTGACGTTGCAGAAACCGAACAGAACGCGTATCGAACAAAATATCTCCGATGGCGCCCCTGTTCGCCAAAGTGACCAACGCTCATGACAGTGCCACAAAGCCATTTCAGAAGAACTACATAGCTGTCTGCCGGCGCGAGGACCACCTCTGCCTGTGCGCCATCGAGGACGGTAACCGCGCCTACTGTCAATCCGAGGTTGGTGAGAGCACGCGGCAAATATTCGCCACCGCCGGCTGATACAGGCAAGGAATAGCATTTGCTACCCTCTAGACCCACGTCCATGACAGCGTGCCATAGTGGCCCTCCACACCATGAAGCCAACACTGACAGGGCTATTAAAACCGGTGACACAATGGGAAGGTAAGCGTTGAGAAAATCCTGAAGCACCTAGTAGAGTCAATGCGCGAGATTCTCGGTGGTCTCCTGAATCAGGCGGCTAAAAGTGCCCTGAAGATGTTGATACTAGAGCCGCTTATCGCAAATCTTTACATGCTGTAAAAGTTTTCATTGGAGCTTGCGCTCCTCAAGCAGGGGAGGCCCACACATCTGTTTCGTCTTAGCGCCTTTATCTCTAGGTTCGCGTGGACTAGTGACTACAGCCAATATACGGAACCCGGTAGTTGCTTCATGGATGAGATTTCTTAATGCTTATCATAAGAATCTTGAACTTACTTTCTCTACTTCTATGTGATCATCATCCCTCATCGCACCTTTATGTTCCCTGTTCCCCCGCTCCCTGTGCAGAGTAGCCAGCTAGAGCGCATTAGTTCAAGCCGACCTCTCTGCCTTCTTTCAAACAAATTTTCTCTCTCTTGTGGACATTTCGCAGGTCTTTCCAGCAAAGAACTTCAAAAAGTGGCAGATGCCTGTCAACCGCCTTTTCATGTCATTGGAATACATGGGACCTCCATAATATGTCTTTGTCAATTATGATGACCAAGAATATGTATGACCGGACATATCGTGTCATATGCCGATTGAGAACTACACTGTAGTGCGTCATGAACTTGCGCGTATTTGCCATAATTGCACATTAATCGGAAGAAATCGACAGGCCTCGATTGCGGAGGTAGAGAGGAGTCTGAGTGGCCGTTTTTGGAGCCTTGCACGCACTAGCAGGCGTGTACACTCCAGGCGCACAGATACATATGTGGTCCGCGTTAAATGATAATTTATTTGTGCTTGGAAGGTGAACAAGTATATCAATCAGCTTGACCTTAAACAGCATAAGGTTCAGGGTAGGACGAAATACATGGGCGTTCCAGTTACTTCCATACTTCAATGCACAAAATAGCCTTGTGTATAGAAAGTAAGTGGGTAAAAGAGTGCATTTTTACTGCGAATTTGATGGCGCACATCTATCAATTGGTGTCAATCTGGAAATTCATTCTAAGTGGATACCCCTTTCAACCTCACCGGCTACAATTACCAATTGCGCCGTACTAATATGTGCCGTAAAAATATTGCTTTCGGAACTTAATTAGTAAATTCTTGATAATTAGAGAATATTTGTCCGCCTCTCTGATCCGTCCAGCTGAAGGAGTAGAACTAGGATATCTGCAACTGGCAGTCTTGATAAATTCGGTAAACTGCAAAATTATCCACCCGTATAAGTATGTGTACGCTGTGGTTCTGTGTACGGTCTGCCCACACATAGTCTCGAGTGTGGAGCATTCTCTTGCTCTTGAAGAAAGAGGCCGCGCGACTCGGGCAAACGTAATGTGTTTCAAATGACATCGGCCAGTCCCTCACTACTGGAGGTCAGCAAACTCGAAGGACGATGCGGAGATCGCGTGGAGACAGCGCACGCTGAAACCATCTCTAAAAACACAGAAACCACAATTGCACGCAAGCGCCTCGTTACCAAGCGGTCTAAGAATGCCGCACCTCCTCGGTTACGTGACCTAGCACGCAATCCGCGCCTGCTAAGGATTCCGCTGTATACCGGCCGCATTCTATTGATTTTCCGTTTTTTTTTTTCTTTCTCGCGCACGCTTTACTTAACAATGTCCCTGAAAGAATATTACCGACACGTGCGTCCTGGAGGCCAACTTGAGGCGCAGTAAAATGTCGTGTCCAAATTTCTGGCCTTTCGTGAAACAAATGATCCGGGAAAAATTCTCAGTGCTCACGGCTTGTCATTTGTAAGTACGGTGGGGCTGAGAGCACTTAGCACACGTGTGTGCTCTGGAAACAAACCGTGGGTACTTAGTCAATGTTCAGTGGCTACTCGTTGGCTGTGTAAAGCGTTTGAACTTTGTTTTTTTTATTTTTTACTTAGTGTTTATTATTTATGCCACTAAACATTATTCAGGAAAAATTTTCTCAGCCTTTACGTTACACGAGTAATTCATTATGTCATTCTTTGTCATTGTATCGATGCTCATTGGAGCCTTTTTGTAATTTACAACAACAACATTAGCGCCTGATGGTTCGATCTAGACTGTTTTGACAGTAAGAGAGGGATACGTTTTTTATATGCAGGCAGGATGGAGAGGCCTGCCTTATGCGCATGTTTTTGAGTTTCGGCTTCACAGGGAGCGAAGGGGGAAATGGAACAGATGTAGGAACAGCAGAAGTAGGTGATATGGGCTAATTGTGACAATAAAAATGCATATCTTGTGTAAGCGTTAAGAATGCTTTATAGGCTAATGGAGAGTTGCCAGCTTTATCTCCGCAGCCTACATTGTTCGCCCCTATGTTTCACAGTAATTTAATGCTCATTGCAAGAAAACCTTCTAGTATTTCTTTATTCAAAGTGCAAGCCAGCAAGAATAACAATAAATAGAGCCCCATTAGCTGATTTGACGAGCTTTTAAGTTATCCTGTGCATTCTGCCACATTTCAAACTTCTTTCTATCTGAAGATAAACAGATGAATTGTTGCTGTTTTTTATTTCGAATCGATGTAAGAACGTATGCTTTAAGCACGTGTGAATACATGATTATTCGTCCGACCCATAAAATCACGCATGCTGTATACAGACTTAAATTGAATATCGATTTGTGTTCATGAGAACAATATTAAGTAAACGGTTATAACCAGAAGAACCAAGAAAACCGAGGGGCTCCGTTTTTTTGCAAGTAACATCCACTTCATACCTGACTTTATCTTCCATGATGTACTTATTCATGTACTTCCATGAACTTATTTCCTGTACTCTTTTGTGACCCGTCATCATTGTACATACGAAGGTCGTTGAATAAATATTTCCCTGACCCACTATGCATAGGCATTCATAGGAGATATTTCAAGCAGCGGTATACGTGGATCCCGATATACAAAAAAAAAACGTTCAGCTATTTCTTATAAGACATTCTACTTTTACAGGCCTGAAGTGTGAGGACGGTGGGAGCGTGGGTCCAAAGGAGCACAAGGCCGATATCAAGCTTCTCGTTCTCGAATGCAACGCACCTGAACAAATTTTGTACTAAATAACTATGGTGTGTGGGACATATTCTACATTGTATGACGTCATTAAGTAATGGTATCGGCAGTTCAAATGTGAACGGAACTCGGTTGAAGAAGCCACGATTCCCGGTCGACCTCATTCGGGGAACAGCAACAGAAATGGAGACTGCAGTATCAGAATATTGCAGCATAACAATGCGAGAACTAGCTGAAAAATGTGAATATCAATGTAGGCGGTTGGTGAAATATTATTCGGAAAAATCCCCCATGCAGAAAGTGTCAGCACGTTGGCTTCCTCGTTTGCCTTCTGTTTTCGCAAGGAGAGCAGACACTGCAGCCGTCAACATTTGAGCACGTGCCTTAAAGGCCAAAATAACTTTTTTGTTTTTTTGCTGGATGGATTGCACAGGACGAAACCTGAGCTTAATATTCTGGCTGAGAAACAACCTGCTTTTAGACAACTAGGGCACTGCAAATCACCATCCCCCTAAATCACAATCGTCGAAACCTCAGATAGCAAGGTCACGCCGGCAGTTTTTGGGGTTGGTAAGGGGTGTTGGTAAGAGATTGCCTGCGGAAAGGTAACAGTGTAATTGGGACATATTATGCTAACTTGCTGTTGAAATTATTGGAAGCCATCTCTATCAGCAGCCATGCTGTACAAAGGCGTCCTGCTTTTGCAAGACAATTCTCCGGTTAGCAATTAGCACGTTGCACAAATGGAAGCAAGCTTCAGTGGATATTGACACGTGTATTTATATTTATCGGGGACCAGGTTTCAGCGCCTAAGAAATCTTATCGCACAGCGCGGGACGCGCTTGCATGTATCCGAAGTTTCTGGAAAGCTATCGATGCTTCTATCCGCAGTCTGTTGTTGCCGAACCTTGTGTTATCTGATTTATTCGCCTGACGCGAATGATGTAGAACTTTATGGAAGGCCCGCGGGTCCCAACGATTAGTCTGGAACATTCGACGATTGTGTATAAAAGCCGACGCGCTTGAATCGCTGATCAGATTTTCGACGATCGCCGACCGTGCTCGCCGCTATCGTTGTGCTATAAGTGTAGCCTGTTTTGTGGGCACAGGTTCGCCCAATAAAAGTTAGTTTTGTCTATCACAGTATTGCTACTGTGTTCTTAACGTCACCACCACGTGACATCTGGTGGAGGTGCTTTTGGTCCATGTACCGGACGCCCCCGACAAGCCGTGATCCAAGCCCGGAACGCAAAGACAACACCAACGCAGTCCCGGACCATCGAGCAAGCCGCCGTCTTCAACAACTGCCCCCGGAGCACGGACTTTTGCCTGAGACGACCAGAAAGATTGCCACCAAGTCCACCCCAATGGCAGCCCCGGCATCGCCCATCGTGCTACAGCAGCCCAGGGAGCCTCCGACGTTCCGTGGTTCAACTTTCGAGGACCCGGAAGGCTGGCTTGAGACGTACGAGAGAGTCGCAACGTTTAACAACTGGAACAGCGACGACAAACTGCGATATGTCTTCTTCGCATTGGAAGACGCGGCCAGGACGTGGTTCGAGAACCGAGAAGCCACCCTAACGACCTGGGAACTTTTCCGAAGCGGCTTCCTGCAGACATTCGCAAGCGTCGCACGCCGAGAACGAGCCCAAGCGCTATTAGAAACCCGGGTGCAGCTACCTAATGAGACGACCGCGATCTACACGGAAGAAATGAGCCGTCTCTTCCGCCACGCCGACCCTGAAATGCCCGACGAGAAGAAAGTCCGCCTGCTGATGCGTGGTGTGAAGGAGGAACTTTTTGCGGAATGGTACGAAGCCCACCGAAGACCGTCGACGAGTTTCTTCACGAGGCCACCAGCATCGAGAAGACACTCGAGATGCGAAACCGGCAATTCGACCGCCGCACGACCTCGACAAACTACGCCGGAGTTCAGTCACTGGCCGCCGACGACCTACGCGAGACTATCCGAGCTGCCGTGCGGGAGGAGCTACAAAAGCTGTTCCCATCATCACAGCCTCAAGTGGCTTCGATTGCCGGCGCCGTGCGTGAGGAACTCCAACAACAACTTGGAGTAGCCCCTGAATCGCCGCAGCGTGAGCCGCAAGCGATGACATACGCCGCCGTCGCACGCCGTCAAGGACCCCCTCCGCGACCACGCCAGGGCCCTGTCACGCCACAGTTCCGTCGTCCACCGCCGCCGCCGCCAGCACGACCACCCGTCGCCCAGTGCACCTACGCGAGGAAGACGGACATCTGGCGTGCTCCCGACCACCGCCCGCTCTGCTACCACTGCGGAGAAGCGGGTCACGTCTACCGACGATGTCGGTACCCGGGAGATGGGACTGCGAGGTTTCGCCGTCAACGCGCCGCGTCCACAGCTTGGCGAGCGCCCACGTGACATCGACGATTACCTCGCCGCTACTCAGTGGAGCCCTCGACGGCCGTCCCGTTGGCCATCACCAGGCCGCTACCTGTCGCCGCAGCGCCGACCATACACTGGCCCAGCCCGGGGCCGGTCAGCGAGCCCATATCCGGAAAACTAAAAGCAGCAACCGATGGAGGTGCGGTTGCTGTTCGTCGAACTGACGAAGATCCTCCGCCGCCGACGAAGACGACGACGAAACGATCTCGACGACATAACAACGACACGCCGCCGTCCCGACGAAGTCAGGAAGGCAAGACTACACGGACGAAAGACGACTTGACGACGCGACGTTCCAACTTCAGTTCAACACGACGCAGCCGTGATCCGACGCCACGACCTAACTGCAACGCCAGACAAAAAACCACCGACCTCGACGTGCTTCTCGACGGCCACGCAGTCACTGCCTTAGTCGACACAGGGGCTGATTACTCCGTCATGAGTGGACACATCGCCGCCCAGTTGAAGAAAGTTAAGACTACGTGGGAAGGCCCTCAAATTCGAACCGCTCGAGGACACCTCATCACGCCGTCTGGAGTCTGCACGGCAAGAATTACCGTTCATGACCGTACTTACCCTGCCACCTTCGTTATCCTCCAACAGTGTTCACGAGACGTCATTCTCGGCATGGACTTCCTGAACCAACACGGCGCAATCATCGACCTGAAGTCGAAGTCAATAACGCTGTCAGAAGATCAAGCGATACCGCCGGAGAGCCCTCGTAGTCACCACGCCTTGAGGGTGCTCGAAGATCAAGTGAGCATCCCACCTCGCTCCAGCATTGTCATTTCGGTCGGCCCCGAAACACCCGTTGACGTCGAAGGCGTCATCGAAGGCGACCAACGTCTACTGCTCGACCGTGAAATTTGCGTCGCAAGAGGGATCGCTCGACTGCACGGAGGAAACACGAAGGTGTTGCTGACAAACTTCAGCCAGGAGTTCAAGCACATCAACAAGGGCACGACGATCGCATACATCGAGGAATTTCAGGAAACCAGCGATGCGTTTGTCCTCTCGGATTCTGTTGCATCTACGCCGACGACCGTAGTTCCCGAGCCAGACTTCGACATAAATCCAAGTCTCCCCGTGATTAAGAAGCAACAGCTCAGAAGTCTGCTTCGACGATACAAAGACTGCTTTTCGACGTCATCGAGGATTCGACAAACCCCAGTCGCAAAGCATCGCATAATAACCGAAGAGTGCGCTCGACCACTCCGCCAGAGCCCTTACCGAGTTTCGACGCGAGAACGCGAAGCCATAAGACACCAAGTCGACGAAATGCTGCGCGACGACATCATCCAGCCGTCGAAAAGCCCGTGGGCGTCTCCAGTTGTTTTAGTGAAGAAAAAGGACGGAACCCTACGT